>NC_132993.1:80513571-80820714 GCF_048564905.1 Vicugna pacos
TAGCCTGGCTTGGAGGCAGTTGTTGATATCTAGTGAGAGGGAGTCTTGGCTTCCCATGGCTCTTTGAAAATGTGCTTATGCCTGCACATCTGTACACCAGTCATCAGTGGGAAGGTTACTAAGAACCTACTTAACATGCCCCCAAATTAGAATATGATAAAAAGAAAAGCAGTTAAGAAAAGTACCATTTTCAGAACTCAGGAGCTTATTATTAGGAGGGAGGGAGAGATCAATTCATTGGCTTTATATGAAATCTGAAGACACTAGAGTATTATGTAAGAAGATTGAGAAATACTTGCTCTGTTAAGCGAAGTAAAGGCTATGCAAACTTTTTTTTCCTTTAAGTTAGTCTGTGTCTCTAGGACAGGTGGGAATTGGCCCCCAAATATGCTGAGTCATCAAGGCAATGCAGTTGGCCATTTTTAATTTAGGATATGGAAAGTTGCATTCATACCTTCTTTTTTAGTTTTCTAACTAGTGTTTTATTTTAGTGAACATAGTAATTGTTTACTGACTGATCTTCCATCACTGGGCTTGTTCATAGGGTTTAAGTTCAGTTCACTTGTGGGTTTTCAGGTACCAGACTTTCGACTTGGGGGTTTGGGGTTATTTTAGTGTATAATGGGATTTTCTAAAACCGTTATTCACTCATAAAGACTTGTCCCTATTATATTTGGGATAACAGGAATTGAATGATTTCTGTACTTAAGAAAGTTTTTTTGTTATTTGTCTCTGGCTTTACATGAGTTTTCTGAAAGCAAATTGAAATTTTACATTATATTCTAGATTTAATATTATTTGGAAAGCTTTCAACATCACAAGTTCAGATTCTTTTTATTATGTCATGTGCATTTCTGCAGCAATCACTTTGCCAAGCTGGTTTCCCTTCATTGATACTTTTACACACCTTTAATCTTCATTTTTAAAGCTCCTCCCTCCCCCAGTCTATTTCATTGCATAAGAAAGGCTGGACTGGCATGCTGCCCCTGAAATGTTAATTCATTGCATTTGTCCCAGAATGTAATTGAGATTGCATATACTTCTCACTGTACATCCAACTCTTACAGCAGAAGCTGAATTAAATCGTGGGAGTTCAGTGGAGCACTTATGATTAATAATAAATAATAATAACTAAATACAAGTTGCTTAAACGTAACAAGTATGCTTTTAAGGTTGTGACAATATGGCTATGGGTAAACTAGTTTGTAGGTTTTTTTTTTTTAAAGTAAGGTAACTTTGAAGGTAATTCTGCTTTAAGTATATCAAGAAGTTGTAAATTATAAAGTTACAAATTAAATTAGTCTGAAATTCCCACAAAATCAGTTCATGTGCTGGTCTTCAGAAATAATTTTGATTATCTTTTAACTCTCAACAGTTCTCTTTGGAGTAGGTCAAAAGAATTAGTTATGAAAGCACCACTAAAAAAGTAGAGACAAATAATTTTTTTTTGAAAATTTAGTTAGAAAAACTTCTAACAAATCTGAAAAATGAATATTTGTTTTAGTTAATTAAAGGTAAATAATGCTTACTGTGGGCCAGGCACTATCTTAATAAGCTCTTTACAAATACTAATTCATTTAATCCTCAAAAATTCTATGAGGAACAGAGAAGGAAATGAGATACAGGAAAAGTCAGAATCACTCTTTGGTGCACACAATACCTGATACATGAAAAATAGTGACTAAAAATGTTCTTTTTCAAGCAGATAGTCATTTCACTTTGGTTTTAATACGATATGGAAAATCTAACTTTGATATATTGCAGTATATTTTGGGGAAAATCTGTTGGAAATTTGAATATTGAGGCTGGGTACACACCTATTCCCTCCACTGTCAGTTGTGGTGACACTAAGTGAATTTCTTCTCTTTCTGCTCCTATCACCTTTCACGGAGTGGGAGTACTTTCACTTTTACAGCTCATTATCACTAGTGGCAGCCTTGGAGACTTGAAATTAGAAATGGAGACCCTCAGGTGAAGAGCCAGGAGCTCTCAAATTCAGAGTTTGAGAGCCAGAGTTTCCTTTGGGCCTCTTTTTGGCATAAACACCTCTGGATTTGAGGTATTTGGTTTCAGGCTGGCAATGATCATAAGCCTCTCTCTTCTGCCATTTCAGGAATTGATCTGTTTCTCTTTTATTGCTACCACCACTCTCAGCCACAACTTCTTGTAATGTGCAATGTGCGTGTATCCCTGTTTAGGTTTTCTACCACTAATCCAAATGAGAAAGAGAGGAGGATGGATTCCTTCCTGCTCTGCCAACACTCACATCCCAACCCCTACCCCCAGACATTTTTTTTCTGTTTCTTCTACCTGTGGGAAATGCAGTTTTGAATGTGACTTTTGGGTAAATAAAACTGCCGAAATAAGATTCCTGAATACTTTTAGAAATTACTTAATATATATTTGTTGAGCACCTGTTACACGCAATACATTGTTCTAGGTGCTGGGAATAGTTAGTATATTAGATAGACGGGGACCCTGTCCTATGGCGCTTACATTCTATTGCGTACGACTCTGGCTGTCTTGGATATTCTGTCAAAATAGCTGAATATTAGGGCTGTGCTGGAGTAGGGTTAAGGGGATAGGAAAAAGGATTTTCTTTCTCTCTGCTCCAACTTGAAGAGAGCTCAGGGTCAGAGAAGAGTGTAGGAATGTCTCCAGTCACCCTCAGTGATACCGTATAGTTAATAATATAGGTTAATTTACTTCCTCCTGTGAAAGCGGGAAATGTTTTCCAGCAGTTACAGATTAAAGGCAAAGATGGCCACAGGAAGAAATGTTTTTGCTTTCTTTTCCTTTTCCTTTTCCTTTTTCTTTTCCTTTTCCTTTTCCTTTTCCTTTTCCTTTTCCTTTTTCTTTTCCTTTTTCTTTTTCTTTTTCTTTTTCTTTTTCTTTTTCTTTTTCTTTTCTTTTTCTTTCCATATTTCAGGCAGAAATTTTTTTAAGTTTCATATAAATAACTTGAAATTTTATACATTACAAATATTTAGTCTTTCTTTTACTTATTTTCTTAAGTAAAGAACAATGCAATTTTTGCAGCCCTTTTGCAATCAGAACTGTTAAGTCATTTCCATTAACTTCTCTTCCTTGATTATTTCTGATGTTGAATTTGAGAAAGCAAAGTTCTAATGCAACTTATGTTTTACTTTTGATTATATACATTTTCATGAAATAAAGATATTTGGAGTCATAATTAATGATTTTTCTAAGGCTTTTGCCAGGGATATTTATGTTTCTATTACCCCTGCCCAAACTTTCAACCTTGGATTGATCAGTTTTTTTAAGCCGAATGTGCTGGAGAAAAATCATACAACTATGTGAGTTACTGTCTCCCCAGATTCATGATCTACAGAGCTGGGACTTCAGGGCTGCTGGATGGTCCTTAGTCTGCTCATTCTTCTGTTCTACAAAGCAAAGATTCCTGTTCTCTTAAGAGAAGACGTTAGGAGAATTCACTCTCTCAGCTTCCCACCTTCCATGTGCTTACCTCACTCTGCGTTCACATCACTGTTTTGTCTCAGAGGAAGTAGTATTCTTCTTCCTGTTTAAGTTCATTCTTTCAGGTCCCTGGAAGCTTTGTTGTGTGTTATCTCTGTGTTTTCAGCCTCTTACCTCTTTACTGGCTCCTTCCTTTCAACACTAAACCTACTCAAATTTCTCCCATCTTAAAACAAAAAATCTTTCTCCGATTGGAATTTGCTATGTCTTCATTACTCTATCTTGTTCCTTTCCTTTGTTGCCAGGCTTTTTGAAAGAGTAATCATCACTTGATGTCTGTACTTTTTCACTGTTTCATTTACTCATTGGTCTAAATTTTTCTACCACTTTATAAAGATTAGGTTTCACTCATGAGCTCTTGCCACAGCAGTGGTAATTTCTGAGTTTTTTCCTACTTTGTGGGCAAAATTTATTATGTTGATTTGCTTCATGAGTGTCTTCTTGCTTTTCTGAAAAAGCTTTATTTTAGTAAGATTTGCTTTCTCCCTTTCTTGAGTATTGCTTCATAGCCTTAATCATTAGCTCTGTTTCACTGCATACCCAAAACAAAATAGAATGTTTAGAAGATTGATAAATTACCTTTTTGATCAAATCACTGTGCCCTGGATTGTAGACGCAGTGCAAGTTTGACTGAAACTGGAATAAGAGGTTTGGATTAGGGAGGTCCATCCTAAAATAACCTGTGGTCTGAGAATGCCCCAGTACCAGGGTTGTTCTGGGGTTGATCGGGGAGGGCTTCCACCAGTTTCCCAACTGTGATTCCCAGGCCTCAAATGCCTGAGTTGACTTCTTGTCAAGGGTTACAGACCTTTTGGTGGAGCAGACATTTAAGGATTCAACCTAATTACAGTGAAAAATAATGACTACTGTCTACTCAATGAAGGGAATAAGAACTACAAGTAACAATCTGAAAAGGGATATACATTTTTCTTTTATATATACATATATTGTGTATAACTGAATCACTGTGCTGTACACCTGAAACTAACACAACATTGTAAATCAACTATACTTCAATTAAAAAAAAAAGAACTGCAAGTAACACAGTAATTTACTCCCCCTCGGGTGTTTTCATTGCATTTTATTGCTTTGATTGTGAGTATATAGCTTGTTGTGACCAGCTTTTACTGAACTGAAAGTCTCTTGTATTTTAAAGACTTTTAACTAATCATTGAAATAATACAAACATATGTAAAAAAATTACTTTCCCACTTTCTCTTGCTATGTCTTGCCCAACCCAGGGTTAAAAGCTGGCTATATATCCTTAAAGACCTTTATGCACAAAAATGCATAGATGAATAATAGAAATATGTATTTAAGTATATATATTGAGAGGGACAGAGTCAGTTAAGCAGTCAGTAAGCAGAGACGTGCTGCTTATTTTGAATTTAATTTGCTCCTTTTCTAGTTTCCTAAGGTGGATGTGTAGGTTATTGATTTTAGATCTTAATACATATTTTCAGTGCAATAATTGTCCCCTACACAATAGCTTGGCTGTATCCTGTGTATTTTGGTAAGTTGCATTTTTATTTTTATTTACTTCAAAATTCTTAAAAATTTATTTTTAGACTTTTCCTTTAACCCACTTTATGTAGAAATTTAAAAAAAAGTTCTGTAGTTTTCCAACTATATTTCTGTTACTGACTTCTAGTTTAATTCCATTGTGGTCCGATAGCATTCTTTGTATGACTTCTATTCTTTTAAATTTGTTTAGGTATGTTTTATGGCTCTGAATGTGGTCTCTCTTGGTAAATGCTTCATGTGAAGTTGAGAAGAAGATATATTCTGCTGGTGCTGAATGAAATATAGACCTAAATTAGATTCAGTTGATTGGTGGTGCTGTTCAATTCAAATATTTTGTCTCTGATTTGTTCCTGTTGCGTCTGTCAGTTAATGTTAGAGGGGTCTTGAAATCTTCAACTATAGTAGTGAACTTCAGTGCAGTTCTGTAATTTTTTTCCTGACACGTTTTTACCCTGTTAGGGTAAACATTATGCCTTGGAGAATTGACTCCTTTATCGTTATGTAATGTCCCTCTTTATTCCTCGTATCTTCCCTTGCTTTTAAGTCCGCTTTGTCTGAAATATAACGTAGTTACTCCTGCTTTCTTTTGACTAGTGGTAGTATGGTATATCTTTCTCCATTCTTTAACTTTTTTTTTTTTTTTTGCAGTTCTGTAACTTTATTTGACAATCAGCAGTTAGTTCTCATCCACATTCACTGTCTGTAGATTTTTGAAAGTGGCAACAGGTACATAGGTAACCAGTATAGAGCTTGTTTGGTGAATATTCATCTTCATTATGTTTTCTGGACACCACCTGTGGATATGTATGGGACGTTCCTTATTCCTTTGGTCCATGCAGCTTTGTTGAACCTGGTGTCAGTACGCACATCTGGAGTTCCCATCTTCTTCATGGCAGGTTTCCATATTTCTTTGAGTGCCCGAGGCCCACACTTCTTGAAACCCACTCCGTGGATGCACTTGTGAATGTTTCTAGTGTATTCTCTGGTTACCACCTTGTTGATGGTGGATCATCCCTTCTTCTCACTACCCTTCTTTGCAGGAGCCATTCTGCTGGAACCTGGATTGGAAAAAGCCATTCTTTCACTTTTTATCTGTCTTTATATTTAAAGTGGATTTCTTGTAGACAACATACAGTTAGGTCTTTTTTTAAATTCACTCTAACATTCTGTATGTTTATTTGGTGTATTTCAGACCATTGGCATTTAAGGTAGTTGTTGATATAGTTGGATTAATATCTACCATATTTATGTTTTCTATTAGTTGCCCTTACTTGTTTTTCTTCTACTCTTTTTCTGCCTTTCCTTGTGTTAATTAGTCTTCTTAAATGACTTTATTTTTTCTCTTTTCTTAGCATATCAACTATGCTTTTAAAATTTTTCTTTAGTTGTTGCCCTTGTGTTTGCAATGTACATTTAAAATTTGTCTAAGTCCTCTTTAAAATAACATTATACTACTTTACATATATAGTATAGGGACCTCATAACAGAGTGTTCCCATTTCCTCCCTCCCATCCCTTATAACATTGTTACTCATTTCATTTATCCACAAGCTATAATCACTGAATGCATTGTTACTATTTTGAACAGACTGTTAACTGTTTGGTTGATTAATAATAAGAAAAATAAAGATTTTATTTTGCTTTCATTCTTTTCTAACGCTCGTTATTTCAATCTGAGAAAATATGATTTTCTTTCTTTTTGAAGAAGTTAGCCTTTGGCAAGACAGATCTACTGGTGACAGATTGCTTCGGTTTTTGTTTGTTTGAGGACATTTTTATTGCTCCTTTACTTTTGAAGGATAATTTTCCTCGGTATGGGATTTTACGTTGATAGGTTTTTTTTCTTTCAATACTTTAAATATTTCATTTCACTCTCTTAATTACTTGTGTAGTTTCTGTGGAGAAGTCCAGTATGCTTTTTATCTTTGTTAGTGTAAGGGTAACGTTTTTTTTTCCTGGCTTCTGTCAGGATTTTCTTTTTGTCTTTGAGTCTCAGCAATTTGAATATATTATACCTAGGTGTAGATATTTTGATACTTACCTTCCTTTATGTTCTTTAAGTTTCCTGGATCTGTGGTTTGATATTTATCATATGGGGAAATTTCATTATTACTTCTAGTATTTCTTCTGTCCTTTGTTTCTCTCTCTCTCTCTCTCTCTCTCTCTCTGTCTTTCTCTCCCCAGCTCTCTTTTTGTTTCTAATATTTCTGTTTACTGCATGTTGTAATCGTCCCACATTTTGCTTTGAAAGTTCCTATAGACATACCTTCAAGCTCACCGATTCTTTGTTCACCTGTGTCTTGTATGTTGCTGAGCCCTTCAGAAACATTATTTGTATTACAGTGTTTTTGATTTCTAGCATTTCTTTTGGATTCTTTCTTAGGATTTCCATTGTTCTGCTTACAGTACTACTTGCATGTTTATTTTTTCCTTGTATGTTTATTTTTTTCATTAGAGCCCTAGAATATTAATCATGGTTGCTTAAAGTTCCTGGTGTGATAATTCCAATTTCTCTGCTTATCTGATCTGTCTCTGATGCTTGCTTTTTCTCTTCAGACTGTGTTTTACTATGCCTTGTAATTTTTTGTTGAAAGGCAGACATGATGTATTGGATCAAAGGAACTGAGATAAATTGCCTTTTATGTAAAGTTTTATGTTTATCTGGCTCGCAGTTAGCTTGTGCTTACTGTTTGCTGAAGCTGTGTCAGAGGCTAAGATTTCCTCCCCTGTTGTCTTCCGGTTTCCCCGGAAACTTATTAAATAAGGTCTGAGATGTACAGTTCTTTCAGTTGTTGCCCCTCTTATTATATGTATGGTGGTAAGTTAGTGGGTGGGAGGGAGTGTTCTATAGTCCTATGATTTGGCCTGTTTTTTTAGTGAGCCTGTATCCTTCAGACATATTTGTCAAGTTTTCTTATTTTTTTTTTTTGCCGTGGTAGAGATATACTGGATTTATTCAACCATTTCTCTCTTGATGGGCACTCAGTTTTCCCCATCCTTTTCCCATTACAAACAGTACTACTGGAAATGGGCTTACACATGTGACCTTGCATACTGGTGCTATTATTTCCTTTGGTTTTCTTCTGAAAGTGGTATATCTGAGTCAAAGGATAATATTTTCTTTGTCAGCTTCCTTTGTCAAAAAATTACAGCAGTGTACGAGTTTTTTTTCATTTGGACATCAGTGGATATTGTCAGTCTGATAGGTGAGAATGGTTTCTCATTGTCTCTTTGCTTAGTACTTTCCTGATCACTAGTGAGTTATGAAATATGTTACAGTGTTTACTGTTTTGATTTTCTGTGTTCATTCATTTCCTTGTGACATGACATGTCTTTCATTTGGGTTATTTGTTTTTTCCCTATCAATTTGTATATTAGGCGTATTATTAGTGTTTTAAAATTTTTATTTGTTTTCTGTGTAGAAGAGTCAGAAAATGGCAGCATAAGAAGAAAGTAAAAATCACCCCTCTGCTTACACAGAGATAGACTGCTCTTAGAATTTGATATTGGACATTTTTCTAAGCATATGTATGTATATAAATCCCTACCAAAATGAAATTTTACTTGACATGCTATATTATAAAAAATATTACTACATATGATTTTATTAATATTTAAATACAATGTAGGAAAAAAGATATCAGGCAATAGAAAACTGTTTTAAAATGCAGGTGATGACCTCCTAAATTGATTTCATGACTCATAGTTCGAAAATGTAGCCTAAAACTATATAAATATGTAACTGTGATAAAACTAAAAACAAATTAAAAATATAGGAATAATAAATACATCCCTTAATACAGGGTAATTTGAATGCCGTCTTAATTTTTCATTTAATTTTATTTCAAGCATTAAAAATTCAGTGTTATTGATTTTTTGCCTGTTTATTTTATTTTTCTAAATCTGCTGACAGTGTTTTCAGCCATGCAGTAATTTTTATTTTTTACTTAGTTATATTATCAGTCTTTCCCCCTTATTGCATCTTCATTCTCTCTAGTTAGGAAAAGTTTTCTCTACCCTGGGGTTATTAAGGAATTTATTTTTTTTAAATACTTCCATGGTTTTAGTTTTTGTATTTTGGACTTGTTCATTTGCTTTTTTTGCTGGATATACTATGAGAAACACGCCAGTTTTATCTGGCTATTCATTTTCCCCATGTTACTGATTAATAAGTCAGTCTCCCCCCACCCCCCGAATTGATATGCTGTCTTTATCATTTACTAAAGTTCTGTATGTACCTGAGTATATTTCTGAATTTGTTTTATTGCATGTTCCTTTACCGATATCACGCTTCTTAGTTCTAGAAATTCACTGTTCTGTCTTAAATTGTCTAGGCCTGTAGAGCGTAGTGCCCATCCCCCCTTCCTCTTTCAGGTGTTTTCATTGCTATTCTAACTTAGTTATTTTTCGATGTGATATAACATCAACTTATCCAATTGTAGGGGAAAAATGAGATTTTTTTTAAAGATTGAGCTTTGTTTAATTTATAAATTACTTAGAGAAAATCAACATCTTTATCATGTTGAGCCTTCTTATCTGAGAATGTATCCATTTTTTTATATATAATTTTCTGCCTTTTAAGAGTGTTTTATAATTTATCTTTGAAGGATTCTGAACTTTTCTTAAATTAGATAAATTAGAAATGGGTACTTCCTTTTTTTTTTCTTTTAATGATAGTTATATTAATGACTGCTGTGCTTTTTGTGCTATTTTTCTAAATTGTCACAGCTTTTAACAATTTTTTAATTGAATGTTTGTGTCCTTTTCAGAGACCAAAAGTTCTTGTCTTCTGCATATAGAGATCATTTTAGCTCTCTTATTTTAATTCTTTGACCTGTAATTCAGTACTGTCTAATAGAAATAGAATTTAAGACATTTTAATTTAAAATAATCTGTTAGTCTCATTTTTAAAAGTCTGTTAATTTTAATATTTTATTTAACCCAGTATATCAATAGATTATTTCAGTATGTAACCAATAAAACAAATTATTGCGATATTTTATATTCTTTTTCAGTTACAGTAAGTTTTTGAAATCCACTGTATGTTTTATACTTCATGTACATTTGGCTTTTTCATTATAGGCTACTACAAGGTACATTAGCTCAGCTTTTAATTAGGAACTGATGGTGAACTTTCTTTAGATGATTTTTTTGGCATATGTGATAGCCTTTTTACTTGGAAAGATAGATATATTGAATTTATTAGCTTTTCCATTCTTGAGTTGATAAACTGCCTGGTTGAGATGTTTGTAAATATAGCTTAGGATTCAAAGTTTCATTTAGGATTTTTGAATCTCTCATATGTATGTTGTGTATGTGCTATGTGCTCTTTTAGCTTTTAGTAGTAGGATTAATAAACTGGTTTTATAAAATAAAGTTGTAATTTGTATGCTTTCAAATGCTCTGGAGCTACATAAACAGAATTAAAATATATGTTTATTGAAGACTTAATACAAGTCATCTGAAGTCCAACGGGGCCCAGACTCTTTTTTTATTAAAAGCAATTCTTGTAATATGTTTACATTTTCTTTGATGAATTATACTGATTTTATTCAGCTTCTGCTGAGAGATAATTTGTTCATGTGTAAAAACAGCTAAGAATTTATTTTGCATTAGTCATATCTGGAAACTAAGTAATGTGGAAATCAGCAGTGTTAATTTTATATCATAGCAGTTTCCTTTAGGAGAAGAAAACTGGTTAGGATATTTCCTTAGGATGTTATTGATACTAAATTCAAAGAGATGAGGATGAATGTTATTAAATGACAAAGTAGCAGTTCTTTTCAAGGATTAATTTTTTCCCCAGCATTTTATTTTGTAAAAAATTTGAACCTATAGATAAGTTGTAAGAATAATATCTTTAATGTATTAATTATTCTTATTCTTAGGTGCATTTTATCTGGTGTTTGAATATATGGACCATGACCTGATGGGACTACTGGAATCAGGCTTGGTTCATTTTAATGAAAATCACATAAAGTCATTTATGAGACAGCTCATGGAAGGTCTGGATTATTGTCATAAGAAGAACTTTTTGCATAGAGATATTAAATGTTCAAATATCCTTCTAAATAATAGGTATGATATGTGTTTGATATATATGTTTAAAATGAGTATTATATAATATGTACCTTGATTCTGTTCAGAAGATTTAAATTTTAGCTTTTTATTGCTCACACTATTTTATCATAATCAATATTACAGCTTGGGCTATATCTGAAGTTGTGTTAAATATACTTTCGTTAATTAACTTCCAATAATTGTTTGTAATGTACATAAAATAATACTTAGTTAGCTTTCCTGTTTGATATTCTTCCAAATAATGTGAATAGTTCTTCTAAAAAGTAACAGTATGATTTCAGCTTTAAGTTAAGAACAGATTTTAGAATTCTTTTTTAATTGGAATTTTTTTTAAAAACAGTCATCACAGTTTTAAAAGTGAACTTTTTTGAAGTGTGTGTATGCATGTGCATACATATATATGTTAAAATTTATGTTAAATATTTTACTGACAGCATAACCTGAATTCTGATAATTCTGTTGTAGTTGGTGCTGTGTTAAAGTGAGGCATGCCTAGTCCCGATTTTAGTTAGTAGAAAGTGTTCTATAGAGCACCTAGCCACTTTAAGAACTGGAAAACTAAACAAATTTAAAATGACGTGTTTCAGTTCTTATGCATTATTGGCTGGAGTTGAACAAGTAATTTGTCTTAGTAGTAGAAGTTATCTCATTTTGTTTTATTTTCATTGAAGTGTACTTTTCTAGACAGGAACTGAATAGTATTGAAAAACTGTTATACCAGTGCTAGATACTATATATAGTAATAATAGTACTAGTATAATAGTAGCTGGAAGTATCTGGGGGGGAGGGTACAGCTCAAGTGGTAGAGCACATCCTTAGCATGCATGAGGTCCTGGGTTCAGTCCCCAGTACCTCTTCTAAAAATAAATAAATCTAATTACCTCCCCTCCAAATAAAATAATTAAATAATGCTGTAATAAAAAAATAAATAAAATATTTTAAAAAAAGAATCCAAAGAAAAGTACTAATTTTTTACCTTATACTGTTGTGAATTTATCATTTGCCTTTTCCTGTAAGACCTTGGGTAATACAGTATAATCAAAATTAAGGTTTATATAAGTGAATTTTTGATTAGTTCTAGGAGTAGAATATGAATGTATATGATCAGTTCAGAGTAGACTAATACTTTTTGTTTATTTTATCTTCCACCAGAGGGCAGATAAAACTTGCAGATTTTGGACTTGCTCGATTGTATAGCTCAGAAGAAAGGTAAGAATACTTTCAAATGACTGTTGTAGACATTAGGGACCAGTTTTAGAGGCTATATTAAGAATACCTTATTATTAGTTTATTTTTTAACAAAAGGGAAATTTTCTCTTCATGGTTTTAAATACATGAAATAATGAAGTTTTACACCATATTGGGTTGACTGTTTTAATTACAAAATTTTATACATTAAATAATCTAAAAATAATAGTTTTTTAATACTTAGAGATAAATATTTCTTTTAAAATGTGCCATTTTAAATGTATCTTTGGTGAACTTAGTGGTTTTTAAAAATTAATACTTAAATTTCTAATGCAGATTCAGACATTAAGATATTTATAATTTTTGTTTAATGAAAAACCTTAGTAAATGCTTTCTATATTACATGTTTATGCTTACAGATTTTGTTTTAATTATTATTTTGGACTTCCTTGTCAAGTTTTTTTTTTTTTTTTTACTATAGTTCTGTTTACAGTTGTGTTTGTTTTAAATTCCCTAGAATCTTATATTTAAACAAACTATTGTGAAGGAGCTCAGTGTGTAACTTCTTTGTGTGGAGCTTCTCTGGCTAAAGTGGGGATGTGTACACTTTTGGCTCTTTTTGTGCCTAGTGATAGCGAAATATGACTTGTCTAACTAGAGTTATTCTTAGAAGAATAATACAGAATTTCAAAGTAAAATATTTTTGTGAAGTAGTGAGTAAACTATGGAGTTAACTGGGTTTAATATCCCTAGTTCGTTCCTTTCCTGTCAGCAGTGTTTACTTACATATACATATATATATATATATATAATTCTGAAATGCTTATGTATGACAGTTTATTTAGGGTAACCATAATTGAATATACTAAAATACCAGTTAATTGACATTACTAGAAATAGGTATTTACTTTTACTGAATCTTTGCCACTTTCTGGTTTGTTGGAAAAAGAATCCCCTTTTTGGATTTTTTTAGAGTGAAAAATCTGTTTTTTTTTAAATCTTGTAGTGCCTGTGACATCATTCTGAAAATTATTTTCATTGTTTAGTGTTTAGGTTTTTAAATGGTGTGTTTTGGATACGTGGCATTCTGTTAACTCAAACTAGCTTGGACAGGTTGTTACGGACAGGGCTCCAGTCCTCTTTACCTACTTTAGCCAGAGCTTTTCTGCCTTTATTTGTTTTGCCTCCTACGCTTCTACTTGACATTTTATTTTAAGGAGGAGTTGTACATTTTTGTTTGTTTTAAGTTGTTCTAGAGCTTAAAAGCTATAACCCTCATTTTACATTTGAGAAAACAGACCCAGAAAGGGTTGAGTGACTTTAAAGATCAAAAAATATTTGTTGGCATCAAGAGTATATAGCTCAAAGTTTCCAAGTCCCAATTTTTTATTCTTTCCATCATATATAATAGTGCCTCTTGATAGAAATTGAAGGAAAAAAGTAATTGGCTCGTAAGTATACTTAATCCAAAACTTTCCTTGAAGTATACTTTTTGAATGACTAAATTTCAGTGACTATTCTTGAGGGGGAAATTCTGCTTGATAAGGATTCTGTCTGCTTAGTTGGTTAACTGAGATTTCACTGTAGTGTGGTCATCCTTTCTTAACACAAGTATGTATCTGTCAGACTGTGACTACAAGTCCCTTTCTTCTTGCTTTCATGTTAGCTTTCAGTGGAGATGGAGAACAGCTAAATTACCATTTTCCATCTCATGGATTCTTTTTATGCAGATATTTGTTCACATTGGAATACATATGTTCCGGAAAAACTGACTGTAAAGCCAAATTTTATATATTAAAATCTATTTTCTTACTGATTTTTTTCTTTTATAATGAAATGTTGAGTTTCAGTGGAGTGTCAGGGATGTGGTGTGTTCATTGAGCCATGGTCCCCATTGCCTTGCTGAATTGATATAGGAGGTTTCAATTTACACAAGTAGGAAATTAAAAATCCCATAGCTTTGCATCTTCAGGTAATGTATACTGGATTTTTCTGCTTAATCAAACTTGTAAGTTAAAAATTTGGGATATCATTTTGTTTTATAAACAAATATCCTATCCTTCAGGGTTATGTACTTTAAAACTTCTCTTTTTCACATTCGAATAATTCCAGTTTCTTTAAAATCAGAGAATTAGGCTTAATTTAAGGCAATGACTTTAAAATTACATATATTGTTCAGTAAATTTTAATAACATACTAATTCTAACATAATGAAAATCACGCCTTTAGCAGATTCACTGTATTGCCCCAAATTTTCTAGATATTTCTTGAAATAAACATACAGAAAGTAATTTTCATCCATATTTCTTTCTTAATATAAGCAGAAAGAAAGGTACAACTTTACCATCCAAATGTTAAGTCACTTTGAAGTACTTTTTAAGTAATAACAGATAGGATGACTGAAATATTCAAGAAATTATTACAACGTTTTTTGATCTAAAGCAGAGCAGATTTCAGCTTATCACTGTAATGGCATCAACCACATCTCTCACTTATTTGATTTGGTTTATCTTTTGGAATTTGAGGAAAACAGGTTGGAAGAACAGCTAGTATGTAGGAATTGAACATGATGGGTGGTAATGTGTGACCAGTATGGATCTCCTCTGTCTTGTGTGCCACAGTAGAAGAAAGGAGAAGCAATGGGCTAAAATTGGGGGGTAAATGATTCCTTTAAACTTGAAGAATCATTTTCTCATTTTGAGTATCAGTGTTCATATTTTGTCCGGTGGGGCCTTGGGAAATATAGAACTTGAGAACAGAGATTTTTGCCCCATTTCTTCGTATCTGTTCAATTTTTAATAGGTGTTTTAGGTCCAACTTTCCCTAAAACTTTCAGCCACAATGATATACCCTTTTCTGAGGTTTTTTTTTTTTTAAATCAATTCTTTGCTCCAGTGCTTTTCCAAATAATGAAATATCTTTTTCTTTTTATGTGACTGTCTCATTTGAAAAAATATGCACTTTCCACGTACGTTGAAATTGATTTCACTTTCTAGAGAAACTATAACTAGGCATATTTACTTTTTTAATGCAAGGAACTCAAAACCCTTAGGTTTAAATCAGGAAACTTTGCCTCTGTTTCTGGTATTGCCATTTTATCAGTTGTGGAATATTGGGCAAGTCACTTAATCTCTCTGTATCTCATTATTCTCAACTTTAGGATGATGGATTTCAAATGTCTAAAATCTTTATAGTATGTTGAAAAACACATCTTTCATGGTTCTGAAAATTTCTGTGAATTAAATAGTTTCTTAAACATTTTGAAGGCAATTTCGCCATCTAGTGGCTTTTTATAAAATTGCCATTAAAAACAAAACAGTTTTCTCAAGCCTATATGGGTGTGAATGGGAGAGAGAATTACCTCTTCTTACTTGTCTAAGGACTAGATGAAATTATACTCAGTATTAAAATTGCCTCCTTAGTACTGGTCTTATTACTTGTGTTCTTGTCTTTTCACCAGAGCTAGAATTATGGTCATTTTAAAGAAAGGGATCATGTTTAAAATTTTTGTGTTTTAAGTGTTCTGAACCATAAAACACATACATAGTAACTGCTTGATTAATTCTGATTTGAAAGAAGGCCATCCTGATCTGGAGGAAGAGGATCTTCTGGGAGCCCTAGGACAATATTGGAACCGTGGTAGTAAAAAGATCACTAAAATCATATGAACAACAATAAGTAATGTGACTAAACAAGCTTCTGGAATGGAAGTCTCATTTAGATCACTGACCTGATTATATTTGTATTTCCTTTGGCCCTAGTGGAGTTGCTTACATTTTTGAGTGTATAAAATGGGAAAGACAGTTTAATTCTTAGGGAACAGTGTTTCCCCTCCTTGTGTAGGGGAAAGTCTCATCCATCCCGTTAACGCTGAGGATTTACAGATCTCAGTTTCGAGTCTTGATTTTTCTTCTGCTCTCTAAACCTGTGTTTACTGGATTTACCTAGGTGATCTCGGTACCTTAAATTAAACATAGTGTTACACAGCCTATCTTTACCTTCTCCAGAAAAAGCCTGTTGTTTTCCTTTATTCCCTGTTTTGGTTAAAGGTATCTAGTCACTGGCACATATAGATATGTCTTGTATAGACAACTGGAAATAGAAGTTAATTGGTTTTCCTGCCTCTGATCTTTCTTCCTAACATTTTTTTCTCAACTATTTATTTCTCAACTTCTACTGCTGTCCCCAGATAATAGCAGTGTTGAACTATTTGTAGTTCCCTAACCAAGCTGAGCTCTTAAATGCCTTTGTTGTTTGCTTTTGTATGGAATTATACTTCCCATTACTTCAGTTTCACAGATTTGGCTTTTCCCTTCAGTATGCATGCAGTTTGGGCATTACCTGCTTTGAAATCTGCCCTGAATCCCACAGGCAACATTGGGCATATCTTCCTTTATGTATCCAGAGTACATTATTTATTATTTTATGTAGTGCTTAGGGTATATTATTATAATTTATATCTATATTACCACCACAATTTAAGGCTCTTAACAGCTATACCGATGGTTGATTGACTGTTTGGTCCAGCCACCTGTTAGTGCTTAGATAGTACAATGCCTAGGTCAGAGTTTCCATAAATATTTGTTGTAAAAAAAAGAACAAACTTACCTGGAATTTGTGCATGGTACTTTATTGTATATAGTCCCCTTTCACAAGTTATTCTAAGGGAAAGCAGTCTTCCGACTGAAGTTTAGAAAATTTAAGTATATTTCCAAGATCGCACAATCAGTAAGTGGTGGAGCTAAGAATTAAACTTGGCTCTTTTGACAGAAAGGCTGTTTATTTTCATTATACTGAAACCTGAAACTTATACTGGACCTAAAACTTCCCCGGTAGGACTCTGGATCCAACCTTGATTACCTAAAAGCTATCTTCCAGGTGGAGAGCTCCAGGGGCCTCTCAGGTCTGTTTTGGAGGGACTGTTAGGTGGATGGCAGTTTTTGTTTAGAACTCTGTGGTAGCAAGTAGCCTGGGCTTCACTGTCTCTGCTCTCTCTTACCCATCAAATACTATATTTTATTTTTGCCAAATGAAGTATGCTCATTTAGTCTTCCAGCAGGTTGTGTGTTATTTCCATTTCTGAATCTCTCTTAAAGCTCTGTATGTTTCTAGTAAGTCTCTAAATGAAAAGTATTTTGATAGCATCAAATATTTAAAGTTACTTGAGATTTCACATGAAAGTTTTATTATTTATAAGTCTGATGACTTTACATTTTAGTAGCTTTTTAATCACATTAAGGTAGATGGTTTGAAAAATAAAAGTGGTGGTGGTGTCACTTGCCTAGTAGACAAAGAAATAGTGTCTGCTTTCTTTTCAAAAACTGTTAATGAGATTTATTTATAGATGAAAATATTCAGTAGAAGTTGAAATTCAGAATATTTAATGTTGAGACCATTATTTCTGGATTTTTACAAAGTTAGTTTCTAGCATCCAGGAATAACAGGTTGTTGGAATCACTGTTTTGTTTTCCTAATTTAATGTCAGAGGGATTCTGTGTGTGCGAGTTTTGCTAGGTTACGGAATTTATTGCTTGGAATTTAACTTTAATTGTGGGAATAAATTGAGGTGGTTCATTTTCTATTTTTAGCACTTTCTTTTTAATGTATTAATTTATTCTGTAACATCTAAGAACCTCACTATATATTTTTCAATTCTGTTCCTTTTTCAATAAGAGTGAATTTGCTTTCTGTGAAAAGATCTCTCAAGAATGTAATTTTTTTTTAAGTTCATGAGAGAAAACATTGTATGTGTGGTGTCACATCAGTTTGTGTTTTCTCTTTGTGATTTAAATAAGACTATCTTTTTAGGATTTTGATGACGGGTAGCCAAACCTAGCAGACAAAGTATTAAGTGTTCATTTTAGAGGATTCAGGATTTTCATTTGGATGATCGGTTTTCCTATTACATCATCACTTTAGTCTTCTAGGGATTTAAATGTCCTAGTTTCAAAACAGTTTCAGTGTCTTATACTTTGTCTTTACATTTATAAACACTGCATACTAATCATTAAGATGGAATATTTTCTTGATACTATGAACAATTATGAATTGGGTGATTTGAGATTGGCTTTATTTTCTGCGAACTCCATCTACCTTGGAATTTTCTTTTATGATTAAAGTCCTTCTGCCTGCCTACTTTCTCAGTGTTTGCCTCTTATTAAACACTAAGGTGAAAAGTGAGGCGTGGCACCTATTATGCAAAATTTTTGAATAATCACTAGTTTTTTTCTTGACTTTAATGCATAATCATTTTTATTGTCTTTTGTCAGTGTCAACTTTAAAAAGTGTATTAAAAATAGTTTATTTAAAAGCTTATTTAAAATGTTTATTAAAAACATTTGAGACATAATTACAGCATCGGTATATTCTTGAAAGTTTTCTAGCCATCTCCATTCTCTCCCTGGCTCTATGTTTCAGCTCTAGAAAACGAGCATTTGCTCAGCCTTCTCTGGGTACTGATAGTTAAGTGTGGTTGGAGCAGGAACCAAGTAACAATTTTACAGGTCTTGTGTAGGCCAGCAACAGTGTGTATTGAAGGTATAAAACACTGGCATTCTATTTTCTGTTATCACTTGAACTGTACTTTGGAAAGTAGATTGATGTTGTAAGTCTGGAATCAAGGGCTATCAGTTAGAAAGCTGTTGCAGTAAACCTGACTAGGACAGTTATGGCTAGCACTAGGCAATGGACATAGGTGTTGGAGAGCTGGAGATGAATTATACATCACAAGAATACAGAATTGTCAGAACTTGATGGTTGAATATGTGTTGCTAGACACATCCCTGCCTCTACCCTACAGTAGGATTTCTGCTTAAGGAACTAACTGGGTAAACTGTTTTTTGATTAGAATAAGCTAACCTATTATAACAAAGAGAACCTCAGAATTCAGTGACTTAAATGATGAGAAGTTTATATTTGTCACTCAGTAATCTTGAGTGGTTGTTTCTTACCTCGGTGCACAATTAAGAATATTTAACCATATCATTAGATCAGATGATGGCTCTGTTTCATAAAGTCATTCAGGGATCCAGATTGGAAGATTTGCTGTCTTTCTTCACATGCCTTCCATGTCTATCAGCCAGAAGCTAGAAAAGAGGGAGGAGTGTTATGAGCGAGACCTATTTCACGTTCCATTGGTAAGAACTTGGTCACGTGGCCACACCTAACTGCAGTGAGGGTGGGAAATGTAGAGTAGGTGGACAGCTACCATCGAAGAAAGAAGAACAGATTTTTAAAGACAGTTTAGCAATCTCTGCCATGAACTGTGACGCTATTTGCTGAGACAGGAAACAGGAAGCAGGTTTGCGGCCGAAGAGATACATTTCCGTTTGGATATGTTAAGATGCAGTTACTTGTAGGACTTCTAAATTCACATGTGTAATGAGAATGGACAGGTTATCCTAAGAGGACATCCATTGGGAAAAAAATTACTTTTGATTTTCTGTCGCAATGTTATGATACACTTTTCTGGGAAAATACCAAAAGGAGGAAACTGGGGTAAAATTAGAAGGAAATGGAGAAAGGGCGTGAGGAAAAAGATTGCGTTTGTTGTTATGTACTTATGGCATAGTCAGGTGATTAAATTAATGACTGCTTACTATATACCAGACTCTGACCTAGGTTATACGTATTGGTTAGGTGTTAGAGATACGAAAGACAGACCCAAGTCCCTGGTCTCATTTACATGGTGATGAGAGAAAGTAGACAACAAACCTGTAGGGTAGAGGAAAGAATTTAAAATACTAAATGCTGCAAAACAAAATAGTGTCGGTAAGTAGTGTCAGTATGGGGGTGGGGTGGCTGCTGGGGCAGTTTTAGCCAAGGCAGTTAGGGTAGAACTTTCTGAGAAGTAGACTGAGCTAAGACCTGAGTAATGAGAAGAGGGCAACTTAATGAAGACCTCGGCACATGACATTCCGAGTAGAAAGAACTCAGCAGTTGCAAAGAAAGCAGTTGTGAACTGTTACACCAGCATTCTGTAGATGGGCAAATTTATGAATGCATTTAATAATTTCTCTTAGAAACATGCTTGTTTATAGTACAGTCTTCCAGTAAAGCATAAGACATGTTTATTAATAAACTCAATATCTTCAGTTTCTCTTTAATAGGCCAAAAGTAGATAAACATATGTTTAGTAATTAAGGTTTCATTATTTCATCTTATTTGGAAATGATCTAGGTATATATAATTATTGCTAAAAAAAACTATCTGTAAACTCTTATCCCACTTACATCTGTATAAATGATTTGCTCCTAGAAATTATATTTAGCTTAACCATGGAAACTTCCTAAGACAATAAATATCAGTCATCATTCTAACTTATTTTTTGCTGACAAATTTAGAAGAGATAATATGAATTTGACTAGTAAACCCAGGTAGAATACAAGCTGTTTATCTGCGTTAAATTGAATGTTGGTAACTCTTATGTCATGTCTGTTTTAACTAAATCAACAACCTTAAAGTGGCTTTAGTATCAAAATATTCTCAGATCACGTGAACCTTGAAAAGCATCTGGCTTAGTTTCTATTACAGTTCTGTAGACTTATAAAATACCCAGCCCTTAATTTATATAAACACTTGTTTATTTTTAAGCCAACTGAATAGAGTTCTCTTTTACAAATTAATTTTAGCAATACCATCTGGAGGTAGAAAATAACACACATCTACATCACACATATGTGGAGACAAACATACAGATAGACTTAGAGACCTCATAGCTTCGTTTTTAAATTTTACCCACGAGACAGGTACAATAACATAGAATTCACTAGTTGTAAAAGAATAGTTGGGATAACTTCATCTGCTCACATGGCTAAAGCTTTTTCTACTAACATTTGTGGGCAAGACACATGGTTTTTCCATTTGTCCAGATTTCAAAGACTTCTACCCCTTTCCTTCTCCTTCTGATAAGGGTTACCTCACTAAATTTGTACTTAAAAGAGATGGCCTAGATAAGAATAAATTTACATCTCAAAACAGAAGGAAAGGACTCCAAGAGGGACTTTGGTTTCCTAAAATTAGTATTTACAAGCCTTTTGAGATGAATAGGCAAGGTTTTTGGGATTGGTGGAATTCGAATTGTTTTTGAAACCCTGTCTTTGCTTCTGTAAAGACTAGATTTATAAAATAAGTATCGCCATTTTTAATTCCTCAAGGAATTGGGTTGTCACCTAAATGATATCAGAGGACTGACATACTTATCTTCCTGTGTTATAATGTTTTTCTTTTTCTCTGGGTACATTTCATAGAGCCTTTGAGGATGGTCTCTTTTCCAGTGTCCCAGTTGGTTACAGTTGATTCCTTGGCCAGTGTTTTAGTGATGGACCCCTAGGAGGCTGTAATGAGGAGGCTTTGGTGTTGTTTTAGGTGCCTTTTGTATGTTCAATGTTTCATTCGCTTTTTGCAATGAATCTTCTTAATGAAGTTATTTTGGAATTTCTACATGTAAATTAAGGTAGATGTCCCATTATGTTCATTTGATATGGGAACCCGTACTTTCGGGTGTACTTCTTAAATGAATGATCTTGTCTAATTGGAACCTTCCCATAATGGACATTGTAATTCTAGGTTATCTTCAGTAAGATTTGGTATATGATTTTTGCCGTTTTTATAGTTATCTACAGCTTCTGGCACCACACTTGTTAGACATAAAATAAGCAGATGTGCCAGAAGGTAGCATGCCCAACTTTTTGGATATAAAGGATCCCAGTGCTTTAGTCAAGCCTTTGGATTTCTTGGAGCCAAACCAATACCAAAGAGTGATATGATGCAGTGTTGAGAATTGTGGAGTGTTTGACAGTGTACCTCACTGCATAGAAATTTCTTGAGGTTTGAGGGCAACCGAGTGTCATTCTGACCCATTCTGTCACCTACTTATCCTGTCACAGCTGTCTCCTTGAGGTGGCCTGTTCTCTGACAACCTTTAAGTGCTTGACCTGTGGTCACCAATTTTTGTGATTTTTCTGGCTTCCAAGATCCCTATTAGCAATAATCTTTACTGGACCCATTCCAGCTCAAGTTGGACCCAGTCCAACCTTGGATGTAGCCCAGATTTTAAGTCAGACCCAGTCTGACTCTCACTGGTAATCACCAACAATTCCTGTGGAACTTTGGGAAAAGAATTGACCCAGCAGACCAACAGGTGGGGGCTGCTGACTGGTTCCAAACAAATGGGGAGCTACAGCTGCCACCAGCAGTTCCTAACGTGGAATCTGGGGATAGAATCAAGGGCTGGGGTTTCCACTCGAGAATCTGGGAACTGCAGTCTGAAAGGCTAGAGTCTTGAACTTGGCCCAAAAAGAGTAGAGCTCAGAATCAAGAAACTTAACCCATGGGCCCTAGGAAAGAGCGAGAGAAACGGTGAACTCAAAGGACTCATGGGATAGCACACCTGTGTTTCTTGTTCCCGAATGCCTTTGGAAGTCTGGTTGGATCCTGTCACTTTTACCAATCCTGTTAAAACCAGACTCAGCTGAATAAATTTGAAGATCTAGTTGGCTTTAGTAAACAATTTATGAGTTGGACAGCATCCCATCTGGGAAGGAAAAGGGAGCTCTCAGGAGCTGTACAAAATGGAAGACTTCTATATGCAGAAGGAGGATGGGGCAAGGATGTTAGAAGAGTGGATTATTTCAGTCAAGGTCGCCCTCCCTTAGGGGCAGGAAGGGTTTCTTACGAAGTGTTGATCAGGAAATTCTAGATGAACTTGTTTAAAATTCCACTTCTGGCAGAGGCTGAAAGTGCAGTTAGGTTAGATATTACTAAGTCCTGGTGAGACTGAAGTAACTCCATTTGGGGCTTCTTGTTTATTTTTAATACCATAAAAAATTCACAGTCAGTCATTAAGTCATTTTCCAGGCTGACAAGTTTTGTAACAAAGATAACATGAACTTATTTGATTAGTAAAACCAGGTAGAATGAAAGTTTTATATTTAATGCTGATAACTCTAAAGACATGCTTATTTTAATAACTAAACCAACAACCTAACTTTTACACTGCATATTTTCCCAGATCCAATGAATATGTAAGGCATTTGGGTAGTCTCTATTAAGTTTTTGAAAATTTTTATGAATACTAAATTTATATAAGCACTTGTTTGGTTAAGCCAATTAAATAGAGCTTTTTTTACAAATTAATTTTAGTAATACCATTTGGAGCTATTAGTAATACCATCACATATCTCTACAACGCTCACACACAGACACGGACACACAAATACACAGACAAATACAAACAGAGATCTTACAGCTTCCATGTTCCTAGTTACAAAAGAAGTTGTATTCCTGTTAGATGGAATAAGTTAACACTACCTGCTCTTTGGCTAATGCTAAATTTCAAATGGCCTTTCCTCCTTTTTTTTCTTTTAAGAATTATCTCCCTGAAGTTTGTACTTTAACATTGACATCTCCAGGGCACACGGAAAGAATGCATGTCACAAGCCTTTTAAGATAAATAGAGTAGGTTTGAGGCTTGGTAAAAAGGAATAGTGAACTTTGAGCCATCTCTGCAGTTACATTTCTAGTTTTGCAAAGATTCGTAAGATAAGAACAGTTCTCAATTCCTCAGAGAATTGGGTTGAAACCTAAATGACTTTATAGGTTGAGCCACCTATAAATCCTTTTTTATCTTTTACTTCTGTGCATGTGGTTTTATTTTAGGGAGATGTCCTAAAAAAGTTTGTCAGTCTCTGAGTATCAGTTTTCAATTTCTGACCACAGAGCTACTTTAAAAATCCTTTTAAATATCTTGTCAGTTTTCAGCTGGGAGAAACAATAAATAATTCTGGCAGCATTGAATGACCCCTTGGATTTAAGAGGCAAACACAAAGAGGGTGCAAAGATATTTTAGTTTCATCTTTTATTGAGTACTACAGACAGATTTGGGAGAGCGTTTTCTGATAGTTCTTCCAGGATCACACCGGCAGGTTTCAAGTGGGGTTTAAAGTTTTTAATTTTTCTTGACTATTAAAGGTAGCAGTCTACTAGAAAATCCCTCAGAGTCTCATCAATTCTGGGAGGAGCCTTCTTTTGAAGGTAAATATAGGAGGACCATGAGGCCAATAACTTGAAAACTTTTGCTTCTGGTCTTGTGGTCTCAGAGTGGGTAAAGAACCAACAGACCTCAACGATTAAGGACTGGGGGCTCCATGGATGGGAAACAGCTGCTTCTAACAGATTTTGGGACAGACTTAAGGTCTAGGGGTTTTCCACTCAAAACCCTTGGAATTGCAGTCTGAAACAGAGGTTAAGGAATTGGGCTTTGGGCAGAACCATCTTCTAGCTCAAGCTGACCTTCCCTGTAATGGAAAGCCAGTTAGATCCAGAGCTCAATGCAGAGAGAGCAGAACTTAGAATGACAGAGAACTCAGAGGGGTTCCAGGATACCCATACCTATGTTATTACCCCTTAAAATGTTGCAAGTCTCCCTTGGTCCTTCCACTGCCACCAAATCTGTTAAAAAGCGAAATTCAACTGCGCAAATTTGAAGATCTGATTGACTTTATTAAACAGTTCATCAGTTAGGTAGCATCCTGTCTAGCAAGGAAGGTGCTCTGAGGAGCTGTGCAAAATGGAAGATTTTTTAAGGCAGAAGGGGGCAGGGACAAGAAAGTTACACTAGCAAAAAGCAGACTGGTTGTGGCAAGGTCACTTTCCATTAGTGGACGGTAGGGGTCTGTGTGGCAGATTCCCTCACTGGTGCTGACCAGGAAGTTCCAGACTGAGTGGTTAAGATTACATTCCTGGGATGGGCTGAATCTGCAATTAGATTAGGTATTAAAGTCTTGGTTTGCTAGTGTGGAACTTAGCACAAGTGACTCCATTTTGCATATGTTTTTTCTTTTTAACAATGTATAAAATACCAATCTTTTATTTAAATATTCCTTCTTCAGTAAATTTAGTAACCTTAATTTGTGTAATTTCTCTGTATAATTCAGCATACTTTTATTTTTAAAATATATTTAAAAGCATTTCTAAACATAAAAGTTTAAAAATCAACTATTTACAAACAGATTTGTATTAATTTAAACATTTTCTTGAGACTGTAGATACCCAATTGTACTTTAGTAATAAGATTGTAGGTTATATGCTTGTGGACCCTCAGAATATTTCAGAAAATTACTTATAATTTTCTCAGACTTTTTTCCCCACCCAGCTACTTCATATATGTCACCTTGCATAGGTGCTGGGCCATATATATCTTAAAGGGTCTGCCCTGTGCCCAGCATTTCTGGGCTTCGTGTGTGGGGTTCATAATAAAGAATAGTCTCTGGGGTCTTTTGACTTTCTGGGAACATAGGAAAAACAAAATAGTTTAATCAGTGGTAAGTATGGTGTAAATTTAAGAATGTGAAAATAAATGTATTGTTAATAGAAGACTCTATGGAGGTGGATCTGTCACTGTCTTAAAGGAGGTATAGGTTTGAATGAGAGAAGAATAGGAAGGAATCTCAAATTTAAATGGAGTTAAGGCGTAAAGAGGCAAACATATTTTTAAAGAATGATTAAACACAGCTTAATTAGAGCAGTTAGAGTTTAAGAGACTTCCTCAGTGTGTGAAGACAAGAGCTGAACAAACAGAACAAACAGAAATCACTAAGAAAAGTCATTTAATAATGTCAGAAAAGTGCAGTCCTACTCGGCTACTGAAAATATACAGCTTCGACTGTCCTCTGTTTTCACAACACCAAGGTCAGGTATCCTTTTCCCCTGACTTTGGCACACTGTTACTATCGTTCCATCTGTGGCAATGCTGTAATGCCCAGATCAGTGGCTTATAGTGTAAGTGTTCAAATTATTTGGAGAAATTCAACTGTGTGGGAGCAGAGCAGATCAGGTTACTGAGGTCGTGTGCCGCCTGGAACTTCAGACCTACAGTTGGCGAGAGAGAATTGCTTTATAAATTATATGCTCCTTCTTTTCCTTCCCCAAACTGGTCCAAGTCCAAGCCAGTCTCATTTACCTAATGTGCTTGGAATATAGCCTTTCTGGGGAATTTCCTGTTATAGCCTTTGCGTCCTTGTGATTTGGAGGATATTTGGAAAGAGAGAGAGGTTTAAAATTGACCTAAAGGCACATGTGATCACCCTGAAGTATATACCCCAACCATGGTTCAGTGGAAGAACCACCTCTAACTTCTTGGACTCTTTTTACTCATGTAGAGGATCAGGATCACTCTCTGAGGAGTGAAAATATTTATACAACTTACTAGATAATCTCTTCTGTGGCAGATAAAGTGGTAGCAATGTATATGTCCTCTTAGCAATATGTGTGACCTAAAGGAATCATCCAGTGAAGCATCTTACCTATTGCTGGTGGTTCTTTGCAGAATAGACCTCAACTACTGCAGTCTGCACCACTCTACTTTTTATTCACATACTGAAGTGGGTTGACATTAATGAAATATTGCCAAAGATATGCCCAATCGAAAACTTATGTTAGGTGGTTCCAATTTGAACTATATCTTGCCACACATTAGTAATTTGCCAGATTTGGTCAAAGTCAGTCAGTGCCCTTTAAATCATTTAATCCTTTTAAAAGTTATGGAACAAAAAAAAAACAGTACTAAACAGTTGCGTCGGTAATAAAGACCATTCTTTGACCATATTACAGTTAAGTCAAGCCAACTACTTCTAATTTTTTATGTACTAAGGGAATTTTTAAATTAATCATGTTGCTTTCAGATATATTTTATGATCATACATTAGATGTTAGAGCCCGTCTGTGGGCAGATGACAGTAGTTTTAGTTAGAATTGTAGGATTGCTTTGATCAGCCAAAATAATACTTCTTAAGAAAATTTCTCTTATTCTAATACGTATTAACTCTAAAGGGTGCTTTTTGTGTGTTTTAGTCGACCATATACTAACAAGGTCATCACTTTATGGTACCGTCCACCTGAACTGCTGCTGGGAGAAGAAAGATACACACCAGCTATTGATGTGTGGAGCTGTGGGTAAGATGGGCTTATCGACTGTTTTAATTTACTTGAAACTTTCAGTGGTGAAGTAAAATCATACCATTTGGTAACGATGGATATTTTTCCCATTAGATGTATCCTTGGTGAGCTCTTCACTAAAAAGCCTATATTTCAAGCAAATCAGGAACTTGCACAACTAGAATTAATAAGGTAAGCTCGTGATTATACTTGTGGAGAGGTGTGTCATACTCTATAGGCAATTAAAAAATGTTCAGGCTTGTGTTTCTAGGAGGACAGCATAGTTCTGTTGAAGGTTAACGACTGCTGAATGGAGGAGGAACTAGATTGCAGGCATTCTTAATACCTGTCCTAGTAAAATTGAGGATCTTAAAGTCCTAAGATCTTTTGTGATTAAATCAAAGTACTTGTGGCCCCCAAAGATAAGACTGGGAAGGAAGAGTAAATATGAGGGAGGAGAGAATGAATGGTAGATACTCTTTCTTCAAGTATGACAGTGAAGAGAATTAATATTTGGGTATAATATAAATAAGTACTCTTTTATATACATATATGCATATATGTTTATGTGCCTGTATAGTATGCTTATACTCGAGAATACATCCATACACCCCCTGGCATAGGTCTTCGTTATTTGGAGCCTATCACAGGACCTAGGTCATAGGACATACATGTTAATCATCTTTCTCTTTATCTGATATTTTTTTTTCCATTCATCTGATATTTTAAAATAAATTCCTTTTTTAAAAACTTTTGGTTTTCATATATAATATTAATTTGTAACTTTTAAGATTTGTGTGTTTCAAAATACAAATAAGAATTTTTAGAAGAGATATTGTTAAAAGGCACATGTATACTATGTACCTTCCCTTCAGCAGACTTATGGATTAATTGATGCTCTCCATTTTATCTGTAAATAAAGCTAGCTTGATAACATAGCAAGCTAAATATTCACAGCTAGTAGACTACCACTCTCTAGTAACACTGCATTGTTTATTTCACCAGATGAAGAGTGTGATGACTAAGAGGTGGTTGTTTCCAATTTTGTGTATAAACATTTTATTATTATTATATATGTCATTTAATTAAATACAAACAGATGCACTGCTTTGCAAAGACTTAACAGAGTTGCTGTCAAATTAATTAGGGGTGTGCAAGTTACTATAAGTTAGAAAGAAAACTCATAAGAATTTAGGAGAATTTAATACTCAGATTGCTTTAAATCCTGGTTGATGTGTTATGGGTGTGGTTTGTGCCAAAAAGCTAATTTAGAATCTCATTCAATGAATCCTCTTTTCAAAGAGAAGGCCTTGGCCTAATGTCAGAAGGTTGGGAAATAAATGCACATTTATACATTCTTAGTTAAAATAAAATGTTTGAATTATGTATCTGTGTATCTCTTTCTTTTTTTTGATAATGATTTCCTCTAACCCATTTTCTCTGTTAGCTGACCGTTGTTCCTAATTGTATTGGATACTAGGGCTTCTATTAATAATGTTAACATTTGTTTATTTTATACATGATGCAAGTATTGTTTTAAGAATTTCTCTTCAATTACCTCAGTTATATCTTCTTTTTATGGTTAAGTAAACTGAACCTTAGAGAGGTGAAGAATTTGTTCAGAGTCATACATCTAGCAAGTGGCAAAATTGAGATTTGAATCTAGATAGTTTTACCTTAGTATCTAAGCTTATACTCAATTCTCTGTAGTATGTAGGAAATAAAACTTCCTGGAACTTTTTACAAAGTTAGTATGACACAAAACACCAAAAAGGCAGCATGAGAAATTTCTAAAGAATATTGATATAGAAATTCTAAAGGAGTGATTAGCCAGTAGTATCCAACATTTCATTAAAAATTCACTTGCAGAGTCAAGAACGGGCCATCCTAAGAATACAAGAGTGTTTTAATTTTAGGAATTCTGTCATTAAGATGCATCATTTTAGTAGAAGTAAAATAATACGTTTATCTTGATAGGTGTTGAATAGGCATTGCTGAAAATATAAACTACTAATTAAGTATAGAGGCATATTTCTGTGATAAAAATATGTATCACAAACTAACACACAGTAATATTTAGTGGTGAATTACTAGAAGTAAAGACAAGAATGAGGAAAAGATGACTTATTATTTTAAGAGTGTTTCAGAAGCACTAACTAGTTAACTAGTAGTGTTAGAAGAATGAACCCAATAAGAGAAATAAATATTGGAAAGATGGAGGCAGTACTATCGCACTATCATAATTTATATCTGGTAACATTGATACATGCATACACATAAGGAAATTGCCTTAAATACCATAAATAAAAAGTTTGGTAAAATGACAGGTGTTCAGATATATATATACAAATGTGTGTGTGTATATTTATATATATATATACACAGTATACTAATATAGTATATACTAACACATATATGCCAAAAGCAGTAGCTTTTAAAGAATATGTACCGATAATAAGCAGTTAGAAACATAGGGGTGGGGGGAGATCTGGAGGTATAAAGCCGAATATAACCAGGACAATTCTTAAAGTAAGACAATTAGGCATATCATATGTTAAAACAAAATTTTAGTAACTAAAACCATTTTGTACTGGCAGAAGCTACATAGGTGAATTAGTGAAATTCTATGGGAAATTCAGAAATTTAAAGTAAGTTCATGTGGACCTTAGAATATAATACAGAAGATATTTCAAATCAGGTAATTAATTGAACACTATTTATTGATTGCTGGTTGTGTGCCAGTTACTGGTACTGAGGATACAAAGAGGTTGGGGATTTTATCCTCAGTGCCTAGTGATTGGCACACAACTTTTTCTGCTTTCTAGTTGGGGGAGATAGACAAAACAAGTTAATAAAATACATCACAGTGTAAGGGGATAGACAATGCTAAGAGCAGTGCTGTGTATGGAGCCAGGGAAGGTCTCTCCCATGAGGCATCATTGGAGCAGAGATCCCAGTGAAGTGAGGGAACAGCAAAGTCGTGATCCTGGGGCATGAGTGTATTTGGATTATTTTAGGAACATGTTAAGTCAGTTAGTGAACCATATGGGAAATAAAAAGAAAGCTTAATCCATCTGCTTAGTGGCGTTCTGTACAGTTATTAAAAGGGAAACGGCAGATCTGGAGATACTGACAGGGAAAAGCAACATGGTCACGTGAAAAGAGCAGTTTTGCAGACGCCCTTCTGTAACACGGCTTTCTGTACGACTTGATCCCATATAGATGAGACAAACTAAAGACATTACAAGAGCCTGGAATTGTTAATCTGAACATGGGCTTGTAGAGGGCTCTGGAGGGGGGACTGTTTTACTTTCTACTTTATATATTTCAGAATGTTTCTGGTTTTTGGTAAGATATCAAATATTTATAATAATACAAAAAAGATGCTTCAATTTTCATTTTATAGCATTAATTATTTGTAAAACGTGAAGGAAAAAAAGGAAGTTTCTGGTAAAAGAGACAAGTTTCCTTGATTTGAAACGAGGCAGCAGAGTATATTGAAAGGGGTGGGCTTTGGAGTCTTACAGGCCTGGCTTCTAATGCCAGCTCAGCTACTTCTGCTCTTGTGACTTAGGGTAAGTCCTATAACGCTGTAAGTTTCTTTCTTCACAAGTCAAACAGGACAAATAATACGCTTAGGATTTGAAAATCAATAAATGTCAGTTTCCTAATGTACTTCTTCCCCTCATCTGATTTGCAGTAATGCTGGAATGTTAAGCTGCAGGAATGATGAGATCGAGGGCCTGCAATGTCCAAAGAAACATAAACAGATTGAGGGTGGGAATGCTAACCAGAATTTGTCTTGAAGAGCTTAACACCAGAGTGGTCAAGTTACTTGCACTTCACCTTGTTCCAGGAAATACTTTATGCGGATTACAGAAGCTTTGTGCTAAGAAGTAGCATGGGTTAAAAAGTCATGGCAGAGAGTGAAAAACATCGGTGGGGACAAAAAGGAATGAAGGAGGGTGAAAATATTTTTTATGTGAGAGTCACACTTTTAACTCTAAGCCTTCTGGCAGCCAGCAAAAGAACGTTTATATCACATGATGTACATTGCTTGTGAAATATAATCATGGAAGAAATTGAAAGTACATTAGAATGAGAAGAATCCCCTCTCCCCGCTCCCACACATACACAGAACCTCAGGCCTAAATGGTCACGCAGGTAAAAATTTTTAAATTTTAAAGGCATAGACTTTAGTTATTCCAGAATATAGGAAAAGAAGGAGGAAAGTTCGCATATGTTAAAAAATGAAACGTATACCTTCATAAATCAGTCGTGTATAAAACATTTTTATAGACTTGTACTTCTTAATCTTTTTGGTCTCAGAACTTCTTTACGCTCTTAAAAATTATGAAAGATCCCAGGATCTTGGATCTGTTGTATTGTTGATTGTATCTATTGATATTTAAAACTGAGAATTAAAATACTTACTAATTCATTTAGAAACAGTATAACATAACATTTTAATTGTGAAAAGTTTATATTTTCTAAACTAAAATAAATGTTGGTGAAATGAATAGCATTTTTTTAACCTTTTTAAAATATTTCAGTGTCTGGCTTAATAAACACCTGGTTCCTCACACCTGTGATATGCTATCTTCAGTAGTCTTTTCACATAATTACACATATTCTTTGAAGCTGTGCCAAGTGGCAGTTTTTTTACAGGTTAGCTGTAATGTGCACTCTGAAACCATCTGCTTTGTGCTCTAGTATATTGATGTCTGTTGCTGCATCTTAAACTGTAAATGGATCCCTTACCTGTGATGATTTTGTAATATTATGTATTGGTCATTTGATGAATACTGGATCACTGAATTGAGCAGGTCTTCCAGATGTAACATTCATTACATTTGTTATGACCACTAATCTCATCAGAAAAGCCTTTAGATATTTGAGACCGAGTTTATGGTGTGGATATAAGTCTGCTACTATTCTGGTTTTCTCCTGAAAGCTTGAATTTTCCACTTGACAATAAAGATTGCACTTGTCTTCCCTGAAGTAACAAGCTGACTTTGTTCCTGTTTAAGAAAATGTCTGGCAGATACCCAAGTCTGAATGACTATAGTTTGTTAGCTTTTGTTACAGGTAAAAATGATGGTTCATGAAAAAAGCAGCTGCTTCAGCCTGCAACTCAAATAACTGCATGAGTGCGTCTCAAGATAGCGATCACTTTGTTGTGCAGCAAAAGTGCTTTATGAGTATTTTCTAATTCATTACTAAGAATATTAAAAAGATGCATATTCAAGTGTAAGGATTTAATAATAATTTGTATTGCTTCAACAATTACATTCTTAAGTGAAATTGTCTCCCCCTCCTGCACCAAGATTGTATCGTAGTGAAGAGTATTTACTACTGATAGTCTGGTGCTACTGCCTAAATCATGCTAAGGCGCCAGTGGTTTGTAAAGTGCCAGTAGTGCCACCATGGGCTTAATACCAGAGTGCAAAGTCAACACATTGAAAAAGGTAAATAATGTCTTAGTAATACCTTTGACCTGCCAGACCCCTCCAAAGGGTCTAAGGGACACTCACTTAAAAAGTAGAATATAGCATTACACTAAAATAATAGTACTTTATTAGCCCAGGGTGGTATTTCTCTTTTGAATGTAAGGATGACTAAATATTAGGAATCCTCTTAAAATAATTCAAGACATTAGTGACCCAGGAAGAAAATACAGGTGATGATTATAATAGAGTTTCTAAAAATCAAAACAAATAGAACTAAAGAAAGTATCTTTTTAAAATTTAAAAGCCACAAAAATAAAACCCATAATAAAAAGGAATAAATTTATGCTTTCTTAACAGGATATATGTGTGAATTTGTGTGTATGTGTGTGTCTGTGAATATCTTTATTATATGTTGTACTTCTTCTCAAACCAAAAGTCATCTTTCCTCATGGTAAATAATGAATGTAATCCCATTATTAAAATCAGAAACCAAACAAAATTACCTAATATTGTGGAACATCATTAGCATTTTACCATTGTTTGGAAATTATCACATAATGTAGCATACTGTAATGATAAAGAGGAATACACGTTTGAAACATATAGATGAATTCTGATTATAGGTGGTGATAATAAACCTGGACGGCCTCAGAAACAGTTAGCAAAAAACTGTTAAATGGAATTTACTCACCCTATATGACACAGGTATGAAATTAGGAAATTAACGTGGATATGTTTTCTGCCTGTGTAGAGAAGTAAACCTCTGTGAACTAAAAAACAAAAAAACAAAAACAAAAACAAAACCCAAAACTATATTAGGAACCATAGGATCTCAGATGGCTACCTGAAATTTTGTGTGTCAAGTTTCCACCCTTTCCCGTAACAAAGCTCTCCTAGTTACTGCTTAGGAAATATCACAGGGATAGGAACACATTCAAAAAAGCAAAAAGCAGAACCCATAAAAAGAAATATACAAGGTGTAATTGAAGTATACCTTGGAGATACTGCAGGTTTGGGTCCAGACTACTGCAGTAAGTGTATATCAGGATAAAGTGAGTCACACAAGTTTTGGGGTTTCCCAGTGTGCATTAAGTTATGTTTACGCTGGACTGTAGTCTGTGAGGTGTGCAGTAGCATTATGTGTGCATCCCCTAATTTTAAAATACTCTGTTGCTAAAAAATGCTCACCATCATTTGAGCCTTCAGTGAGTTGTAATCTTTTTGCTGATGGAGTGTTTGAAATACTGCAAGAATTACCAAAATGTGACACAGAGACTCAAAGCGAGCAGACGCTGTTGGAAAAAAAATGGTGTCAGAAGACTTGCTGAGGCAGAGTTGCCACAGACCTGAAGTCTGATAAAACACAGTATCTGTGAAGCTCAGTAAAACAAGGTATGCCTGTATAAAACTGAAGGAAATATAAAAATGAAAATACTAAGCTTTGTAAAGATAGTAGTCCTTTCCAAATTCATAAATTCAGAGCAGCAGTTGAATCCCAACAGGATTCTCTTCCTTTTGGAGTGTGACAGTAATTCATTGTACGATTCATCTGTAAGGAAATTCTGAAAAGAATAATTAGGGAAATGGGTAGACAGGTTTGTCCTGTAAGCCTTATAAAAAATATAAAGCCATGTTGTTGACACCAGAGTAGGTAAGTCAGTAGATCAAAATAGATTCCCCAAATAGTTACTTGGTGATTAACATATGAGGCCTTTCAAGGCATCTTCAGTAGATGATTGCGGGATAGCAGACTGGCCACCAGGCACTGATTTTGCTGAAGGGCGGTTATCAGTTGCTGTCACGTCTGCCACCCTAGTTTCTAGTAATTTCCCCTGTCTTAGACTGTTTATTCCATCTTGGATGCTGCTACCAGTGAGATAACTTCACCACTCAGCTGTCTTCCCAGAACACATATACTAAAATAATTAAAACTCTTTAGCTGTGAGATAATGAAACTGATTTTTATTATCAGGCTGTTAATGAGCCAGATGCTAGCCCATTTATTTCATAGCTCCAGAGTAAAATTAATCTCTATTTTCCAAAAGAGATAGAGATTCTTAAGTTGATACAATTTTCCACCAATATCACACAGACAGGATTCAGTTCCAAAGTTTGTTTTCAAGTCTGTCTTCATTATAGTTAGGCCGACTGTGTTGTGTGGCCCCTGTCTGTGCTTCCAGCTAAACCTCCCTGAGACCTGAATTTCAGCTATTCTGATTTCCTTAGTCTTCCTCCCAAATGTCTGTCCTTTGGTACTTCCATGGCTTTGCCCGTGCACTTCTCTTTGCCCGTAACATAATTTCTCTTACTCCCTTTCTCACCTGTCTATTGTTTACTTATCCTTGGAGTTGTAGGCACAATTCTGCACCCTTTCTCTAACTCAAGTGCATTTTCTTGTATTTCTGTAGTTGAAACTACCCTTCATTTTCTTTATTCCAATATATTTCTATTATACTTCTATTATGGTGCACATCAGTCTGCCTGGGATTAATAATTTGTATTTGTGCAGTTACTCAGTATATTTCTATAGTATGTAAAAGAGAGTGGTTCCTGAACTATAACTTAGTAACAGAAAGACATGTAAACAACTAAAATACAAAGCAGGATGAAATAGTGTCAAAACAAACAAGTAGCATGCAAACAGGGACCATTCTGGGCAGTGGGGCTACAGAAAACACTCTTGAATAGATTACTCTTGATGGGAATCTTGAGAAATGAAAAGGATTCAGCCAGATAGAATCTAGCGGGGGAGGAACATGAGCAGAGACATGGAGGAGTGGTTGGTCTATGGGAAGAGATGAATTGGGAGATGAGACTAGGAAGGCATTCTGGGACCAGATCACAGAGAGCCGTGCTCCTGAGTTTGGCCATCTTTCCTTTTGAGGATGTTGTGGGAATGAAGTTAGAAGGAGGAAGAAACAGGCGTGTAGAAACAGAGCATAATACCTTATAAAAAGCGTGGATTTATTAAAATCCTAAACTATATTGAGACAAAGTACAATTTCAGTGACCTGTAGCTTAAAAAATGAGAGGTTGTCTTACATAAATGTGTTTCTGACGTTGCATTCTTAAATGCCACAAAAAAAGTCTCTAGTTATTATTTGCTTATACAATTGGTGCCTGCATTTATATTTTATGTATGTGTAGACTGTTTTTACTTTTAGTCAGTGATACGTGTATGGTTCCTTTTTATATATGAAGCTCAGCTGATAATTTTATATACAATGTACATTTATTCCTGAGATTCAGTATAATCAAGTTAAGTGTATTTAACCAATTTTTCATCTACATATTACCAAATCATTAGTTTTTAAATGTTTACCAGCCAGAGTTATCTGTTATAAAATTTCTTCAGTTTACCATAAGAAGGACTTACTAATTAATATAAAAATAATGATGGATTTTAAGATACAAACAAAGTAAAGCAGTTAAAATTTCTAAATACCTTGAAATCAGAGGCACTACTGAAATTAGAGAACTTCTGTGTTTCAAGAATGTTACTTTTCGGGTCCTTCTGTTGATCAAATTCAGCAGCAGTCTTTATAGTTCAGTTAGCTTCCTGAGTATAGGAAATCTTTTCAGCTGTTATTGCAAACTTCATTATATTCATGAGAAGGTGTGATGACAGGTATCTGTAAAACCAGAGGAAGACATACACTAAACTCTAGTTCTTTAATAATTGACAGAAAAACTTTTAAATTTTGGTTCAAAATATGGTCAGCACATTTTGAGTGTTACCTGTGTTTTACCTTTTGATTTTGCAAATATTAAGGGTTTTATTTTTCCCTAGGAATTTGAGTGTTTGGAGTGTTAGAAGCATTCACTGAAAAGAAATTGATTTCTTGAAACAAGTAATTTAGAGTTAGGATGACCAAAATATTTAATGAAACTTCTTTACACTGTATGAGGACTTGAACTTTTGTGTATTTAAAAATGAGTCAATGCTTCGTATAGCAGTTGTATTTTTTTAATGTATTTCATACTGATAAACTTCTTTTTGTGCGTTGTTCAGCCGTATATGTGGGAGTCCATGCCCTGCAGTGTGGCCTGACGTAATCAAACTTCCATATTTCAACACCATGAAACCAAAGAAGCAGTATCGTCGAAAGTTAAGAGAAGAATTTGTTTTGTAAGAAGGGGATGCTTACACATCCATGTTGCATTGTTTTGTTTTGTTTTGTTTTGTTTTGTTTTGTTTTAGCTATTTCTTGAGGATTCTAAATGTTACTCTATCCTCTGACCTAAGGTAGACCGATCACAATTCTTTATGCCATTTCACTTTGAGTTTCCCTGTGCTACATGCAGATGACCCTTTCACCATTATTATGGATTCAGTGATCGGGGGTTGTATGTTTGATTCAGTGTTTATCAAAAAAAACTTTAATAATACCGTTTAAACTGAATGAAACACCTTTCAAGTTACTTGAACTCAGTTTTTTACCTTGTTATAGGAAACTATTCTGTTCAGTTCTTAATTTATATTAAAACAGCAAATTGCCTATAGAATAATAAAATATACCATTGTATGCTAATACTTAGAATAAGTTCTTAGAGAAACATTCAGCTTGTGTCAGAGAACATGCATGACTTTTGTAATCCTCTCACGCCAGTATTCCTGCAGCCGCACTAGACTTATTTGATTACATGCTCGCCTTGGATCCTAGTAAGCGCTGCACTGCAGAGCAGGCTCTTCAGTGTGAGTTCCTGCGGGACGTGGAGCCCTCAAAAATGCCTCCACCAGAGTAAGTGGCTTTTTATTATATTAAAACCCTTAACATGCAGAATGGACAATTTTAACAACATCTATATGAATTACCAGAAACTGTTCCATGATTAGTTAAGTCAGAAGAAAAAGAATAAATCAGAAGGAATAGAATAGCAACAACACACATAATTTGCACGTCTAGAATGCAGAACCTTGCTTCCTGTTCAGCTAGCCGTAGGACTAGTAAAGGCAGCCTTCCTCTAGCCAATCACTAGAATATTTCAACCCTAAAAAATACGACTGCCGTTGTTGCTGTAGCCTACCAAGCCTAGCTGCTGTAGCTGGAATTCTGAGTGCTGTGCTAAGCGTCTGCCATGGAATACATTAGTCCGTACAGTCCTGTCAGGTGGGTATTATTATTACCATCATCACCATTTTATAGAGGAGGAAGCAGGCTCAAAGAGGTTAAGAAACTTGCCCAAGAATACAAATCTGGCAAAGGGTGGAGCCAGCTCTCAAATTCAGGTTAGTTCAGTAACAAAAAGAGGTTCTGAAATGCTCCTTAGCATACTACACAGTAGAAAATTCTTATCATTGAATAAAAGAATATTTCGTATCAAAAGCCCAGATTAGAACGAGTTTACTGTCTAATGGGGGTTTGGGAGCAGGGGAATGCAGAGTTTGGGAGTCAGACAGAATAGCTGGGTTCTTAGACCTTCACTCCCTTGTGGCCCCTGTAATTTTTCTACGATTGATTTGGGGGAAGGAAAGGGGACAGAGCAGTCCATTTGGTTCTCCTTGATAAGATCTAAAATGGTTGTAGGGATTTTCTTAGTAATTTAAAAAATGATGATGAGTGTCATAAAAGCAGACTTGTCCCTACAATAATGTGTCCACATAATAACAATTAGTATATTGTGAATGAACAAGCATGGGCTTTGGAGTTCAAATCCTGGCTCTTCCACTTAATTACTTAGGTTGATCTTATTATATTTTTATGAGACCATCATATTTAGCTTAAATTTTTACTGAACTGTACAAAGAATAGCCTTTGTGGGATGATTCAAAAGGCAAAAAGCATCTATCATCTGATGTGTGAAGGGACCTGAATCATTCACTGTTGAATTGTTTCATGGATTGTATGTATCAGCAGTCTTGAAATTTTGGCTTTAGTGCCCCATTAAAGAATTTTTTTTAACTTTTGATTTGGAAAAACTTCAATTCTATATAGAAAAGTAGGAAGAATAGTACAGTGAGCATTCATATGTCCTTTGCCTACATTCAACACTTACTAATATTGGGACACACTTGATTTATCACTCTATATAATTTTTTCTCCTGAACTATTAGAATATTATATTGTGGAAATGACATTTCACTTATAAAAAATTAACCATGTTATCTATAACTAGAATTTTATTCTATGTAACTACAGTATTGTAAAACATAAGAAATTTAACACTGTAGTATTTGATAGACAGTTCATATTTAAATTTCTTCAGTTGGCCCAATAATTTCCTTTTTTTTGTTTGTTTGTTTTATTTTTGTTTTGTTTTGTTTTGTTTGGATGAAGAATTTATTCAGAGCTCACATACTTCATTTAGTTGTCATGTCTCTTCAGTCTTTAATCACTCTTTGGGGAGCATTTTTACGACATTGATCTTTTTGAAGGGCTAGCTGTTTTGTAAGACATTCTACAATCTGGCTTTAATTACTTTCTTGTGATCAGAATTAGAGTAACCAGTAATTAGTATTTTTTGTGTTTTGGGCAAGAATACTACCTAGGGTAGTGATGTATGCCTGCTGTGTCACATCTAGAGGAATATAATGTCATTTTTCTCCCTTTTTTGGTAATACTAAGTTGATCTCTTGTTTTAAAAGTGACCCACATGAAAGAATTTTGCTAAAATTTATTGAGCACATTTTAAGTTGACATTCTAAACTTTTAAAATCAGGGGTTCAGATAGTTGCAAAAGATACAATTTTCAGTGTAGTATAGTGTTGACACTTTTAAATGGAACAGTTGCATCACTCTTGTAAATGTAACCAGAGGAATCAGAATATCTTAGCATCTGATATTCATCAACATGCACTTATAAAATCTATGAACGGACATTTGGACATTGTTTTTTTACCTTGAATTTACATTGCTTCTGCAGGTTTTTAATGTAGCATATATTTATGCTTGAAAGTAATTTATTAATTATTGTACTTCTTTAAAACAAATATATGTATGTAATAATGGAAATTTAATTTAAAAATTTTCCTCTGACCACAAAGCTCTTTTCCTCCATGGTTAAATTATTGCACATATTATTAGTGCATATTTCATTTTAAAAAGAAAGTAAACAATAAATTTTGTTGGAGATGCAATGTTAATAAAATAGAGCTAAGAGTGTTTTCCCTCAAGTAATTTGCATATCTGTCAATTAATATTTATTCTAGAATTAGACATAGTTCCACATTAATTATAATTTAAAAATTTTTATAAGTGCCCTTATAAATCAGTATTTGAGCCTGGATGAAGTTTTGTCATAGTTAAATCACTGAGGTCTTTGAACTTCAACATTATATCCCCAAAATCATAGTGATCTGTCATCAAAAATTATTTTAATGACCTTCTGGATGTCAACTTAAGATTCTTTCTCCTTTGATTTTCTTGACAGTAAAGAACTGGAAACCACATGACTTGCCAAAAGATTTTTTTATCCAGTGATTAACCATTTATTTTTTTCAAATTTTGAGACAATAAACCAAAGAAGCTTTACCAATACTTACTACATTACTTCATGTTACGCTTGTTACTTTTTCTTTTATTAAGCACTTGTTTAATCCAGTATACTTAGAAAAGGTTAGGAAGTCAACATGTAATTTCAGTGCTACTTAACCAATCCATTTGTTAAATTGTGTTTACGTTACATTTGAAAAATACATATTTTTGTGAAAATCTGTATAGCTATCCCATTCAGTTTATTGAAAATATTTTCCACATAACCGAGTGGGAACCTCTTCATGTTGTCAAACGTCACCTCAATTCACTTAATTTGTATCAGAACACTCCTGACTGCTTTTTTCCATGAAAAATAAACATGTTAGTACACATTTTGGTAAACATTCTGTAAACCAGTAATAAATATGGGCTACATCTTTGTTAGATACATCACTAAAGCAGTTAGTTCAGAATTATAATGATGTTGATTTACTATTTAAATAAAAAGTTATATAAACAATATAACAACTTTCATTATTATTTTTTCATATGTAATGGGTAGTTAAAATTATAAATTGTGAAGGTAAGGACTATGAAGAAAGGTACGATGTTCTTTTGGGAAATAGTTGTATGTATTAAACTCTTGTCATCAGGTTTCTTAGAAATAAACAAATGAGTAGGGGATGAAAAGTTAATTGTATTAGATGTCCTGTCAAATGTTTTTGATGTATTTAATGAAAAAGAAAGTATTGCTAAAAAGTGAATTAGACCAGCAGCTTGTCTGTCATTTTTTCTTTAAAGCAAGTAAAAAGCAGTAAACAATTCATAAAATAATATGATTCTAGTATGTAACTGGAATAAATATTTCATGATGTGATTTGATAAAAAATAGTTTAAACTTTATTGAATGATGATAAATGGTATGAGGCATGGGCGCTTGTGCCTACTGTGTGGGCAGCACTGTCCACATGCTTACATATGTTAACATACATTACCTCTACCTTGTTAGGTAGATGGTATTGGTAACCCCATTTTTAAAGATAAGAAAACTGAGGCACAGAGGTCAAGTTACTTGCCTAATGAGACACAGTAAGTAAGTGACTGAGCCAGTATTTGAACCTATAGAAAAACACATAAAAATCTGGTTGTCCTGGAAAGCATTCCTGCTACCTCTGAGTGTCAGCATCACTAGCCTGTCCTGTTTAGCTATTTGTTGGGTAATGTTTCTCTTTCCTTGAATTGATGATTGAGACCATCCATAAAGCCTCTTACCTTTAAATTGTGGGAGGGAACAAAAGCCCCTTTTTAGTGGATTTCTTTGCTTTACTCTCATGGAATTTTCCCACAAGAGCAGTGCATTCCCTGAACATCAGGATGGAAGAAATGAAATCACTCCAGTTGCCCCACTCTGCAGTGCCACAGTGTGTTTGGATTCATAATGAACCCAAGAGAAGCTAAGGCCACACATCTTATAACACACACACACACACGCAGAAAGGAAAGTCTTTGGAGGGTTTATGATGCCTTAAAGCTTCCCAATATCAATATTTCAAATTGTCCCTTTGTTTGTTACTCCAGGAGGTTTTTACACGCTGAGGCAATGCACCATAGTAAGATGGCTGAGAGGTATGCCTTTGTTTTGTTTTTGGACCTCAGGTGCATAGACTTGGTTTAATCATAATCCTTGTGTCACTCATCATTGGTCCATGCATGGCTCTCTTTTTTTCTTTTAGTTACTTAATTTAATTAGTTATTTTAGATGATGTTAATAAGCAGCCATGAACCTACCAAATAAAAGCTAGAACCTTGACAATAACCTACTTTAATCATATCACAGCCTCTCCCCCATGACCTGTCCCCCTTGCCTTCCTCCACCTGAGGTAACCATCATGCCTGTTTTCTTTTGTATATATTTTTTGTTGCCATCTGTATGTACTCATAAAAAGTTACATTTTACAATTTTGGTTGCTTTTAGTTTTATAAAAGAGTGTCATGCTGTTTGTAATCTTTTGGGAATGACTTTTTTTTTTACTTAATATTAATATTGCTAAAGTTTGACCATATTGTCGCATATGCCTTTATTTTATAACACGAAATAAGAGTAATTGTGAAAGAGGAGGTGTGAAAGAACTTTCTGAATGTGCAGGCCCTTCTCAAAGATGAGTTTTAGGAAGGAAGACATATGGATATGGAACTTCTTTTACAACAATTCCAGAGTATACTCCCTCAGAAAGTCTCCCTAGAGGTCAGCATATCCAGGTTGAAGACCAGGCTGGGGCTGCTTAAGGGAATTTGTAGATATTCTGGGCAAGTTTATTAACCTTTCCAAGCCTCAATTTTCTTATTTTTAAAATAGATATCATAGTAACTTCCCATTGGATTTTTTTTATTAGGGTAAGAAGAAAATACTTATTCAGATCTTTCTTTAAACAAAAGTTATTCTGCAGTGTTGTCAGTTTTGTGGAATTACACGGGGTAGAATTGTTTCAGAATTGTGAATACTTTTTATAGTTGCTAGTTATTCAGAACTCTCAGTGATGGGTGATGAGCCTGGATTACCTATTTTTGAAACTCCTCCATAGCATCAGTTTTAATTCTAAAGCATTTGATTTTAGAAGCAAATGAGAGGGTATTTAAAAAGTAAAAAGCTTGTGCTAGAAAGTTTCTCACAAATGTTATCTCCTAGGCTTCACTACTTTTTATCCTATGTCTAGTTTCTGTAAGTGGCATATATTTTTCACCTTTTTTTTTCCCATATCCTATTCAATGTATGACATATTATGATAAGAATTGTCTTTAAAAGATTGCACTGAAGGTAATAGTGACCTACTTTTATGAACATATATTCTTCATTCATAGTTTTTATAAGTTACTATTTATTGATTATTCAGAAACCACAAAAATAATTCATCTGTATAGGTGAACTCGTGAAGGAGATGTGGGGCATCAAGGATGATTTTTATTGGGGGAATTTACAAAGCCTGTGTGTGAAACCTTTAAAAACAACTTGCGGGCGGTTAGGGGTGGCGGCTTTATTGCTGTTTAGTAAATATTAGCATTTTGTTGTTGTTAAGAAACATGATTGACAAACAGCTTAATATTATTTTTTTCCAGCCTTCCTTTATGGCAAGATTGTCATGAGTTATGGAGTAAAAAGCGAAGAAGACAGAAGCAGATGGGCATGACTGATGATGTTTCCACAGTCAAAGCCCCCAGAAAGGACCTGTCTCTGGGCATGGACGACAGCAGAACCAGCACACCTCAGGGCGTGCTGCCGTCTGCACAGCTGAAATCTCAGGGCAACTCGAATGTAGCACCTGGTCAGTAGTTCTTCCACGGCTTGGTTTTCTTCGCTGTGTTTTGTGGCTGGTGTTAATTATATTGCTCTAGTGTTAAGGCACTTCTGGCTGAAAGTTGAACGTATTAAGGTTTATTCACTGAGCTTGACATTTCCTTGTTATTTGCTTGTGCCGGTACAGATGTTAAACAGCTACTGGCACCACAATATTAAGCACTCCCAAGGTAAGATGAATTTGTAAAGGGAGCATCAGGTAACATATGATCAGTGATTGGTCACATCTCTCCATTTTCTTCTTTTCCCCATTGCAGGAGTCGGTAGGTCTTTTACTAGTGCTGTTCCCAGTGAGGCTCAGCATTCCGTGTCTGTGGATGCTTAAGGAGTGAGAAGAAAGATAAGGAAAACAGCTGGAAGTCATAACAGAAGCTCTTTCATGCTGTTTATAGTGTCCTTAGGTCACTTTTAATGTATTTCTCATTGTATTACAAAATCTCAAAGACTGGAATCTGATACTGCACCAAGAATGGCTTGAAGTATGGAATAGAAGGATATTTTGGGGAAACTTAAATTTCTTCCTCTGACTCAATCTGTTGTAAGAGTTAAGCTTCTTCATGAGAAACTAACCTCTTCAGTGTTGTCAGAAGGTTGTTAAATTCATTCTCTCATTTAGTTAGCAACTTTTAAAAAAAATAGAATTTACTCCCTCATTTTGCCTCAAAGATCTAGAAAGCATTCAGCTTTAATTTTTTTAAGTGAAGACAGAGACTGATAGGGAATAAATATATGTATGTGGAGGTGGTGATTTATTAAACATGAAGAAGTAGCCCAGCACTTAGTAAGAGATGAGTACATATTGACTGATCAGTTAGTTGATTGAAACAGATCTTTGGATCAGATTGAACTTTTGGTGTTGAGTATAAATATAGAGTAGATTAGCTGAGAAAGCTTGAGAAAGATTACCATTAATGCTTTCCCATGTAATCTGCAAGCTTATACTTGACCTTGGCTGGACTACATTAAAGTGCTGATACTTGTTACTTTAAAAACCAAAATAAATTGTTACTTGTTGCTGAAAAGTATTTTTCAGAGTTTCTTGAAATAGTGGATTCCCCTTATATGTGAAAATATTTGCTATATGCAGCTTTGGAGAAAACACACCTCTTGTACACTGTATCTATATCAAGTTCAATATTATTTCTCATGTTAAAAATACGTAAAATTTAGAGAAAGGCAAAAGAAGCAACAAGTTTTCTTAATTTGTGTTTATGTTCCCTGTTTTATGTACCATCTACTTCTGAAAAAGGATTTGAGATGGCAGTAACAGGAGGGTTGGGGTGTCCTGGGCAACGGTTGTCATGTTCCTTAACAAGACCACCAGGGCTTATCTCTGCTCTTCATGGGACCGACGTCCGTATTCCACTAGCAAACCTAGTGAAACAGAGGGTAGTTACTTTACTCTGTTTTTGCGGATAAAACATGAATTCTGGGGTCATTTTGTTACTGTTTCCTAGCTCTACATATTTAACAGCTCATTAATAGTGAAGAGTTTCTTTTTTTCTTTTTCTTTTTGCATTTTTTTCCAAACTATCACTATTAAGAAGTGAGAATTCTAGGTTTTTTTTTTTTTTTAAATAAAAATGAATCCTCTGTGCTCCATTTTCTTCATCCTCAGTAAGTGTCCTGAAATAAAAATGCCGCTTCTGGAGGTTAGACACCATAGTAAAGAGTGCTGCATTGAGCTCATGGGGAGCTCACCTCTGCTGATAGACAAGTGAAAGGGGAGATGAGCAAGGCTGGCTCCTGGGTGCAGCTGACAAGCTTGGTGCCTTATTCATCCCTGCGGGTCACGGGGAGAACTTGCAAGAGTTTGTTCTGAATTAATCTAAAAATAATATTAAGAAGTATAATAAGTACCTCAAAGTACCTCTCTTTATATATAAGAGAGAACATAGAAAATGATAACATTAATCATCAGGTTTTCATCTTCTTGGAGTTCTTTTCTATTAGTCTGTCATCTGTGGTTGTGGAACTTGCTTGTCAGTGTGCGATCACTGAACTCACACAATAGTATTGTATGCATTTGAGCCTTGTTATATATGACTCAGATAAACTTGCACGAGAGCCTTTGTAAACCGTTACCAGTCTAAACTGAAAACTGGAAAAAGAAAAACAACTTCACCTGTTTTACTGGTGATGAATTAATACCACCTTATATGCACATGATGAACATGCTTCTGTAGGAGTTCCTAACTTACCCATAAGGCTTAACTTAAAAAAGTAATTTGAATAAAAAATATTTTATCAGACAGTCTGCAACATCCTGGTTGAATTGTCTGCAAAGATAAGGTTAGGCTCTTAGAAAATAGGCATTATTTTAGACAAGCAGTGCAGTGAGTGGTAAGAGTTCAGACTCTGGAATCAGAATACCTGGGTTCAGATCTCAACTTGGGCAAGTTATTTAGTCTTTCTGAATGTCAGTTTCTTCTTCAGTTAAAAAAAAAAATGGGGCCAACAATACAGCATGCTTTGTAAGGTTGTTGTGAGGAATAAAAGATACCAAATGCTTAGAAAGTCCCTGAAATTGTAGTTGTCACCATCATCATCATTCAGTCCCACTCACAGCTGCTGTTTCCTGCTCGCGTCTGTCTCACGGGGCTCTAGTAGTAGTCTTAATTTTCCCTCTGAAGTATTTACCCTTAAAGATCATTTATTCAAAATGGACTGCAGTTTTCTTGTTTGTTCTATGTGCAGTTACATCTTAAAAGTACACAAAATTGAACTAAAATGAGATTATTCCCTTTTCAAGGTATTTCTTAAACACCGCCCCACAAATGCACATTTTAATATGGTAGTGCAGAGCTATTTTGGGGGCGGGGGAGCTGTGAATTATGGCAATTCTAATTAACATAAATTTTGTCTTTAGTAAAAACAGGCCCTGGACAGCAGTTAAGCCACAGTGAATTGGCAATTCTACTAAACCTACTACAATCTAAAACAAGTGTTAATATGGCCGATTTTGTCCAAGTGTTGAACATTAAGGTAAACTCTGAGACTCAACAGCAGCTAAATAAAATAAACCTTCCTGCTGGAATTTTGGCAACAGGTGAAAAACAGACAGATCCATCAACACCACAGCAGGAGTCTTCGAAACCGCTGGGAGGAATTCAGCCCTCTTCTCAGAACGTCCCGCCGAAAGTGGAGACGGACGCCACCCAGGCAGCTGTGCAGAGCGCGTTTGCGGTTCTGTTGACTCAGTTAATAAAGGCCCAGCACTCAAAGCAGAAGGACATGCTGCTCGAAGAGAGGGAGAACGGATCGGGACATGAAGTGTCACTGCAGCTCAGGCCACCCCCGGAACCGGGCACTCCGGGAGCGGGTGAGTGCGCGGACAGCAGGCCCCAGCACGGCCGCGCTCACACCGCTTTCTTGCTGTCTATGGTCGTCTGTAATGCGTGTTACTTAGCAGGTTTGCTAGGAGGTGTCCTGAAAATTCGTAGGTCACTGGTTAGAGGTTGGTTTCATAGTCTGTGTGCTCCTAGGATTTGAGTCTTTAATGAATTATCTGTGTGCGAGGAACTCGTTACGAATGCTGTAGGTGTTTCTCACGTAAGCCTGTGGTGAAGAAATCGTCTTTTACTCCAGCTACAAGAGGACTGCCAGAGCAGAAAATTTAAGTATGCAGAAGCTTTCGCTCTTCAAGCAGTAAATAGATACATGTGAGATAGCTTTGAAAAGTCAAATACAGTAAAACTGCTCAGTCACCATCACCATAGGCTTAAATGGGAGCAGGCAATATTAGGATTGTATATTCCTTTTTCCTTTTCATTTAACTTTTTTTTCTTGCCAGAGTTGGAACTTCTAATGTTCTTTAGGAAACGTTGACTACTTTGAACACTTAGTTTCCCATGGTAACTTTTAATTCTCTTCTCTTGTTTTGTTTCACTCAGGGCAAGATGACCTCATTCAGCACCAGGATATGAGGAGACTGGAGCTCACGCCAGAGCCAGACCGGCCTCGCATTCTGCCTCCTGATCAGCGGCCTCCTGAACCCCCCGAACCCCCACCGGTCACGGAAGAGGATCTGGATTATCGGACAGAAAACCAGCACGGACCCACCACTGGTTCTTCATTAACTGACCCTCATGCCGGGGTGAAAGCAGCCCTGTTACAGCTACTTGCCCAGCATCAGCCGCAGGACGACCCCAAAAGAGAAGGTGGTGTTGATTACCAAGCAGGAGACACTTACGTACCCACTTCAGACTACAAGGACAATTTTGGATCCTCTTCTTTCTCTTCTGCTCCGTACGTTAGCAGTGACGGTCTCGGGGGCGGCTCCGCTCCACCGTTGGAACGACGCAGCTTCATTGCGAACTCAGACATCCAGCCTTTGGATAACTACAGTACTCCTTCATCTCATTCTGGTGGTCCACCTCAGCCTTCTGCCTTTTCCGAGTCATTTCCCAGTTCGGTAGCTGGATATGGAGACATTTACCTCAATGCTGGTCCCATGTTGTTCAGTGGAGACAAGGACCATAGATTTGAATATAGCCATGGCCCCATCGCAGTCCTGGCAAACAGCAGTGACCCTTCCACAGGGCCAGAGAGTACTCATCCTTTGCCAGCAAAGATACACAACTATAACTATGGTGGTAACTTACAGGAAACCCCGGGCGGCCCTGGCCTCATGCATGGACAGACCTGGACTTCTCCTGCCCAGGGACCTGGATATTCACAAGGATACAGGGGACACATTAGCACATCAGCTGGCAGAGGGCGAGGCAGAGGGTTACCATACTGAGTATCTGTTTTTCCTCAGGCACATCATTTTTATCTGGAAAGACTTTTCTAGCTGCAGTTTAAGGCAGCAATCCAAGAGACTTGAATAATATTAATTCAACAACAGCTTTATTTTTATGTGGAAAAGGGTCTTGCATACAATAGTTTAAAAAAAAAGACAAAAAAACCTTTGCTTAAATTCATGCTGTTCTACAAACTAGATCTATTGATTGTACATCTTCACAAATTCTAGTTAACAATTTTATTTTGTATTCTTGCAGTTTTAAGTGGATGCTAATCTTAGGGACATAAAGGTCTTTTATGGCCCTCTTGCAGATCTTCTGAACTATGCACATTTGTGCTTTTTTTGTAAGTTTGGACCAACTTTTATGTAACAAACAACTGACCCCCCCACCCACCCCCGCCCCAGTTTTACAACAATCAGAAAGGGCACTGATTTATTTGGTATTTTTCTTTTTACAAAGCTACCTTTAGTCAAAGGTCACTGTCAGTCTTTGCACCTGCTTTCAGTGTTATTGTGAAAGGTGTACTTTGTGCTCATTTCAGAAAATAAAACACAACCTTTCTCTTGATGCAGCAGTTTTATAAAAAAAAAAGATGGTCAACGTTATTTTTGGGTTTTTTTTTTTGCAGATTATCATAGCCTAGCAAAATGCATTCAAACGAAATAGTGGGTTTTATATGAAAAATATGGGTGGGGTGGGGAGGGTAAGTAAGTGCCTTAACAGGTAAGCTTAAGGTCTGAAGAAGTAGTTAACCTTTACACCCATTTATCTCTAAAGGGAATCAGTGCATTGTAGTGAGGAGGCGCAGGGCGCTCTCAAGTGTTGAGGGGCTGCCTGTTCAGCTCAGTTCCTGTTAGATCCATCCCCCCGTCTGTCACCCTCTTCTCCTTTCTTTGAGCTGTGTCACCTTCCACTGCCACCTTCTCTTGATAGGAGCGTGAGAGCAGAGAAAGGGAGTGCAACTGCAGTCAGCACCTTTGGTTACTTGCGAGAAGTTCTAAAAAGCTTTGTCACTTAAATGATTGAAAGCAGCAGCTAGGTGAGAACTTCAGGGTACCGTCTTCTTTCAGGCTGCCATATGTCCCCGTTTCCTTTTGCCATGGGTAATTGGAGGGCAGGAGCCTAGAAGCAAAGCTTCATAACTGAATTTGCATAGTTCCCTTAAAGTTCATGGGGGGAGGGGTGGCAAACACCATTTTTTAAGTTAATGCAGTTACCATCTTAAGACAAAGTTAACTCTGTTCACTTTGTTAACTAGAAACATTGCCTGGATTGAATTTATTGAAGCAAAAAGAAAAAGTAGCGCAAGAAAACCTCTTACGTTCCCTCCTCTCTTTTTCTGTGAGATTGATTATGACTTCTGCGAGACCTAGGGTAAATTTGTTTTAGTTGATTTTAACTTTTGTTTTCTATTAAAAGCAACAAAGATTGATGGACTAACCCTATTTAAACTGTAGTTACGTCAAGTCTAACTAACGTTCTGTGCACACTCAAACACACATACACTTATAATAATTCTAGAAAGGAACCAAAGGTAAATAACCAGTGTTTCCATTAGCACTAAAAGGCAAAATAGACTCTGGAAATGAGAGTTGTGCCAATTAACCATCTTGTTTTAACTGTTCTCCTGGTAACTTATTATTTGATTGGAACCTTAAATTGGAACAACTGTTACCGAATGGAAGTTTCTCCAGTTCTAAAGTCAGTCTTTTAACCCTGTGCCCTCTGACTTGTGAACCTTCATTTCATAACAGTATATGGGAAGCATTGTAGTTTGGTGACAGTAAGAATATTTTAAAGTAAATAATTTACATTTTACTGCTATAAAATGAGTTGATGTCAGTTGACCATTTTATCTTTTGATGGAATTTTTTTTGTTATTTGGGAAAAAGAAATGAATGGAAGAAAAAATTATTTTGCTTTTATTTGAATATTGAGTACTAACAACTTACAATAAACTACATTGCAGGAAGTGAAAAAATATTTTGAAATTTAGCAAAATAGCTACAGTATTCCAGTATCTGAAATTTTAATATGGTGAGTCCTAGAGCTTTAGACTTTCCTATAAGTGACAGTATCTAAGTTATTATTCGTAATAGTCACACTTGATAATTCTGCTGACCATAGCAGCTAACCTAAAATTGAAGATATTTATGTGACATGAATAGCCTGTGTTTTAAAAATTAAATATTTTATATAAAATTGAACTGTGTTTGGATAGTTTTTCCTAACATTTCAGTTATATATTTATGTTGGAAGAGTGGCTGGGAGGACAAGGAAATTGTTGCTTGAAATTGATAATTTAAACTACAGATGTTAATATTATTACCCTAAGACAGCACTGATTGTGAGATGTAGCAGTATTTTGTACACTAGTTAGGAAAAATGTTGCCACAGTTAAACCACAACACGATGCTAAGATGCATCAGTTGTAATTGATCTTTCCAAATTCAGAGATGTTATTATATGAAAGAATGTTTCTTAAAATCGATGAAATGTGGTAGTAAAAATCTTAATGCATCCTTCCATACCATTCATTTAATACTTAAGTAAATTTGGGTTAATAAAAAGAGCAGGGTTAGGATAGCACTAATTCTGTATGTTACAAGAACTGCAGTAGGCACTGAATATTCTTGAGTGAAATTTAAGGAACAGAAGATACTACTTAAGTTTTTGGGGAAGAAACAGGTAAGTCAGATTACAAGTGAGAAGATGAAAATAGAAAAGACTGGCCTACCAAAATAATAAAATATTCTCTCCCACGTGAAATTCCCTTTTGTACTTTCTGACACAGCAGGTTTTTCTGCATGTAACTCAGTATGCTCCTCTAGTCTTCAGTCCATTGTTTGTTGGAGAGTTGCAGTCACCCATGAAGTTTTAAAAGAGTCTTTTAAAACTTGAAGGGTTTATTGATTACAATAGTTTGTGAATGTGAAAGTAAGGTAATGCTTTAGCTGTGATGCAGATCTTCACTCTGTCAGTTAGAAATATTCAGTGCCTGCCACGTGCCAGGGGCTAGCACCTGGGATACATCAACCAACACGAAGGCACTAAATCGTGCTTCTGGTAGGCTGACGGTGCGCAAGAAGATTTAAAAAGTGGAGAAGCTAGTAGTAGTTGCTACTCTTCAGCTGTATTTAAATTACACTTCTGTGAATGTAAGACATGAAAATGTGTCTTTGTAAAATTTTAAAGTCAAATTTGAAATAGAGAAAGTTGAAAGAAGTAGAACTGGAAACCCAATGATGAGAATAAAATTTTAAGTTGAATCTGGCCAGTGTGCAGCAGGCCAATTTGTAGGAAATAGCAAGATTCTTGAGAAAAAGGGAAGGCAAATGGGTTTTAAATGCTTCCAGACTAATTTTACTGGTACTTCTGAGTTAAAGTTTTGCTGTATTTCCTATGAGCTTAATCCAACTTCAGGTGATTTTTCACGCTAGGGCTTTTTATTTTTTAAAGTAAAGCTGAAGTATGAAATTTGAATAAAGATCTACTGATTCCCTGGACTGATTTTGACATTTCAAAAGTGAGCAGGATGTCCCAATAACCTAAAATCATCTGGTCCGTCTCTAAACTTCACAGCTAGGAAAAATGAGCTTTAGATGGATTACCAGTGTTGTTCTTCTAAGCCATATCAATTCTATAGTAAATACTTTTTAATGAGAATGTTTACTGTTAAAATTTTTACCAGTGTTATAGTAAAATAAAATAATTAAATTTAGAATACAGAACAACTAGTGTAACACAGATGGCTTTAAAAAGTCAATTTTAAAAAGGCTTCAGGAAAAAATAGGAAAATAAAATTTTAGAAAAAATTAGAAACTATGGATAGTCTTTAAGGAGGTTCCTCATTTTCAATTTTAAGACAATAGTTATTTAGCCAACAATTAGATAATAAGACTGAATTTTTCATTTAAACTTACTTTCTACTTGTAGGAGAAAGATCATTATCAGCAGGCCTGCAAACATTGCATTTGAATTCTAAGATTTTATAATTTCAAGCAGTTTTATAAGGGGAGCAATGGCTTGTCATTTACCAAAGGCCTTTCCAGATAATTTATAAAACTGTTTCTAGTTTAATTAAAAATAAAAGCTATTAAAAGAAAATAAAGCTATCAAGGGGTCCAGCTGAAGATGGGGAAAACAAAATTTTGATATATTGGAAAAGATCTTGCCCTTTGAATTATACAGACTAACATTTTGTGTGTCTTTTTCTTTCACCATATCAAATGTCCCATTAAAAAAATTTTCCAATTGAAAATGCCACATTGAAAATGAGGCTCTGTAGTGAATCACTCTTTAAATTTTTTTTCAGTTAATTTGTTGTAAAGGTGTACTTTTTTGCAAGAACTTTTAGTAGAGTCTCGTAATTGCTAACTAATGTGTTTAATATAAGCCATTTGTTTGACAAAAGAAAAAAAGGCTGTATTTGATAGTCTGTAAATAAACTGCCCTAAGAATTCCAGGCTATTTTTATCCTTGTTTTCTTCTTGCTCATATACAGAACAGACTCTTAGAAATAATCTGATCTGATGAAGATGACCGCTTGTTACCCGCTATGTCATGCTTTATAGACAACGCTTTAAACTCGGGACCTTTAGTTTTTCCTTTTTATGTGTGTACATATTAAAAAATGTAGGAATACATCCAGAGATAACCATCATTAATATTTTGCCTTTGATGAGTGTTTATGGTTGCGTATCTGATTTTTTAAACAATGGGATTATATTGCCCATAGCTTTGTGATTAGATTTTTTTTTTCATTTAATAATATATTGTGAACATCCTTCTAGGTAAGTAATTAAATTCTACCCTCTTTTTAGTGATTGTAAGTTACTCCTTTATAGAAAAGAACCGTAACCTAACAATTCCTTATTGCTGGACACAAAATATTTCTAACTTCTGTTATAAATAGCGATGTGATGAAAATCTACATCAATACACATGTATGAACATAGAAACATACATAATTTCCATGGAATTGCTAGTCTAGAGTGTACTTTTTAACTTCTGCTGTATCCACATTGCCCTCAGGAAACGTTTGCAGGTTTTCATTCCCATTAGTTTCCTTTTCGTTTCCCTTTTCATTTCAAGCTATGTTGGATGTTTAAAAATGTTAAAAAAAAATATTAGATCTTTGCCAGTTTGACGGGTGAAAAATGATCGTTTTAATTTCTATTTCTTTGATTACTAGTGAAATTCATTATTCATGTTAGCCAGGTGTCTTACTTATTAACTATTTATGTGTTTAGTTATTAGGTATTTGTCTCTGTGGCTTAATATAAAAAAAGTAGCCCTTTCTAAACTATAATCTTAAAAATACTGTGTGGTGTGTTCTGATAAAGGTAACTTTACTTCTCTTGCTTTCTGCTTTTATAATTAATTCTAAACCATTCTAGAATTTATTTTGTTAAATGTTGTGAGGTAAGGTCCCAACTTTATATTTGTCCTGAATGGCTGTACTGATGATGGCAACAGCATCTGTTAAACAGTTCATCCTATCCCTTTTTAAAGTATCTGTGTCTCATTTGGGTTTGTATCGGAGCTCTCGGTTATATTCCATCCCGATCTTTCTCTTCTGGTTACAAGGGCACTTGGATTATACACATTTGTCACTGTAGTCTTTTCAGTCACTGTACTTTCAATTCCTAAAACAACGTGTAGCACAACAGCAGACAACAGTGTTTGTTCTAGGACAGAACTTAACTGTCCCTTTTTCCAAGTTCTCTTGTCTATTCCTGCCTACTATTCAGTGTGACTTTCACAATCACTTTGATCACTTTCCCCAAGTATCCTGGTAGGATTTTATATTAAGTGTTTAAGTTAGGGTTTTTGTTTGGCTTGTTTTTTACATGTTCTTCATTAAAATTCCTGAAATTTTCTTTACTATAGGTCTGATATGTTGGCTTTTCCTTTTAGGAAAGCTGTCATTTAAAAAAAAATACAACTGACCACATTACTTACTACTTTTATTTCTAATAGTTTTCAGGTGATTGAATATTATAATGGTTATTCTTTCCGGTTCTAGAAATATCTAATTGTTAGTGTTTCACTCTTATGTATAATTTAAACTATAGATTAGAAATAGAACATTATGTTAGGAGGAATATTCATGAAGCCCATTTATTAGGGTCCAATGTTAAATTTTTTTCAAATGCTTTTTCATCGTAAAGCTTTTTCTCCTTTGACCTGTTGATATTCACCAGTTATACTGGTAGAATCTAACACTGAGCCATTCATTAAAAATGCTGCTGTATTCTGTTGACTAACCCTGTATTTAGGATTTTGTACTTCTATGAGAGGTAAATTTAGTTTTAAGTAGCAGGTTCGGATAGTGTTGCAGAATGAACTGGAAAACTCTATTATATTTTATTTGATTTAGAGTAGTTTATGTATCCTGAGAATGAATGATCTGTTTATTGAAGTTGATGCTGTTAATTTTTATCCAGATACACGTGACTCTTTTCCTGAAGGTAGTTCTTTCACCATTTCTCCATTTCCTCATGTGTTCTTGATCTGTCCAGGGCTCTGTTTCTTGAGTAAATCTTGGTAATTTTCCTTTTCCTGAAAATTCACCATATCGTCCTTATATTTAAAATGTTTTTAGCATGTAGTTGCACTTAATGGTCTCAGTGTTAAATATATCATCTATTATTACATATCCTTTGTGTGTCTTTTCTCTTTTTCCTGATTAGTTAGGATTTGCCCCATTCTGCCTCTATCCTCTGACCACCAAGGAATAAAAACCTATCATTTATTTTCTCATTTGTTTCAGCATTCTGCTTCCTTTCTTCTACTTCCCTTATTTATCCCCCTACCGTTTGAGTTGAATGATTGGTCCGTTTGGTTTTCTTCCTACCAATTCTGAAAGAAATCATTTAATGGTTAAATTTAATTTAACCATTTAAATCATTCTCTATTTCTTTGGCTACATCCCATAGGTTAAGAATGTTGTGTTTTTCAAAATATTTGGTGGCTGCAAATTTGATTGCTTGTTTGACTCAAGGATTATTTAGAGTGGTGTTTAAATTTTCAGGTGGTTGGGTATATTTTCTTTTTTGTTTAGCTTTTTGTTTATAACTTACATTTTCTATTACATATAGTCAGTGTATGTAGTCTGCTTTTGGGAATTTATTAAGGATTCTTTTTAGCCAACCAAGCAAACAAATTTTGAAATACTTCTTTAGGATGAATATGTCATTTGGTACATTTGCAATACAACTTAACTGGTAAGATTCTCTACATCTTATTTCTGAAGGAGTGAGAAATGTAAAATAAATTCTTACGCTGCTATTACATACTTTTCCTTAAATGTCTAATTCTTTTGCTTTATATATTCAGTGCTATATTTAGCACATACAGCTTCATAACTACTTAATCTTTGTTCCATTTATTCAACTTTTTAAAACATTTTGAATTCCACTAGTTCCAATATTACCATAATCGATCTTCTTGTCAGTTTATTTTATATTCTGCTTGCCATTTTTTTAATGCTATCTTGCTGGCTTTGTTTTTAATCTTTTGCTAAAACTGATGTTCTTTTTCTCTTTTTTTTAAAAAAACTTGTATTTTGAGGCCTTCTGTTAATTTGTAGTGTATACAGATTGTTTTCTATTCAGCTTTAATTTTTGAAAGACATAAACCTATTTCTTGAATGAATAACTTCAGGAATATAATAGTTACTGTAGAATGTCTCCTATATAAGATAAAAATTGTACACTTTCAGTTTATTCCAACCTTCTACTTCTTTCCCTCTTTTGGCAGTAAAGTTCATGATTTTAGACCCATTTAAAAAACAAGGATGTTTTAGTTCTGTTATGTAAGTATTACAATCATTTCCAAAATGTAATGCCACAAACATGCTTGGGGCAGAATGTTAGACACATTCATTTTAAAATCAAGAATACACAAAGATGCCCATAATTAATTACTGGAGGGTGTTCAACATTTTGTAGCAGGTCTTTGTTACACAGTTAAGAAAGAGTGGGGAGGGAGGGAGGAAGAGAAAAATAGCTTTGGAAAGGAAGAAAAAATTCTAAATGGCAGACTTACGAGTAAATGTCGAACACCCAAGAGAATCTACTGAAAAATTAGCGTTAGTACAAGACTTGGGCAAGTTGTTAAAAACATTTATACAGAGAACAAAGGGCCAAGAATATGATCATTTTGAAAAACAAGAATTTGGACTCACTGTACCAGATACTACGATTCCTGGGACAACCGGTAATACCCAAGTAAAAACATGAGTCAAGAAGAGGTAACTGTTGCAGATACACATTTTCATGGGTCTGAATGACAAAAATTAAAAATACCGAGGCAGGAAAATGCACTTTGACCTAGCAGTTCGACTTCTGGGAATTTGTTATTCAGACAGAGCTCATGCAGATAGAGGTATCATTATTTACTAAGTCGTCAGTGTAATTTTCATCTCATGCTTTCACTTTCCGACGGTTCCCGTTGCCCCCTTAAGACCACAGAGCTTTGCTGCTCCGGTCAGCAGCCTGCTCCCCTCACTCCTCCCTGCTGCACTCATTTACTGGCCTCTGAGTGCGCTTCCTCCTTCCCCTCCCCGGCATACCCCGCCCCCGCCGCCCCATTCTTTCAAGATTCTCCTTCCGGGCTCACTGTCACTCTCCTGTTTCTGTCTTGATTTCAACATCCATGTGGATGATCCTTCTTTGTTTCTGGACCACTTCTCCAATGATCTTACCCCCTACCTCAGCTCAGCTGCTCAGGCCTTTGTTACACCCTTGACTTCATGGGCACCAGTAACATAATCCCCCCAACAAAGCCCAATTCAGGCATACCACTTACGCTCCTTTTTGAAACTTCCCGGCCAGGTTTGCAGCCCACACTCCCTCTAGTCCTCTGACTCCAACTACCTTTCTCATTCAAAGCACTCCCTCATTCTCTTACACACATCTTCAACTAGCTTGTCACCCTCTTGCTTTCCTGCACCTATTTGAAAAAAAGCCAAAACTCTGTTCAGATCCAGACTCCCCAAACCAATGTTGAAATCCAGTCTCTGTCTGCATCCATGCAGCTGAACATTGCTGGAGAAAACCGCTCAACCACGCCCACCAGTTTCACTTTAGTTTGTCATCACTCATCTCATGTGGGCCCTTCAGGCTACCCAACACTGACACGGCCATATTCCATCAGTTTTAACACACACACACGTCTTCACACTTAGTGTCTCTGAAATGAGGATGTGTGTCACGTATGCCACTGTGCCATGTCATACTGGAACTGGCAGGGGTTTCCTTTTTTTCAGTGTTACCTAAATAATAGTGTGTTTTACAACCAATGGCATCTTTGAGTTGATAGTTCCCTAGTCTTTTTTATTCTCTCATTTCTCCACATGATCATTTAATACTTTTTTCTCTTCTACTCAAACCTCCAGCACTTCCTTCCTGTGTTAGTTTGCTAGAGCCGCCCAGGCAGCCTTCTCGCTGCGTCCTCACTGGTCTTTCCTCCTTGTGAGCATGTCTCGTGTCTGTTTACCCAAATTTCCTCTTCTTTTAAGGAAATCAGTCATACTGGATTAGGGCCCACACTAAGGGCCTAATTTTGACTTAATTACCTCTTTAGAGACTTTATCTCCAGATTTAGGTACATTCCGAGGTACTGGGGGCTAGGACTTCAACATACAAATTTTGAGGAGACACAACTCAGCTCATAGCACCCCCTCATCCTCACTCCCGTTGGTGGCTTTGTCCTCTAGTTTCACAGATACAGAAATGAATGAGAGAAATTCCAAAGTTCCTGTTGCATCACCCACCCTCTGCCTTTCACTAACTGTCTCCATTCCATTAACTCCTCTCCTGGTAGTATGGATAAACTATCTGTACTCCTAGAAAATCCCTTCTTGCCAAACAAAGAACATCCTTCCAGCTCACCTCTCTCCCTGGCATTACCAATTTTTTTCCATAGAAGCTCCAAGGGGGCCAGAGTTTTGTTGTTTTGTTTTGTTTTTTCTTTACTCCCAACCTCGAGAACCATATCTGGCGCATCATACAAGCTCAATATTTAATGAACAAATACTGATATTATACACCTTATATAATAAATATATCCCTTTATATGTAACATAAAGGAATGCACTAGAAGGGGAAACCCTTCACTGGAAGAATGATAAGAGTATATCAAGTAAGAGAATAAAATGGAATAAAGTCAATCAATCCAAGAAAGGCAGAAGGCTTTACAAGAACAGGAAGTGGGTTGCTAAGGAGAGGCAGACACGAAGAAAAAGGCCTGCTCAGTGATCGCCCTTCCATGATTGTCATCTGGTCACATAACAATGACAGGAGATTCAGAGGGGAGAACCATGGCTGATCAAAAACTCGCTTCACTGCCGAGACAGGGAGACTTTGTTCACTATTCTCAAATAGAATACGTCATGTGTCTATGGTGACCACCGTATGCTTTCATTTCTGTCCCCTCCTAATAGAAGTTTCTTTTGTTTTCTCTCACTGTCTTCCCTTCCTTCCTTCTTTCTTCTTTCCTTCCTGCTCCTTGTCCTTCCAATCGCAATTACCCTGTTTTCTTTCTACCACTGCATATTAAGTATGGGGGAATTGGTTGTGTGTGATTTAGCTACAGTTTGCCTTTAGGAGTTGTGTTATATCTAGACCTGAAAAGAGAAACAGAAATCACCCAGACCTTTTTTGAACTTAAATATGAATAATGAGACTTTGAGTTTTCTCTATAAGGAGATGTTCTGTCATATATATATATATATATATATATATGGTAGGTAGTTACATTTGATGAAGTGTGAGTATTTTTAAAAAGTGTATCTATGCTAAATCAATGTGGAATCCTGGACTGGATTCTTGGACAGAAAAAGATCATCGATGGAAGTCTGATGAAATCTAAAGCCTATAGTTTAGTTTTAGTTTAGTATTCTGTTTTGAAAATGCACTGTGGTTATGCAAGATGTTAATACCAGAGAAAGCTGTGTGAAGCCTATGTGGGAACTCTCTGTACTACCTTCACAACTTGTCTGTAAATCTAACATTCAAAATACAAAGTAAAAAGAAAACAATCTACAAAAAACAGTTATGTATAGAAAGAGCCTATATATGGAAATTGGGCTGCCGGGAGGTGAAATGTGCTTTCGTCCTTAGCATCCATTCCCCCTTTGTCAACAACATTCTGCTTTCTACTGGGGAACCATGCATCCCTCTAACTGCAGTCCTTGTGGTCCAGAGGGCCACTCCTAACTTTACCTCTAGCTCCCTGGATGGCAAGTGCCCCAGGCTTGACCCACTGGTCAATACCACATTCTCTTGATCACAGTTACAGATTCAGGGATGGATGTATGACTCAATCAGTGCAAGTGAGACTCAATTCCAAGACTCTTGGGAAACTGTTAAAAAGCTAGACTCTCTCCTTTCCACTAGAGTTGCTAAGAGAGATTGTATCAGCCTTACTGTCGTCATGAGGCAAGAACTTGCTGGAAAATGGGACCAAGACAGGAAAGAGCAGAACAAACAATGAGAGAGCAAATCTAAGAACTGAAACCATTATCTAAGCTCTTATGTCCAGTCAGGATCTGGACTTTGTCAACAGAGTATGTTGTTTGCATAAGTCAATTTAAAGTGGATTTTCTGAACCTTCCAACTTGAAGGAATCCAGTTAGTACAAAACTCTTTTAACTGTAGTGGGGTAATGCAAAACTGTTCATCTAATATGGTACATTAAAAAAAAAGATTTGTTTACACATCTAAAACCTCTGGAAAGATTTAATCTGTTAACTGGATTGGGATTATAAGCGATTTTCACATTCCACTTTACATTTCTGAATTGTTTGAATTTTTCATTAGGAACCAACATTATTTCTATCATTGGAAGTATCAAACATTAAACAGACCTGCTGCCTTAGGATGTGTCTGTGAAAAACAAAACAAAACAAAACCAAAACAAGTTGAAATCTTAGTAATTTTACTTTATGCTTAGTTAGACGATTTAGTCAATTCAAGTTATAGACTGAGACCCCAAAGTTTTTTTTTTTAACGAATGCCATATAGCTGAAAGTGATAAGCACTTTGCTTGTGACTGTCAGAGTTTTTCACGAACAATAGGCATGAAAATGTGGAGCTTTTGAGATAAAACTAGCAATATATAAACTTTTATTTTGTTAACGTTTTCTCCCTAGAGCTTTGAATTTTGGTCCAATTCATTTCCTAGAGTTACGAATTTAACATGATTACAGCATAGTGCCAAAGTTTGGGGAGAAATCTATCATTGCTTTAAATCCAAGATTAATAATACGACAGTACTCTGCGACAGGAACCTCATCTCATATTCTATAGGTGCATGTAGTGATGTTAATTATCTTCAAGAAAAAATCATCACACTCATTCCCAATACACTTCGCTGACTTTCAAAATTGGTCTTAACATGTAGAATGTCAGCCAATAATGAGAATCCCTTATATGTATATATTATGGGAATATTTAGGAAAGTTACTCAGTTGATTTCAATCTCAACTTAAAAAGTGACTTTTTCCCCCATAGAGATCCCTGGCCCAACCAATTTATAAAAAGCATTTACTATGGGACAACATGTGTACATTTTTCTGTTAATCACTGAGAACAAAGGTCTTAAACTGGTGACCAGGGTTAGGATTCAGCTTATAGGTGGTTTTATGTGACACAGTGTTTAAATATTAAAAAAAGTTAGTTTATTGTAGTAATCTATAATTAAAAAAATTACGAAAATGAATATATGTATGTATATGTATAACTGAAACAGTATGCTGTATACCAGACATTGACACATTGTAAACTGACTATACTTCAATAAAAAAAAATTAGTTTAAAACTGAGAGGATTTGTGTAAAAAAAGTCCACATTTCTGTGAGTTGTTTAAAAAATGGGAAGATCTGGCAACACTATACTTCCACATCGGGCATTAAGTTAGTACAAACTTACAAAGTGACTAATTTCTTCCCATGAGAGCTAGGAAAAAAGATGGCAAGAGAAGCGTTTCCTCCTCTCGCCCCTGCAGTCCTGGTAGCTGATTGTTGAAGATGCTTCAGTAACATATAGTTCACTGACCCACCGGAGGCATTAGGGATTCTGACTTTCAAAGGATTAATAACAGTTTTAAAGACCAAAGGGAAAGATAATATGCAGTATGTATTTCAATGTTGCTTTTGCATCATCAAATTACAGACCTAATATACTTAAGGGCCATTTAATAAAATCAAAACAAAACCAATGAAAAGTATGCTGATACTTTCTTATGGTGAAAGCTAACCCTAATTATAAAGTAAATAAAAGGAAATGAAATTTAAATGTTGGAGTCGTAAAACCCAACCAAATATATTTAATCTCAGATAATGTGCTCACCTAAAGAAAAATAAAACCCTGACAGTTTCCTTTGAACTCCTATTAATGTAGCCTCATAAGCATTGGGTTTGATGAGATTTCTTTCTTTATTATTTAATTTATTTTTATTTCTTTATTTCTTAACTATCAAAAAGTTAGTGACCTCTCAGGATTGGGGCAATCTATTTGGCCCAGACATTCATCGATATTTTATGCTGAATGAATGAAAGTTGGCCTAAAATTTAACAATTTCAGCCTCACAGGACTTCACTGTGTTTTTCTCTTCCCATTCCTCATTCTTCATTCCAAAAACAAACTAAGAGCGATTTCCAGGTAACAACTAAACTTTTACTTTTAACATCTCTGTGGATTCAAGGCTTAAAACAAAATTCACTATAACTATTAAGTAAGAAGGGTTTAATACAGACATTTAGTTTCTTATGAAACCAGCAGAAAGCCTGAGTGAGCAGGATCTATGCTCGGTCTCCTGGAATGCTCTCTGAAAATACAGAGGTGGACCCCTAGGGAGGTTCCTGCATCTGAGGCCAGGCTAGAACGGAAGACACCACCGCCAGCAACAGCATCTAGACAACAGGAAGACAACGGAAGCTGCAGCCAGGAACTAGGGAATTAAATCAAGAAGCCAAAGACACCCAGGAAGCTGGCAAATGAACACTGGAATCTCAGGAAAACCATAATCTTCCTAACTACTGGTGACAGCCTGAAGCCACACTGAAGATGGCTTCTGACTCACTTCTGCTTCCCAAATCTTAAGCAAGTACATCTAACTGGCAAAACCAAATTTATATGCAGAACTCTGTGGGTGGGAGGGAGTCAGGGCATTAAAAAGAGTATTTTTTTCTAACCTTTTCAAATACGAGAAGGTGAAACAAAAGTTGAGGGCCAGTTTAAGTATTTACTATATACATAGTTTTTAATATAACTTGTGTTGAATAATTTTTATAAATGTATATTTTAAAGTATACAGAATTAAAGTATTATTGTGAAAGTTCAATTCCTGGCATTGGCACATATGAATATTTAACACAGATCATACATAAGGTAATAGCAGGACTGAGAGAAAAACAAAAAAAGAATTATACTTTCCCTCACACAGAGATAAGCTGTAGGATTAATACCTTCAACCTTCTTATGCCTGAAGCCGCCCATTTCCAGCTCCACTGTCATTACCTTAAGGCAACGCATGACCATCTCTGACGCTATCTCTGTGTTTTACTAAATGGTCAACCCTCTAATCTGTTTTCCGCACAGAAGCCAGAGTAAACCAAATTTTAAAAAATCAGTAGACTTTATTTTTCTGAGCAGGTTAGGTTTACAGAAAAATGAGCAGGAGATACAGAGGTCCCCCACACCTTCTCATCCTCCTCCCACCCCTACTTTCCCCTAGTATTGACACCTTGCGTGAGTGTGGCACATTTGTTACCACTGATGAACCATTATTGATACATTATTAATTAAAGTCACAGAGCAGAACTGACTCTTTGTGTACATTCTATGGGTTTGGGCAAATGTCTAATGACACGTACCTACCATTACAGTACCAAAACGGAACAGTTTCACTGCCCTAAAAATCCTCTGTACTCTACCTGTTCATCCCTCCCTCCACTTACCCACACCTCCCAACTCCTGGCAATCTGATCTTTTTATTGTTTTCATAGTTTTGCCTTTTCCAGACTGTCAAATGTTGGAATTATACAGCCTTTTCAGATTGGCTTCTTCCATGCAGTGTTACAGTTTTATGGGTCCTCCATGACTTTTTATCACTTGATAACTCATTTCTTTTTTCGCCGAATGGCATTCCATTGTACGGATGTACCAGTTTATTTACCTATTGAAGGACTTGTTGGCACCTTCCAAGTTTTGCAATTATGAATAAAGCTGTTATAAACATTTGTGAGCTGTTTTTTAGGTAGACAAAAGTTTTTGACTCATTTGGGTAAATGCCAAGGAACGAGACTGCTGGATTATTTGGTAAAAGTATGTTTAGTTTTCTAAGAAACTGCCAAACTCTTCCAGATTGGCTGTACTATCTTGCATTTTCACTAGCAATGAGAGTTCCTGTTGCTCCACATCCTTGCTGTCATTTGTTATCAGAATTTTAAATTTTTGCCATTGGATTTTATCATTATAACAGTATCTCACTGTTTTGCAAGTATTTCCTTCCCATCTGTGGCTTGCCTTTTCATTCTCCTAATAGTGTCTTTTGCATAGCAGAAGTTTTCAATCTTAATGAAGTCCAACTTATTTTTTCTTTTATGGATCACACTTTTAGTGATATACCTGAAAAATTCATCAACAAACTGAAGGTCACCTAGATTTGCTATGTATCTTCTTCATAGGTTTGTGTTTTATGATTCATCTTGAGTTAATTTTGTGAAAGGTGTAAGGTCTGTGTCCAGATACACTTTTTCTTCTTTTTTTTTTGCATGTGGGTTTCCAGTTGTTCCGGCACCATTTGTTGAAAAGGCTATCCTTTCTCCATTCTATTGCTTTGGTCAAAGATCAGTTGACTGCATTTGTGTGGGTCTGTTTCTGGTCTCTGTATTCCATTCCACTGACCTCGTTGTCCAGTCTTTCACCAACACCACAAGGTCTTGGTTACTGTAGCTTTACAGTCTTGATGTCTGGTAGTGTTGGTCATGCCACTATGTTCTTCTCTAAATGGTGTTGGCTATTTTGGGTCTTTTGCTTTTACAACTGAACTTTAGAATAAATTTGTTAATAGTCATAAAATAATGTCCTTTGGGAAGTTACTGGGAATGTGCAGAATCTCTAAATCAAGTAGTTAAGAACTGATATCTTGAGAACGTTGAGTCTTCCTATCCATGTGTATGGAATATCTTCATTTAATTTTTTAAAAAATTTCTTTCACTGGTTTTGTAGTTGTCCTTATATAGGTCTTGCGCATATTTTGTTAGATTTATACCTAAGATTTGTGGGTATTCGTGGGTTTTGCTAATGTTAAGTTGTATAGGGTTATTACATTTCAAATTCAAATTGTTCATTAGTGGTATATAAGAAAGCAAATGACTTTTTACATTAACTTTGTATGCTGAAGTCTTGCTGTAACTGCTTACTGTTATTCTTGGTGTGATCTTCTAGGTAGACAATCATGTCGTGTGCAAACAGAGTTTTATGTCTTCCTTCCTAATCTACATACCTTTTACTTCCTTTTTTTGCATTAGCTAGTACTTCCAGTACAATACTGAAGAGCTGTGGGAAGTGGTGACACCTTTGCCTTGTTCCTGATCATGACGGAAAAGCATTTAGTTTCTCACCATTTAGTACATTAGCTGTAGGTCTCTCAGATGTTCTTTATCTAGTTAAGGAAGGTCCCGTCTATTCCCAGTTTGCTGAGTTTGGATCACGAATGGGCACTGGATTTTGTCAAATGCCTTTTCTGCATGCATTGGTTAAGATTATGATTTTCTTCTTTAGTGTGTTGATGTGGTGGATTCCATTACTTGATTTCTGAATGCTGACCCAGCCTTGTGTACCTGGAATCCCACTTGTTCATGGTGCATAATTCTTTTAATACGTTGTTGGATTTCATTGGGTAATATTTTGAGGATTTTTTGCATCTATGTTCATTAGAGATATTGGTGTATAGTTTTCCTTTCTTGTAACGTCTTTGGTTTTGGTTTTAAAGTGATTATGGTAATACAGAATGAGGTAGGAGATTAGAGTAAAATTTTTTGTTATTAAATATTTCAAAGATATGAGAAAAATAAAACAAATGTATGTGTACCCCAAAGCCAGCCTTAATAAATCTTAATATTTTCCAAACTTAGATAGCTTGAAACACACACATACCCACCCATCCAAGCAAATTCATTTGAAGCCTGTATCCCACCATCGTCATCCCCAAATAATTACTATTATGGACATAGCATTTGTTACTTTCATTCATGTTTTCATACTATAATTTTAGTTATACACCTGTAAATAATATGAAGTATTGTTTTGCAGGTTTTTACATTTTATGAGAAGAATATCACATAAGCTTCTTTGGGGCTTTGTTCAAAATTATTTTGGATTTATTCATATTGTATTATGTAGCTCTCATTAATTCAACTGCTGAATTCTGCTTCACTGTGCAAATATACGACTTATTTATCCTTTCTCCTATTGATGGTCATTTATATTATTGCCACTTGATTACTGCAAAGCACATTCTTGAATACGTCTCTGCATAAATTTAAGTGCAAGTATTTCTCTAGGCTATATACTGTAGAAGATAATTCATGTTTTGTTTTAATTCTCTATTTTATTTGCAAGAATATTTTCTGCAAGGAGGAGGGCTTTCAGATGTTTTTATTCAGTGCGAGGATTAACAATATTTCTATGCTGAGGTAATTATAAGAAAAATGAGGTTATGGCCAGCAGGTTATTTATACAAAGTTTGTAAACAAATTGAACCTACTATCACAACTCTAAATAAATAAACAAATTTTATGCAAAAATATTTTTGAAAGTTTCCTTTCTATTATCTCATATTGACAGGTAACAATAATTAGAGGACAATATTAAATATAAATGGAAGACTGCTATAAGAATGTGTCTTTGCTCTTCTGAGTAAACACTTAAGTATATTTAACCTGGGTTTTATGGTAAGTACAATGTAAATATTCCCTGATTTTTAAAAAGATCTTTCTAAACATATTTGCATTCCTCAAAGTATTTCTGACAGTCTTAGAAAGCTTTTTCATTACATCCTATTCTGACTTATGGCTAATAGTTTCAGCTACAACTTCAGACAAGTCTGAATTGCACTAATCGAGGCTTATAATGATTTTATTTCACAATACCTAGATGTGGATTTGCTGGGTTTCAGGGTATTAAGCATCTCAGCTTTACTATGTTGCCAAATGCTCTCCAAAGTGGATCACTGGTTTATACCTGATAAGCACTTGCATAGGATGCTCCACATCTTCATCAACACTTTGTGTTGTCAGACAAGTGTGATGTTAAGTTATTGTGACCTAAATTCATATTTTTATGATTGTCAGGGATTCATATGCTTATTACCCACGTAAATTTTCTATAACTGTCTTTCTCAGCCCATTGGGCTGCTTGCCTTTCTAATTGATTTGTAGAAATTCTTTACTTTTTCTAGATAGAAATAACTCGTTAGTTTGGATATTGTTAATATCCTACCCTTTAACTTTCTTATGGTACATTTGCTGTGAGCTTAAATTTTTTTTTTACCCCCCCACAGCTTAAATTTTAATAGTCAAATATGTCAACCTTCTGTGTGCTTTTTGTGTCTTCTATAAGAAATCCTTCCGTACTACAAGTTCATAAAAAATGTTGCTTACATTTTCTTCTAAACATTTCTTACATTGTACTTTTCACATTTGGGTTTTTATTCTGCTTGGAATTTTGTGTTTGAAAGGTATGAGGTAGGAACCCACTTTAATTTTTTTCCATAAAGAGTCAACCTATCACCACTTGCTACCTGCCCTTTCCCCACTGGTTTGTGACGCTATCTTAACTGTATAGCAGGTTTTATCTGTGTGTGAATTTGTTTCTGAGGACTCTATTTTTGTTTCATTAGTCTGTTTACTCTTAATCATTAGTTTTACAAGTTTCTTTATCTGGTAAAGTGAGCCTGCTTACACTTTTCTTCTGCAACATTTTTATGACTAATCTTTATCTTTTCCTTTTCCGTAAAAATACCGGAATCATTTTGAAGGGTCCACAAAAATTGAGCTTTGATTGGAGGTGAATTTACTGATTAACTTAGGGAGAAGAGACATATGTAGACATTATACCTTTCCATCTACGAATAATATCTATTTCTCTATTTAGTGAAGCTTTTAAAAAAAATTCTTAAAAAAATTCTTTGTAAGAAGAAAAAAAGAAAAAAAAAAAGAAAAAAAGAGAAAAAAAATGCTTTGTAATTTCCCGCATTGTCTCCCCCAGACCCCTCACCCTCAAAATTTATTGTAGCTTGCTATGGTGGGTGGGGCATTTTATTGCAATCTTTCACTGATATATAGGAATGCTGTAGTTGTATATTGTTCTTGGATCCAGAACAACAGTTCAAAAAAATGTGCCTTCCTTGGAGTTGTACATAGACAATATTATCTTGTTAGGAAATAAGATTAGTTTCATTTCTTTCATTTAACTTTCATAATGCAGATCTCTTCCTTTCCCACTTTTGGATGACTTCTGCATATTTAATTTTAAACAATGCTTTTTCTTCATCTACTGAGTTGTAAGCATAAATCTTTTCCTTTAACCAATTAGTAAGAGGTACCATAGAAACAGACTTCCACATGCTTGCCATCACTGCAATCCTGAGACAAACCCGATCAGTACTTTTTTGGTTTGTTTGTGAGCAACTGCTGTATTATGTCTTGTTTAGGATTTTTAGCAACTATGTTCGTAAGTGAAATAATCTATGATTTCCATTTATACTGTCATTGGCCAGGCTTGAGATCAAATTAATATCACAGTTGTAAGATGTGTTGGGATACTTTTTTTTTAAACTACAAGTTTTTATCGTACAGGAATTATGTATTCCATGAAGGCTTGGTAAGTCTGGTATCACTTGTGAGGAGAAGACTTATGATTATCAACTCAATACCTTTAATGGTTATTGGTTTATTCTGACTTTTTATTCTCTTTTGAGTCAATACTGATAATGTATTTTTCTAAAATGTAACTCTTTTCTTCTATGCTTTCAAATATTTTGTCATAAAGTTGGTCATCCTGTGTTTGGGTCACTTTCAAAGCCTTCTGTTGGTACTACTATGATTTCTTCATTTTGGTCATCAGTATACAAGAAAAACTAAGTCATCATTTGTCATCTGGGTCCAAGGGATCCTTTTAATTTTTAAAAGCACTTACAGTTCAGCAAAAATGTAGAGAACAGAGATAGTTAGAAACAACTTTATTACACATCTTAGTTAAAACTGTAAACATAGGAAACCCCAATTTTTATTCAGTTTTTTGTGGTTTTGAAGGTATTTAATATGCAAGATGGTAGCATCCCTCTAACATAAATAGGTGCTCATCACCTGTCATGATCCTGGACTATATTCACTTTATGAATTTTGACTCCAGAGTTTAAATACATCTCTAATGGGCTCTATTATTGCTTCTTGTTTTTTTTTTTTTTGGCACTTGCATCTTCAAAATGCAATACATTTAAGAATTTTGATGTCATATTTTTGAAGAAAGGATGGTCATCTTTTGCTTTGTAACTGCAAAGCACTTTCATCTTCAGATTTATAACACCAGTTAGAATGGTAAATCCAACTGATTCTTCTCTGAAATCATCTATTTCCCTACAATAAATTCTGAATATACACTGTCTTTAGTATTTGTCTATTTACAATTCTGATTGGCAAACATGAAGGATGTACTGTGTGATGAAGTCTTTCCTTTTGGATGACTGACTAATTGAGAATATCATACTTCTTTTGTTCTTAGAAATATATTGTTCACTCACTGATTCGAGTTTGAGAAAATTTTTCTAAAATATTGTCACTTGAAAATTTATAATCTGAGAGTTTTCCTATAAGAGTCCAGATTGCTGATTTCTTTAATAACCATGAGACATGTTAATTTTCTTTTCTTCGCCATTATGGATGAAAAAAGAAACATGCCAATTCCTAACTGTGCCCAAATGAAAGCTTAAAAGCCGTTTACACAGATTGTGTCTCTAGACTTCTTTTATACTTTCTTGAAAGATGATGCAGGATTTAGGGCAATGCAGTAAGAAACCAGAATGATGATGCAAGCGATGATTTATTTCACTGTGAATTTCAATCTTTTTATTGCTGTTTGTTTTACTTGTGTCTTTTCTAACCAGCAAGTGATTGATTCCATCCATCTAATCAATCTGCTTTTGAAAAGATTTTACTTTTTAAAGATTCACTGTTATTACTGAAATATTTGGATTTACTACTGTCATTTTTTTTTAACTTCTTTTCCTCCTTTTCTGACTTCTCTTGGATTTATAGTTTATTATATTCCTCTTTCTCCCTCCTCTGATGGTTTCAGAGCTTTAGAAATATTGGTCATATATTCTCTAAAGTAATCTTGAAAAGTGATGTACCCTTTTATACATTTTTAAGTCAACATAAAAACACTTTAATCGTAAGTTTCAAAAATCGCAAAGGAAGTAATTTCTGTAACACTGATGTTTTAAGCTAAATTCATTGCATTATTAGGTATCCGACTAAATCTAAATATCACAGCAAACTGCCACCTAAAAACAATCCTTAATATAAGGAAATTTTATACTATTGTATTCCCAACTCATTTCCATTTTACTTTACATAATTTTTATCTCATTATAATAAAGTGTAATGCTTGAAAGTCCTTTACTGCTATCCTGTCATACATGCTTCTCAAAAACGTATGGCAGATAAATTTACTGAAATTAAAAAATACTTTTGGAAATTAAAAAAAAATCTGTTTTCAATGACTATAAGCTTCCAAGTGTTGAAGACTGCTAACTGGATTATCATGACTATTTAAATGATAAAAACATAAATACTGCTAATAACTAGTGTGAGACATTAATTTTACTACTCTGTAGACATAAATGCTAAGAAAACTCATTTACACATTTAAGTGAAACAGGGTAGAATTTTGTCATAGTAATGCCACTTAATTCTTGAACACCTTTTAAGTTATATGCCAAAATAATAAACTGGTCTATTATCAAATTATTTTTAATAATACTTAATTGACAATGTAAGCTTTCTTCAATTTTGTTGAAAGCAAAGATTTGAAAAAAAAATCACCCTCTTTGAAGACCTTATCTTTCAGCCATTTTCTTTCTCAATTCCTTGGAAAATTAACCAAAAAGACTTTACTAAGACTAATCTACTTCACTGAGAGTAATCTTGCTTCTTCTAGAGCCTAAAATCAAGACAAAACTGTCTAAAAGCACCCCCATGAAATTGGAAACTGCACATATTTCTTGAAGATAACTATACATAGATTAGAAGTTTTATTTTCTCTGAAAAATGATTATGATTTTTATAGAATTAAAACACAATACAAACATCTGAGAAAGAAGAATTAAAGCTGGTTTTCTGGAGTTAAATGCACTGTCCCAGACTACGTTTTATGGACATTTACATCTGTACCTACACGTAAATATATGTTCTGCTTTTAAGAGTACTGTTTATGGTTTTCATCAAACGAAGATGCACATTTGAATATTTCTGAAAGGATGCATCTTATAATCGATGGCATATTATAGTTCAATTGGCAGTGTTTTTACTAAGTGGTATATAATGGATTACATATAATCATATAATAATAGTAGACTAGATGAAAAATTAGGTCAGACTATGGAAATCAAGAGCAAAAAAGATGTTGGGTCACTTAAACTCACGCTTATACAAGGTATACTGATGATTATCCTGTGTTTTATTTACGGTAAAATCCACAAAACATTTCTGTTGATTTATACCTAAAAACATAGTAGGAATGAAAAAAAGCAGAGAAATGGCTCAGATAATAAGCACGAGACTTGGACAAGGTAAAAAATTAATATGAATTTCCAGAATCTACTAATGAACTGGCAAAGGATAATAAAAATGTTTTTCCTAAGAACCTTAAAAATGCTCTAGAAAATATAAATACTATGAACTTACCTCTGGAACATGATCTTTTAACTTGAAGATGTAATGTTAATAGGTCAGAAAGAAACACGGAACTTTTAACTTCTTCCTCCTTGAAATCATGCAAATCATGCTACTGAGACAGGTTTGAGACATAGTCATCAGGCTCTTTATCATAATTGAAAATAAAGAAAAGACAGTTTGTCTGACAGCAGCTTCACCAAAACCCATCATGCCTTTATACCAATCCTGAATATTCTAAGATAGATGAAGCAAGCATCTTTATCATTTGCCTAAAAATAAGGTGCTTTTCCCCTCATGTTATGTTCATGCTCTTTGCTTTACTGTCACATGAGTCACCTACAGGAAAAATGGGTTTTTTAAGTAGTCAAGAGCCAAGAAAGGCAAGGTCATTAAACCAAAACTGTCATCACTCTATCTCCCTATTTGACAACACATCTGAGTTCTGATCATCTTCACATGGGCCAGCCAGCCTGGATCATTTCTAAGACCACACTCATAATGAAAATACATTAACTTCTACCATAATTCCTTGGGCAGTCAGAAAGGTCTGCCTGGGTTCAAAGGGTAGGGACATAACCCTATATCTTGATGAGGTAGAGGCAAAGTTCTGGAAGAGTATGAGGGATCTGAAATACTGCTGCTGTCATTTTTGAAAAATGAACCTGCCATAGGTTTCTTTCATCAAGTGTGAGAAGGGTAATTAGGAAAAGGCAGAAGGGGGAATAAAGAACTGGCACAATCCATTGATCATGGAAGTATTCATTAGGCAGATCAGTTTCAACAATGAGTACATACAGGATTTGAGGATCTGGATCTGGATCTCCTTAAAGCTATCTTTGCCTTTATAGTTAAATATTCCCAGAAGTATACACACCATTGTCTGAAGACCCAGCTATAGACTATACTTCCACTCTTCAGTTATATGAATATTTAAGATGCATACTTAACTATAAATTTCCCTAACAAAGTTATTTAGCATTTCTATGGAGGTAAAAATGTATATTCTGGAACACTTAAAAAAATCATTTATCATTTAAAAGAATGATCAATTCCTTTCACTCAGCTAAACTAAAATAGGCTAGTAATATAAACAAACCAAAATCAATCTTGAAAGAACTTTGATAACTATATACACTACCAACCAGAGCAATACAGCAATGTACCTTTCCTGAGGACAAAAAATGTTTCTCTTATGAAAATCTGAAAAGGTCAGACTTCTGGAAGATGTTGGTAACTTGGCAGAAAAGAAATTTTACATTTACTCGTTTAACATTACACTCAAGAAGTAGTAAAATAAAATGCATACAAACCATTAGAAGTTATAATTTGAATATCTTTCAAATATGAGTATGTTTGCATAAAATCCTTCTTGATTTCCTTTTATCTTTGCCAATAATCCAGTGATCTCTAATAGCTTAAAAAATGTTTCCAAATGCCATTTCCTAAAGATACTATTTCTTACCTATGAAGCTCAATAAAAGGTATACAAATGTATTCTACTTGCTCTAATTTTCATCATACATTATGACCTCTAATCATCTAGAAAGACAAGATGTTAGAAAATAGGGACATTCTCTTTAAAACATTGGGGGGAAAACTGATACCTTTATATATAGAAGATAAAGGCGGAACAATATAGTAGTTATAATCAGAATGTCTGCATTCATTCACCAAATATTTATTAAGCACCTATTTTCAGGCATCATTTTAAGAGCTGAGGATACAGGGGTGAGAAAGTAATAGCTACCATTTATTGAGTGCTTACTATGTGCCAGGCTGTGGCCTAAGTTTTCACACAGGTAAACCCATTTAATCCTCAAACACGACACCTCTATGACATGGGTACTATTAATTTCATTTTACGTATGATAAAATTGAGGCACAGAGAAGTTAAATAACTCACCTAGCTAGTAACCTCTAGTAGTCCAGGGACTCATGGAGCTCTTATAAAATCTAAAATCCTTCCCTTCTCATTTTCTTTTTTGTCTCTGTGAAAGATCTAACATACAAATAAAACTGGTTATGGCTCAAATAGGTGGTGTGATCGTTTCACTTTTACAGGTTTCTTTCTGGGAATGCTCAAACAAAACTTTAACTAGCTATACTTCCATCATATATAGTGACTCCAAAATATCTCAAACAGCCTGCCCGTTATGTAAGACTTGATTTTGTTTAAATAGTAGGGGGGAAAAACCCACTTCTTTATATTTTTCTCCCCATTACAGTATGTATAGATACTTAGCATTCCTTCCTTTGGAAAACCTTTCTTTAATCCAGGTAGGCCTAGAGGGGCTGAAGATCACGGACCCTGCCTCATTTCAGGGGTGGGTCCATGTTCAAGCTAATGAGGCCTCACTGGCTTGATCACAGTTATTGGATCAGGACTACTGAAATATGATCTAAGCATGGCCAATCTGTCTTCACTGGGATTGACAGAGTTAGGAAATGTTGTCTTCACAATGGAAGTCATTTGAGACTCCTGGTAGCCATCTTCCTGGGCCTCAAGAGAAAGTGACTTCACAGTACTGAGATGTGGAGTAGAGAAATTCAGAGGCAGAATATTTTGATCTAGTTATGAAAAAAATAGGTCTACCTTTGCCCTTTCCAGTTAAATGAGTATAAAGGGTATAAGTACTTTTTAATTTAAGCTTAAGTGGGTTCCTGTAACTTTCAATCAAGTTTTAAATACATTTTTACAAAAGCATTACATAAAGTATGCACGCAGAACAATGGTTATAATATGAATAGGAATCTCCTTTATTCTCTTCCTTTACCCCCTCTCTAACAAATGTAGAACTGTCTACAGCACAACGGATAGTCTATTTCACTTCAAAAGTAGTATGTAAAATATATACTTATGAATTCTAAGTGATTACAAAGCATTACTTTAGTAATTCTTCGTTAGCATATGACAAAATCACAATATAGCTAGAAAAACAGAATGTTTTATTTTAAAATACTGGAAAAACATTAAAAGACAAATGTCCATTATATAACCAAGAATGTTAAGTATTTGGAAACTGTCAATCTTCTAAAATGTGGTAGGCACTTCCAGAGAGCTAAATATTGCAAATTATCCTACCAAATGTCTTCTCTAATACCAAAAATACTTGATATGATGAAAGACACAACTAATTATCCAAAGTCACCATGTTAGGGTTCAACTTAATTACAAGCAAAAGTTTTGTCCAAGATGTTCCTGACACATGAAGCTTCCAGTTGAATTTCAGAAATGTTAACAAAAGTATCTTCCTTTTTTGCCTGTGAATGTTTGAGTATTGCTGTATTGTTGGCTTATATCCACTACAGATACTGGTTCTAGGCCAGCCCAAGGGTCTTCAAGCATTGAAGGCTTGAAATAACTTTCCAACTCATTAGACATTCTCTTTTCTCTACCACGCCCTGATCCAAATGGTGTAGATGTCCTTGGAGAACCCTTTAGAAAAAAAATCATCAGTTAAAAAGACATTTAGTTAAGTGGTACTTTTTCTTTAGAGGCTAGTGGGGAACACATTGCTAACTATAAGTTGTGTCTTGAACCCAAATAAGTTCAACAGCAAAGTCCACGCTTCCTTTGATCTAGTGTTTTTAAAAGTATTTCAACCCATTTGATATACTGATTTATTAATAATTCTATATCCACTGTCACCTCAAATATTTTAGGGCTTCTAATGTAATAACTCTGCAGAACTATAAATTGGTGATGAAATAATCAATTAATTGTATTATAGTCATCCCTCAATATTTCCCTATTTTTTTCTGGAGGCAAAGTAAAAAAATTTTTTTTTACCCTACAGCTTCAAAATTGTTAGAACCTTCCCATCTCATTAGCTCCTGACTCAAAGGGGTGGGCTTGATTTAGCATAAGGAAAGCTGGACAACTGCCAAGCACATTTAAGTTGTAAACCACAGAAATCCTAGACCCATCAGAAATACTCTATCGTCTCCTGTATTCACTCTCACCAAGAGGAATTTCCTATCACCGATTTTCCCTTGAGAGACTAGGAGCAGAAGCCAGTGTAGTTGGAAAACAATCCACCCCACCCCTCCTCCCTCCCGCCAAAATTAAAGAAAAGAAAAAGAAAAAGAAAAAAAAAAGTGTCAGCAGTAGGAAGATGGCACTAGCCTATAACCCTAGAGATGAACTCTATGCTGGAGATTCATTCTTTTCCCTTTGGAGACCAGGAGACTCAAGAATCATTTACTGCGACGAAATAGCCAGGTCCCTGACGAAGCAGAGGAGATTCGGGAAATCTGCATGAGTAGCAGTGTACTGGTTAAAAGCAAGAGGATTCTGGAAACAAAGTACGACCCTGCCACTTTTTAGAGTATTCTAAAGAAAGTTACTCAACTTCTCTGAGCCTCAGTTTACTCATCTGCAAAAACGGGACTAACAGTAGCATCTCACCTCATAGAGGATTCAGAATAATCCACGTAAAGGGATTATTAGTACCATGCCTGCCATACAGTAAGAGCTCGGCAAACGCTGACTATTATTACCTGGGGGTGGGTCTGCTGCTGCCCTGGGGAGTAGCCGAATTGCTGCTGGGACCCCGCGGGGGACCTGGAGTAGTTGCCAGGGTAGCCGCCAGGGGATGGGGACCCGAACCGGCCCCCGGGGAAGCTGCCGCCGTGTCGCGGAGAGTGGCTGCTCCCGTAGGGCCTAGACCGGGGCCCGTATGGCGGCGTGTGATGTGGACTCCCGTACCCGTCCCGCGGCGATGGCGGCCGTGGTCCGCCTCCGCCCGGGGTTCCTCGGAAGCTGCTCCCGCTACCCCAACCTCCTACTCCCGGGCCGGGGTAAGGAGGAGTCGGGGGTCGAAAATTCTGTCGGTGCATCTCAAGAGACGAAGACAACCTCACTGGCGCGTTCTCCCGCCGGAACTGTCCCGACCAAATCTTCTCATATCCTTGGTGGTCCTTCATCAAAACAGTCCTCCGGCCGCCAGCATAACAGAGCACATCGGTTCCGGCGTCACAAAGGTTCCGCTGGAGCAGCGGGATATCTGGGTTATCGAATTGGGTACAGATTAAGCTGATTTAAATGAAAGAAGGAGGAAGAAAAAGGATTAAAAAAAGGCCGAACACCAAGCCCCAGAAATGGCCTTTGGAGTCTCGCAGTCTTCGGCTGGGACCGACTGACCGACTAGACGCCTGCCGGGCGGAAGAAGGGAGCCAGTACAGCTCGCCCCGGCCGGCCCGGGCCCGCCCACCTGGCTGGGGGCGGGGCCGAGGTGTCCGCGAGCGCCCTCAGTGGCTGAGGCCCGTAATGCGCTGCCTTCTTCACTCAAGCGGGGACCGAGGACGTCTGAGGGGCGCGCGATGCTGGCGACGCTGGCGAAGGTCGCGGCTCTGCGGAGAACCGGCCTTGTCTCCCGCCTGGGCGGCGGGAGGGGGTTGTGGACCGGCCGCCCGCAGTCAGGTACCCTCCGAGATTCGGTCCGGGCGGCGAAAGGTAGCGCAGCCCGGCCTCCCCACTCGGGCGGCATTCTGAGGAGAGCGCCCGCGCTTTCCAGAAGTATCTGCTGCCCCTTTGTGGTATCAGCCCGCCCTTTGGCCTTTCGCGTCTCCCCGCGTCCTCGCTCCGCGCTCGCCCCCTCGTCACCCGTCCGGGCCCCGGGCCGACAGCGCGACGCTGCGGGTCCAGCCCCCCGCCGTCCTCCTGGGCGGTCTCCTCGCCTCGCTGCCTCACTCCACTGGCCTCGTCTCCCAAGTTAAATAACTTAAAAAATGTGCATCCCGCCGCATATCGGAAAGGGTTTCAGGCTGCGTCTTTAAGTAACTTGAGGGTGAGGCTGTGCTCACAAACGCCGGACCTTGCTCCCTTCCTCATTCCTGTTAACTGGACGCCGGCAAGGGAAGTGGTTAGGAAGTCGGGATCCTGATTTTCAAAAAGAGCAACATTTGGCCAGAGCTCTTAAAATAATGATTCTTTCACAGACTTTTAGGTGAAAAATGTGATAATTCAAGAATGACCCCTCATGTATAATAAAACACACCTTTGTACCGGACACCTCTCCCAGAATTTTGTTTAGAAGATAGAATTTACACTGACTGCAGCTTTATAGAAATTTTTTTATCCCCTCAGAATTTGGGAATGATAGTCCACAGTGAGTCTTGAAGTGAGCTTGTAGGAAACAGAATCTTAAACTTTTAGGACCCATTTAATCATAGCCCAGTGGGTAGCCCGGAGCTGTGCTTTTCAGCCTATACACATTCTTGCAGCTGCCACTCATTGTCTCCGTGACATGTTCTGTGACATGGGTAGCTAAAGAATGTGCTGTTTTCTCAGCTTTTATCCTTGATGAATGGAGATACAGAGTTTTTTGTGGTTTATTCTGAAGGAATTTTGTTCACCACATTTCTCCTTTACACACAAGTTGTAGAATCCATCAAGGCAGCATAATGCCATCAAGGCTTTGTGATGCAATTAAGTCTGAGAATCCCAGATTATCCACTTTATTATATACTTCTGTTCTGGCCAAAAAAAGCACCTTTCTGGACCTTGTCTTTGGTCGCTTAGCTTAATGCCTCGTAATTTGGCTCCCAAATATTTACTGAATAAATGAGTGGGTCACATTATATTGGTCAGTGATTCTCACCTGTAATACCACCTTTTGTATTGTCAACCAATCTTCATTTTGGAGGAGGGAGCATAAAAATGAGGGTGGCAGGAACCAAAATTACATTTGTTAACTTTTTGTTATTGTTTTAGTAACTGGCAAATGATTTGCAGAATTGAGTGAAGTACTGAGTTGCCTTTTTACTTGGCTTACACTTCTAAAATGCTCTTCCCAAAAGTAATGTCTTACTATCTTCTATGCACACGAACTTGCATTAGAAATGCGGGGAGGAAGAGGAATACAATGGAAAACTTTTCACAGGTAGATTATGCATGACAGTGTGCTCTTTATCGTATTTTCAGGTATATATGAGGATTAAGGGAGAGGACATTCTTAATAATTATATGAACATTCCACCTTGATCACTTCTGACAATAGGCAGTTTGCCTTTTTACAGGTGAGAAATTGTCCAAGAGAAGTGAAGTTTGACTTGCTTAAATTCACATAGCAAATGGAGGAGGGACCAGAACTCAGGCTTCTTGAATCCCAGGCAGTTGTCTTTTTTTCCTGGGTAAAGAGATATGAATTGACAGTCAGTCTGTCCTTTGAAAAATGCAATGACATGTAAATAAGCATAAGTAAGCACGTATAATTCTGATGGTGGTACTGTGCAGCATAGTGTTTTAGATTTAAGGATTTGGAGATGCAACCTTAATACTGAACTTTTGAAAATATAGCTAGACTCTTCCCAGGTGTGAACCTGGGAATTGCAGTCTGGCTGCCTGAACTGGTGGGTCTGAGGTCTCCAGGCACGTATTTGTATTGAATTAATTTATATGGTGGTAAATTGAGGGGAAGAGAGATGAAGGGAAGGGGAGGAAGTTTTACGTTGGGTTATGTGGAAGTAGAAAAGCGAATGAAAATGATGGACAGGAGAGCATGGTGGCTGCGTCATGAACTAAATCTGAGTCCTGTGGGAAGTAACACAGGCGTTGCTCCTGTAAGAGAACTGCAGCACTGTTCAGGGAGGGCCAGCATTAGGAAACAGGGTCCTGAATGGGACACTGCTTTTACTGAAGACACTGGTAGTGGCTGGGTGCTGTTTTCAAGTGTACACAGAGGACATCAGTCAAAACATCAGGGAACTTTCTGAGTACCCATGAGCTGTATGGGAAGCCCCGGAAATAACTGGTTAACTTTGTGGTAGTTTACGTTTTACAAGTTTTACATTAATGCAAGTAAGAGTACCTAGCCAAGGAAATTTAAGTGTGAACGTAAATGAGGCCTTGTCTGTTTCTATTAACACTGAAGATCTTTATTTGGGTTACCTAAGATTTTTTTGCTGTTTCTATTTTCAGTAGATTAAAAAAATTTTTTTTTCGCAGAACCTTTATGAGAGCAGATGGGTTTGTGTTTGAAGCAGGAATTGGGGTCCCCAGAGATGCCCACTTTGTACCCCTACTTCATCTGCCTCCCTTATAAGACGCTTCTGGGCACCTTTGAGGAATTCTTAGAGCTCTGCAGAAAGAGCTTGAAAGGGAGTATTTTGGGTGGGTGTCGGGTATTAATGAAAGCTGCAAATGTAAATACTTTGGTTTGTTTTATTACTTATTACCAGGAGGTGAATATTTTCATGTTTCTGCATGGTCAGGGCTTTTGAAGCCAAGGAAGCTAGAACCTGGGTTAAAGGGCAGGCCTTGGAAGTTAAAAGATGACTGAACTGATTGTTAGACGACTCCCAGAAAATCTGTTTATGTTTCAAAGGGGTATAAAACTCGGAACCCTGGAGACATTCCCAAGACTGAGATTGTGAACCCAGGGAAGTTTATCTTTTCCCCTGGAGACGTTTATTTACATTCCAAAGGATAAGAACTCAGGGACCATCTCCTTTTCTTCCCAGGAAGAATTTGCCTACATTAGGGTGATTAGCTTTCTCTGCTCTTCTCAGGGGAGGGAGGCTGCTGGGCAGCTATCCCATACGAACTCCCAGATTTGTAATTTTGGGGACCTTTCCTGTGGTTGAGTCCCTGTATGTGCAGGCTAATCCACTCGCTCTCATTATGACACCTGTGGCATATTAGGTGTGGGGAAAATGGTGCATTTCTTGATGTGGGTAATAATAACTCTGATCTCTGCCTCAGAAACCTCGTGTTTACTTTCAGCTGAAAAATGAATATAGGTCTGAAAAGCATATATTTTTGATGTAAAGCACTTCTTAGGACAGGAGAAAGTATTTCATAGCTTCTGTGCATGGAGATGTTTGTGTAGTCATCCCTCAGTGTCTGTAGGGATTGGTTTCAGGACACCCCTTGGGTACCAAAATCTGAAGATGGCTCAGGTAACTTACTATATGAAATGGTGTAGTATTTGCATATAGCACACATCCTGTGTATACTTTGAATCATCTCTATATCACATAATTCCTAATACAATGTAAATGATATGTAAATAGTTGTAAATACAATGTAACTGCTATGCGAATGATTACAGGAGGTGTGGTGTATTCAAGTTTTGCCTTTTGGAATTTTCTGGAATTTTTTTCCCCCAAATATTTTTGATCCCCTATTGGTTGAATATGCAGTTGGGAAACCCACAGATACGGAGGACCTATGTATGTATACTTAGAGCATAAGATTTACCTTAATATTTCCTGAAACTTTTCATGTCACAGCTCAATTTTCCATTTAGAGATCCTATTGTTAACTGTTCCATGTTAAAGACTGTCAATAGTAAAAAAATAAATGCATCCTTAGGGTGTGATTAGCTCATTCATTGGTTGGACACTGTGGGTCGCTTAATTATCACTTACGCAGTGTTCTCATTGATAAAGCAGGTATTAGAAGCGACTTGTTTTTGTCTCTGAGAGCCAAACTGCTGTTACTGATTGTCTTTTTAAATCTAAGCATATATCCATTGCCCACAGTAGTCAAGCACAGGTGAAATGTTTTATATATATTTATTTCTGTCAGACTAGTATTCTTCACCCATGTGTAATCCAAGTGTTAATGCATTAACTCACACTTACAAAAGTTTTCACTGAAAATAATAAAATTGCTGACAGAATACTTTGACATGAAGAAAAGTGTAAGTCTGATTATTCTTTTCCAGACACAAATTTTTGTTTTAAAATGAGTAAATAAAATGTTAATGTCACTAGAATTTGTATCTTTGTATTTTTCCAATTATAAAAACAACACATCCTTTTCTAGAAAACCTGAAATGTTTAGGAAAATAAAAAGCAAGAAAAAATGTTAATCTCTTTTCTAAGAAGCAACTACTTAATGTTTCTATAGAAAAATAAACCTCAGATACTTTAAATTTTTAAATAGAAAAATATAAAATTTTAAAAGGGAAAACCAACTATACAGGAGTATTTATATAATGTGGGGTTGGAAAAAAATGATACCTGTGCTGGAAAGAGTTAACATAGCAGGCCTCAGGGTGCTATCTTTAGGAGGACCGCCTTACAAGTTTGGCCCTTGTTTGGCATTTGGGAACTTGGCACTCAAACTGCTTCCTAATTAATAAGGGTGCCTACATGGTTTGTGCAATCAGTGTGATCTATGGGAGCACCTGCTTTTCTTTTGGGAGACCAGAATTTTGGTGCTTGGTAAGCAGAGAATGCCTCTGTGAATAGCCTTCAATAAAAACCTTGGATTTTGCGTCTGTAATAGACTTTCCTGAACAGAAACATTGCACATGTTACTGAACTTTTTTGTTGCTGGAGAAAGAAGCAACAATGGGAGGACGAGGACTTAAGAAGCCTGTGCATGGATTTTTCCAGACTCTGTCTTTTTTGCTCGCTGATTTGGCCATATATCATTTTGCTGTAATAAACCTTTAGTCATGAATCCAGCTATGTGCTGAGGCCTGTGGATCTTTTTAGCAAATCACTGAAAGTGTGGGTAGTGTTAAGTAACCCTGAAACAATATCAAAGGCAGAAAGTAAAAGAAATGACTTTTTTTTTCAAAGTGAAATTCCAAAACAATCCAAAAAACCAAACAGCAGATAAGGAAAAATTACTTTTACTAAATGTGCATCATAAAAGGTTAATATTCTTACTGCACAAAGAAGCCATACAAATCAATAAGAAGCAGATAAATGTGCCTTTAGGAATATGGGCCGACAACAAGAAGATATAAAAAAAGAGCGAGTGCAGACATCGACCACCTAAGAGTCATGCTCTAAGAAGCAGCAACCTCTCCTCCTCCTCTCCGCCATCTGCTCAGCAGCCACAAAACAGCAACTGTGTGTGAGTGCATCTCCATCCGCGCTGGCCAGGCTGGTGTCCAGATTGGCAATGCCTGCTGGGAGCTCTGCTGCATGGAACACGGCATCCAGCCTGATGGTCAGATGCCAAGTGACAAGACCATTGCGGGAGGAGACGACTCCTTCAACATCTTCAGACAGGTGCTGGCAAGCATGTGCCCAGGGTAGTGTTTGTAGACCTGGAACCTAGAGCCTTTGATGAAGTTTGCACTGGCACCTACCGCCAGCTTTTCCACCCTGAGCAGCTCATCACAGGCAAAGAAGATGCTGCCAGTAACTATGCCCGCGGTCACTACACCATTGGCAAGGAGATCATTGACCTCGTCTTGGACCAAATTCGGAAACAGGCTGACAAGTGCACAAGTCTTCAGGGCTTCTTGGTTTTCCTCAGCTCTGAAGAGATGTCCATCTACTTTCTCACTCCTATGTTCTGGTAGTTAAATTCTCAGTAAAATATCAAATTAAGAAATCCTTTCATTGTATATCATATGTTGTATTTGATAATGATATCTGGTCAGTTTGTTTTATGACTTGACTTTTTAAAAAAAGTGTCTCAATGATTGGCTAGTACTGTAGGGGAGAGATGCCATGATTGCAGTCACACAGACGAGCCACTTATGTGTGCATCTGTCAGTGACATCCATTGTGGTGCTGCTTGAATTATTTTTTATCATGGAAACCTGAGATCCAAATGCCAGGGGAGTCCTGGAGTCTGGCAAACATAGATTTAATGGCAGCTTCATTATAATTATACTTTTTTCCATGGTCACTCAGCTGAATCATCATAATAGCTTTCCATCCTAGAGGCCAAATAAGATAGAGCAATATACAAGCTGTTCAGTATATCTCAACAAATTACGTTATAATAGATGCCCTTTTCAACTGTTTCCCCCCGGTAATCAGCCATTCTGGTCTTTCACAAATAGGCAAAATATGGCTGTAGATACCTTTTTAAAGTATAGAGTATTGAGAATCATATATATTTTTTTCTGTTCCTTAAAATAATTGTGATTTTTTAACTTTGTTTTCAAATCTGGAATAAGTTACCTACTTTCAATAGGTATTGTGACTGTATAATACATATATGGTGATGATGATGATAAAAATTGTCAACTTTTAGTAAGCATTTACTATATGCTAAGAAGTGTACTAAGCACTTTACGTATAACTTTTCATTTAATCCTTGCAAACTCTGTGTTATATGTATTTCAAACGAGGATACTGAAGCTCAGAGAAGTGAAGTTACCTTGATCAAGGTCACTAGGGTAGTACGTAGTGAAGCAGGGAATTAAATCTAGTCAGTCTCCAGAGTTTGTGCTCTTAACTGTTTAAAACTCATTAATTGATTTTGACTTAAATGTGCTCTAGAAGTCCTTTTTGGGTGTCTTCTCAGATAATGAAAGTAAAATTCTATTGCCTGATGTTAAATGAATTCATTGAAAAAGTTTTTGCATCATTAAACAAAATTTTACTAAATTATTAAATGTGAGAAGGTGTTGGTAGTGAAATGTAGACTTCTCTTTATACATGTATGATGAAATGAGATTCACATGATGAAGAGACCCCTAAATATATTTCCTGCATCATTTGAAATAAAACAGAGGCCCCAAAAGAGATGAGTACAGAAGACCAGTACTTTTGGAGTCTTATTAATGTGAAGAATTACTTACTCATTCATTCCTAATGATGTCAGAATATCTTCTTATATTTGAGATCTTTTTGTTTTGTTTTCCTCTGGAATATCTTGTCTTCTCTCTCATTTTGTTTATTCTTTATGTTTTCACTTTTTGCTTTTTGTCTTTTTTTTTTTGCTGATTATACACATAATCACAATTAAGCAAAATTCAAGAATACGTAACTTAGCCAGTGAAAGTTCTCCGTAAATTTTTACTCCAAGATTTAACCACTGATAAAATTTTCTAAATGCTCCCACAAATGCCAACATATATTATTAATGTTATTATGTATGTTTACAAACGTAGGGTCATATTATACATTCTATTCTACAACTTGATTTTATTTTTTTAATTTAGGAATGTATCTTAGAAAACTTTACATGTCAGGTTATGTAAGTCGGCCTCATTTTTCTTAACATTGGCGTGGTGTTCTGTTGTATGGATGTGCTGGTGCTTATTTAAAATTTCATCTGTTGGTAGATTTTTGCATTGTTTTGAATGTTTTGCTTCAGTATTAAAAACAGTGGGGGCAATTCACAAGAAGATATATGAATGGCTTACTATTACATGAAAAGATTTCCAACAGCATTAGTCATCAGGGAAGTGCAAATTAAAACCACAGAGAAGTATCACATAACCATTAGAATGGCTAACATTAAAAAGATTAACCATGCCTAGTGTTGCGAGAATGTGGAGTTTCTAGAACTTGCATGCCCTGTAGTACGACCACTTTGGAAATCTGTTTGGCAGTTTCTTAGAAAGTTAAACTTAAGCTTACCGTATTTCCCAGCCATTCCAGTACGTATTTACTCAAGAGAAATGAAAACATGTCCACATGAAGACTTGTACACGAATGTTCATAGCAGCTTGATTCACTGTAACCTAAAATGAACCAACCCAGTGTCTATCAACAACTGAATGGATGGAAAAATGTGGCATATCCATAGGGTAGGATACTGCTCATAAAAATGCAACAATTTGGATAAGTCTCGATATCATTACACTAAATGAAAGAAGCCAGACAAGAAATGGTACATACCGTATAATGTCAATTTATATAAAATTCTAGAAAATGTGAACTAAAATATAGTGAAAAAGCAGATCAATGGTTGCCTGAGGTTGGGGATGGAGGGAGAAGTTTGCAAAGGACAGGAGGAAATTTTCAGGTGATGGAAAGTGCTGTTTTGTTTTTATTGTGGGGGTGAATTCACAGGTGTATTTATCTGTCAAAACTCATTTAATGGTATAATTTATCATATGCACATTATTTAATAGAGTTAATTAAAAACATTTAAAGTACAGCAGAAAATTTAAAAAAAGTTCTGCAATGAGCAGTTGGAGGGGAGGGAAGGATGAATAGATGGAGCAGTGAGGAGTTTCAGGGCAGTGAAACAATTCTGTATGATGGATACCTGTCATTATGTATTTGTCCAAACCTATAAAATATACATCACAAGTGAACCCCAGTGTAAACTATGGACTTTGAGTGATAATAATATGTCAGCTTAGGTTCATCAGTTGCAACAAATGTACCACTCTGGTGGGGGATGTTGAAAGTAGGGGAGGTGATGCATGTGTGGGGGGAAGGGAGAACATGGCAGTTTTCTGTACTTTCTTTTCAATTCTGCTGTGAATCTAAAAGTGGTTTAAAAGATAAAGTCTATTTTAAAAAATGTACTGAACCAGTAGTTCATCATTTTCCCCTATTAAGGTCAGCTTCATCTCGATCATTGTGATCCAAATTTTATAAGCCATTTGACTAGAATTTGATTCTGATTTAATGTTGATGTTACATATTTTTAGTGAATTGTTGATATAATTACAGACCTATTTAGTTTACTTCTATAGCTGATGAATGAAGAGAAAAAGGAAATGCACATATGATTGTAAATTGTTTAATAAACCTTTTAATTCATTATTTTCTCTGTTTTAAATGTAGAACAAATACTCCAAGGTCTTTGTTGTTACTTTTTTGTTGTTAGTACTTTTTTGTTGTTTAGTTCACTATTTATTTATTTATTTATTTATTTATTTATTTATTTATAGAGCAGTTTTAGGTTCACAGCAAAATTGAGAAGGTACAGAGATTTCCCATATACTCCACGTACTCACACATACACAGCTTCCTCTGTTATCAACATCCTGCACCAGAGGGTACATATTTTACAGTTGATGAAACTTGCGTTGATACATCATTATTACCCAAAGTCTATAGTTTACATTAGGGTTCGCTCTTGGTGTTGTACATTCTGTGGATTTGGACAAATGTGTAATGATGTGTATCCATCATTATAATATCATACAGAGTATTTTCAGTTTCCTAAAAATCCTCTATGATCAGCCTATACACCCCTCTCGCCTGTCACCTTTTATTTTTCATTAGACAACCTATCTTACATGTAGCCTTGAACTTTATTAATTGGGAATAATCTGGTATTAGAGGCTTCAGTTTTTATAGATTGGTTTAATTGGGTTTGGTCAAGATTTCTGTATTAGATATTAAGCAGAAATGTGAAGGAAAATTTATTTGATAGGAATAGAAATTACTTAGAATATGAAGAATTCTGCATTATTCCTTCTGAAAATTAGTAATAAATTCTCTTCAAGTATTTTCTCTATTTTGCCAGGTACTGACAATATGAAGCCATTGGAGGGTGTAAAAATTCTGGATCTAACAAGGTTTGTATTGTTTATCTGTGTTTTGTTGATTGAGTTTTCCCCTTCTCTAAAACAAGAAATAATTTTTTGGATTATAAGAGGGTACTTTTATGCTTATTGTTTAAATTGGAAAGAAAAAACAAGAAAATTTCCTATAATTTCATCATTCTAACAGACAATCAGTATAATATTTATACATTTCTTTCCAATCTGCATATTTACATATAATTTTTAAAAACAAAAATTGGAACCATACTGAAATAGCAGTTTTATCCATATTTTAAACATAATATATTTTGAATATTTTGCCATGTAATTCAAAATTCAACGAAAAATATACAATGATATTTTATTATATAGTTGTCACATCATTACTTAATCATCCCCCAATGTTTCTTTATTATAAACTAGGCTTCTTTGTACATAAATCTTTGCCTCAGGAAATCTTTCAATTTCTTCCCTAGGCTAGAATTCTAGAAGTAGAATTACTGCATCAAAGAGAATATACTTTTTAAAGCTCCTGATACATATGGCTGAATCACCTTTTAGAACAGTTTTAACAATTTTAATTCTTACTAGCATTATGTGAGCTTCTCAGTGTTGATAGCCTATTAAGAAAAGAATTACTATAACAGCCTTATAGATGGTAATGAATTTATTTATCATTGTTAACATTGTAGAGTCCTGGCGGGACCTTACGCTACTATGAATTTAGGAGATCTTGGAGCAGAAGTTATAAAAGTGGAAAGACCAGGTAAAACTATGGCTCCCTTTAAAACACAGAAACAAGCTAAAAAATATTTTTACTAGTTCTTTAAATATCCATGTACCTGTATGTGGGATGAGGAGAGAATTGAAATGGTTATTTTTCTCTTCTCCATTATTTAGTTTCCTCTGAACTTACACTAACATTAGAGCTCTTTCTGTTCTTTATATGTGCCAAGTGCTAAGGCTTAAGCCAGGTCTTTCACATGCGCCTGAAAACCTCTGGTAGAAACTGACACGCGACATGTAATAATGATGATGCTGACAACACGGTGTTAGGCACAGTTCTAAACACTTTGCCTATATTAATTTGTTTAGTCTCTACAACAACCTGCAGGCTAGTGTTATTCCTAGATTATAAATAAGAAGACAGAGACACAGAGAGATCAAGGGATTTGCCCAAGGTCACACAGCTAGTAAGGAATATCTAGGCGCTCAGCTCTGATCCTGGCCTTCCTTAGCCCACACAGGCCTTCCTGTTGAGACTGAGGTTAGAGTAGGCCTGGCCACAGTTCCTCACTGCAGGGTGAAGGGAAGGCGAGGGCAAGGGGAAGGTAAAAGGGAAGAAATAGGATATAGAAGAAGGAGAGAAGGGAAGGAATCAAAGTCCTTCCAAAAGGAACCCAAAAACCCCAACCTAAGACATTCTTTTCTAGTTTTAATAAAACACAGTTTCCCATTTCATAATTTTAAATATTTCAAGGGAAAAACCTAAGCTAAGATCAATTCTTTGCTTTTATGTTTTTCATCTGACAACTTTCCCTTTCTTTATTGCCCCTTTGTCTGCCAAATAAACCTATTCTGGCTACACAGTTCTCACTTTTATTTGGTGCCTACTTAGTACTTTGGTGTTTGATTCATGTTATCGATAAAGTTGCTTAGAAAAGTGTCATGTTACGTGCCCTTTCTCTCCAACAAGCACTCAAAGGGCAGAGTTCTCTACTTCCTCTACATCATCCCATAAACAGCTTGTTTTGGAAGGTTTCAAAAATTAGCATTATTTTTTATTTTTCAAGATCTGATGCTTATGGATCTGGAGCAGAATTCCCAAATCAGTGAAGATGTTCTAGCCTTGAATAGTGTGCATGTATCTATAAGACCCATAAGAGACTAGCTTCCAATTAAATCAATATATTAACTTACCATAAGTGATTAAACACTATGAAGTAGAATACTTGATCTGGAAGAGTCAACTTTCTGCTAAATAAATCTTAGGAGGCCAAAGCACTTAGCAAAAGAGTCTTTGATCAGCAAGGGGGAATAGTATGTATTTTATATTGTGTTTATCTGACCCTGTGTTTGTCAGAATCCAGGTGGTGGAAGAACCTACTTTCCAGAAATAATGCTTCATGTATCTACACAGTGATGCTTATTGCTTTTGGTCATTGCTGGATTCATGCCGAATAATATTTACTTTCTAGATGAACATCTTTTTTTTTTTTATAGGTTCCACAAAACTTCTAATTTCCACATTGCTATCCAGTTTCAACAACACAGGACTTTCTAATTTCAACCATTGTGTCTTTCATTTCATCCTTAGAGTATCCAATCTAATTTCTCTTGCTGGTTCAGTTGATCGCTAGGTTAAATATTGGTACAGTTGGCCCTTTGTTTCCACGGGTTCAACACCTCAGATCCAACCCACCACTGATTGTGTATTTTTATCATCTCTGGTGGGTTGAATCTAGGAGTGCCATATCTGCGGATATGGAGGGCCACTTACGGGACTTGCATCCACGAATTCTGGTGTCTTTGGCAGGTGCTGGAACCAATCCTTCGTGGATACTGAGGGGATAACTGCATTTATACTCATTTTAGAAATCATTATTCCCTAATTGCTTAGAACTATTTCTCCGTTGTACTTTTTCGTTTCCACACTGGGGGGACCCTTTCCTCAATCTAGACCTTTATGTTCCATAGCCGTTTGCTTGGTATCAAACTTTGTTCCTACCGAATGTTCATGGCTCTTTTACTGACTAATTGCTCTCTTTCCCTTAACCCTTCTGACCAGTACGTGTTAATGTTCCTATGATATATTTTGTGTTTTTGAGATCGTTATTCAACATGGATGTGAGGAAAAGTGACTTGGCAGTATTTTCAAATTTCTGTGGTGAACTGGTCTCTTTTAATGTCTACTTCTTCAGTTCTTCAATTAAATTTTGTTCTAGTTTTCTGACGTGGGACTTAGATTATTCTTATTTGAGTAATAAAAGAGCATATCAAACTTAAGTGTATTTTTTCTCCTTTTTGTAGAGTTCGTCAGTGGGTGTAAACTATATGCCTGCAGGGTTGGGCAGGTAAACTAAATGAATAAAGTGGACTGGGCAGTAAACAACGCTGCTGTTATTCTAGGACCATCCCAGGAGGCAGGAATATGAGGGCAGGGATGTGGTCTTTTGTTCACTGCTGTGTCTGCTCTACAGAGAGCAGTGTTTGTGACGTAGTAGGCACCCGATAAATATTTGCTGAATAAACGAATGCATCGAAATATCATTTACGAAAGGTGGTCTCAATTTTTTATATGACGTCTCCAGATTTTGAAATCATGGCTGTTAGTTGAAAACTTTAAATTGTATTGTGGGTCAAAGAAAACATGTCTCCCAAAGTGCCAGTTTTACCAGTTTGTGACCTTTAACCTTTATGTCATTTCATGTGCCATCAGCACTGAGCCTTCTGCCTTTCTTAAACCCTGATTATATACCAGGGACAGGCAGGGCAGGAAAGCCATGTAGACCTCCTATTTAGATTTCTGATGTTATCTCCACCTGAGAGATGAATGTAAACATTTGAAATAAACTAATTTTAGTCTTGTCTTGACATTTCTTCATTAAAAAAGAAAAAAATTTTAATGTATTGAGACCTTTAAGAAGATGGAAGTGGCTGGACTGTCTCCTGACTCTGGGAGGTTCTGTCTGGTCTTGAAGATCCAGATTCACATACACATTTCCCATGAAGCCTCTAACTGGTTTATTACTGGGAGGCTGTCTAGGTGGGCTCTTGTAATTTTATCCCCCTGATGTTTTGAGCAGGCCATTCAGTTTGATACTTAACCAATTATTGCTTTGTGTTGTTATCAGTTCATCTCCAGTTAGAACTAATGCTTCTTTTCTCTTCTGTCCTGTAATTCTCTCTTTCTTTTGTGAGGTTTTCTTTTTTATTTTCAATTTTAAATAAAAGAGTCTATTCTTTAGCCTGTTTTCTTTTGTCTTCTAAAAGGCTGTGTCTATTTTTCCTTACCAGTTTTAGTGGGTGAAGTCTAACGGGCTAATTAATTATATCATTTAAATGAGATTAGAATTTAAACTTTAACCCATACTCACAAATTCTCTCTTATTTGGGGGCTAGTAAACTTATGTAGTGATTAGTTTCTAATCAGTATTTAATCAGAACTTGAAGTAGATATTCAGAATAAAATAGCCTATTTTTGAAGATTTTAAATGTTTACTTTGAATCAAGACTTTTTTTTTTAATTGAAGTACAGTCAGTTACAGTGTGTCTGTCTCTGGTGTACAGCACAATACCCCAGTCAGAAACAAGACCTTTGAAACAAGACCTAAACAACTATAATGTTATGCGAAAATAGTACTTCCAGATTATTGATATTTGCTATTCAGTCACTTATTTTGCTTTTTATGATTATTGCTACAGAATTTAAAAAATAGATTTATTTATTTATTACTGTTTTATTCCTAGCCTCAGATGCCACTTTATCATAGAGGCTTATCATTTTCCTGATTTAAATTATAACAAAAATCTTTGGTAGACCCAACATTTTATTTGCACATTTAATGCCAAAACACTGAAATTACTGACTGAGTTGCTTGTCGAAATTGGAGAGTAATTTTTTCCCCCTCAAACTGACCGTTTATTAAATCTAAAGACTGCTAGTAGGATAGTCCCTTCTAGATTTTGACTTTCAGGGATGGATTTTAGTGAAAGAAGATATGGAAGAATTTAATGATACCATGAACAGCTAAAGAGTTTAGGCAGTTGTAACCAGCTCCCATGGCCCATCAGTTGAGCTGATCTTATTTAGTATTCTGTGAACGTATACACGAGTAAGCCTGTTGATTTGAAATGTCTCATGATGTTTCAAAGTTAAATAGCTCATGCTGTTATTTTCAGGAACTGGTGATGATACACGAACTTGGGGGCCGCCTTTCGTGGGGACAGAAAGTACTTATTTTCTCAGTGTTAACCGAAATAAAAAAGTAAGAATATTATCCCCCTGTTGCTTTCTTTGTGTAATTCTCTTGTAATAACAAAACTTTTTGCTATCATTGTGGCTTGTTTGTGTCTATCCTTTTCTGTAGATATAAACAATTCAAATAAGGTGAAATTTTATTTTACTTTATTCATTCGCCAGTTACCAAATAGAGACAGTAGAGCTTTTACTAATTTTCCTTCTCTAGTAACTTAAAACATTTTGTGAAAATTTATAATGCTTCTTAATGGAAGTAATTTTATTAAGAGAGAAATCATTTGATTCTTTACATTTGTTATTCTTTTGGGGATTGCTAATTGCCTACATCTGGTATTGACTATTTGAAAGATTTTTACTATGATCATTGCTATCATTCTAACATACCCAAATTGCAAATAAAACCAGTAAAGATGATTTAAATGTTTCTTCGTGGGGAAAATACATTTACTTTACGAGGAGGATCTATGATATGAATGGCTCTCTTACTGAACTGTCAGTAATAGGAAAACTCCATGATGCTATTTTAATATATATATATTTTTAATTTTTAGAGTATAGCTGTTAACATCAAGGATCCAAAAGGGGTGAAAATTATCAAAGAGGTACGGTATGCTCTGTGGAAGGCATCTTACCACCTGGGTTATAATTATGGATTTGAACATCAGAATGTTTTAAAACATTATTTAATTGGTGAGCTGTAATTTTTCTGTAAATTCCATGTAAGAGTTTAACTTTGCTCATGTAGTAAGTATAACTTGCTTTGTAATTTCTTGTATATTGTGTATATGTTTCTCCATAGTGTCAGTGTTCAGTTTTGGTATTAGCGTCTATTCACTGAATGCCTGCTCTGCATCAGATCATATTGTCTTGTCACATCTTCAGAATTTGCCTTGTAAATGAAGTATTACAATGTCCATTTTCCCAGGAGGTGAAATGAGTCTCAAAGGGGCTTGAGTAATTCTCTGAAGATCTCATAGCTAGTAAAGGGAAGAGCTGAAATTTGAACCCTGGGTCTACCTCACTGGAGAGCCCAAGTTTTTTGTAATACTTATTCAGATGGCTGGTGTGTCCAGACCTGATCTTGGCATCTTTCCTTGAGTGGGCAGGACAATGGTTAGGGTCACACCCTAGGCGTGCACTGTTGGGATTCAAATCCTGCCTTCTCTACTTATTAGTCATGTGACTTCAGGCAGGTTACTTAACTTCTTTAGGCCTTAGTTCCCTTAATACCAAAATGGGGATTCTTTATAGCATCTACTTCTTAGTGTTGTTAGAATTGAGCTAATATGTGGAAAATTTGTAGCAGAGGACCTGCCACAGTCAGCGTTCATTAATAAGCATTGGGTATTATCACTGTTCCTGATGCACATGAAGTTGGATCATCATATGACATGACATTTGTTTGCCATCCTTATTAAAGTTTAAAATCTGATGTAATGGATGTAAATCTACTTGATTAGAGAACCAAAATCCTGAAGTTAGTTTTATACCAAAGTATTAACTTCAGCTTCATTGCTCTGATGCTACTTTCCTCATCTATCTGGCTGAGTGAAAGATAATGTCTTCTAATTGTTAAGATTAGAAACAGTGACCATCCACTTTGGTTTCTGGTGGATCAATCCAACAAATTTAGAATTTCACTAGATATATTTGAACTCAAAGCTTGATAAATGTCTGGATTTTACCGCCCTATTTTCATACATCTCTTCTATAGCCTAAATTAGGTTTGTTTGCTTGTTTTTATTTTCTTTTTCTGTTGGAAACTTAGTTTGATTTTTCTAAATTGTTCTCTGTTATCGTTGCCCTGCTCTGTTTTTCTGTGGTAGCTGCCCTCACCTTGGACCCAACTCCCATTGTCTTCATTTTCAGGCCCTTCTTTTTATCTTTTTAGTAGTAGTAGTTATTATTATTATTATCATTATCATTATTATCATTAATCTATGAGAGTGCTCTTAATTCTTATCATTCTCTTTTTATTTTATGTTTCTCGGTTCCATCTTCAGTGTTCATAGTTCTTTGCTTCTTTGCTTCCATTTCAGAACATTCTGATTATTTTATCCCAAATAGTACAGGTTTCTGATTTTAACAAATACTTTGCAATTTCATGAGAGTTTTTCAGTGTGGCAGTGTTAGGTGGAATTCATAACTCTTGCTACTAAGACATCAGGGTACATTGGAATATTTTAGGCCTAAGTGTATAATTCCAACCAAAATACATGAATTTGCTGAAACTTCTTTCTCACTCTCTGTGGACCCTGCCTGTGTCCTCCATCACACTGTAATAACTTTAAATTGTTTCATTATAGGCATGGTTTCTTGTCATGTCTGATTGATAACAATAAAGGACAATTCAACTCATATTAACTTAAATAGATTATTTGGGGTCATTATTCATGTCCATTGCTTTTAGCTAGTTATACCATTCATAAGTTATATATCTTACTCTCTAGGGGAAAAATTATTTTTTGCCTGGCCTTTTCATTATTTATGGAATGGAACTCTTTTGGCGAATAACAAAACAACCTCTGCATTCATAACTTAGTGTCTGTGATTGCTAATACAATGGATCTAGTTTATAGAAATGGTTCCAGAGTATTACACAAAGCAATCAACTGGATACAGGAGAGCTCCAAAAAGTATGACTCCTTTTTCACCCAGGCTAACTAAAAACGGTTGTTGAAAAACAAAACTCTGCTTAGAAAATCTGTGTATTTTCATGGCAATACTATTTGATAGCTTTCTAACATGTCATCTATATTTCAGATACCTCTCTGTTAATTAGTTGATAGTGACAGTATCCATGTTGTGGGTATGAATCATGACCAGTAAAGCAGTGTCAAAAATTCAAACATACAGAAAAGTTGAAAGAACCATATAATAAACTTCTGTTTACCCTCTGCCTAGATACAACAACTTTAACATTTTTCTATATTTATATTATTTACATAATAATACCTGTGGTACGTGTGTTTGTTTTTATTCAGGTATAGTTCGTTCACAATGTTAGGTTAGCAGAATGATTCAGTTATACACACACACATATTCTTTTTCAGATTCTTTTTCATTATAGGTTATCACAAGATATTGAATATAGTTCCCTGTGCTATTACAATAGGTCCTTGTTGTTTATCTATTTTATATTTAGTAGTGTGTATATGTTCATCCCAAACTCCTAATTTATCCCTACCTGTTTGTGTGTTTTCGAACTGTTTGTAAGTAAGTAGAATATATCATGAAACTGTGTCCTTAAATCCTTCAGAATACATCTCCTGTGAGTAAAGACATTCTTCGACATACATGTAGAAGTTATCTTATGATTTTTTTATTCATAAATGTGGTTAACTTATTATCATCACTTCCCCTCTATTTCTGATCTTCTTTATCCAATTTGTTCTTAAATTATATCTAATGAAGACAACTCAGAATTAGGTATTCTGTATTCCAAATTGATTTTAGTTTTTTTTTTTTAAACTCTGTGACTGGAAGGAAGATACTTTTTTTCCCCAGAAGAAAATAAAAAGAATAGTGGGTTCTCTAATATGCAAAATTATGCTTTTTTTTTTCATTGCGGGCTAGATTCTAGAATAGATTATATTAGGTGATCTGTGAGCACCTAGTTGAGGAAGAGGTACTCACCAGTAAAACTGGGAACCAGTCTCCCCCCCCCCTTTATTTCCTAGTAGATCCTTGTGTCAGGAAAATTTGGTAAATATTTGGTCTCCACTGAAACAGTTGACTTGTATAATGCCTGTAGGTAGTTTGGAGAGCCATAAAACTCAGGGAACTTTCTGTAGACTCTGATTTCCACACTGCACTATTTAAAATTTTAATGAATGACTTAGCTAAAACTTTAGGGAACATACATGATCTTTGAAATGGGTGAATATCCTGAAAGAGAGAGGAAGAGAGAATGTGTTGGATGGTAGACTCACTAAGAATCAGTGTCTAGTAAAATGCTAGTATATATTTTTTCAAAATAAGTATTTATAAAATGGAGAAAAGAATTAACTTCTGTGCTATACACTTTTCCAGGAATGTTTTATTAATACATATAATGCATATGCATTGAGTTCATGGGTAATCATAGAGAAACTACTGGGCATCTTTATCAGTAGAAATCTTTAGCTCTTAAACTCAGCTTTTCTGTATTTTTCTTATAACATTGTAGAGCCAGACTACATGGTACTTTGAATACAGCTCTTTTTAGCTTAAAAATTTTTTTTCTTGTTAAACAAGTAATACCTGTTCATGGCAAAAAGATGAATATTTTAGGGTATCATATCAAATCTCTTTATGCCCTGTATACTCATTTTTTTCCCTGATAAACATGAGATAATACCATATATATTATTTTTAACTCTTTTTTTGTTGACTTTATATATTCTGAATACTTTTTTGTTAGCATGACTTATCTTATTGAAACAGTTTGTGGTCTTTCTGGATACTTTATGTGGATTGAAATGTGATTTATTATTCTATAGAAATCTAACAATGCAAATACCCTACATAGTTAAAAATTTTAAATTGTAGTTTAATATACAACATAAAAATGTCATTTTAACCATTTTTACTGTACAATTCAATGGCATTAATTACATTCATAATTTTGTGCAACTATCCCTGCTACCTATTTCCTAAATGTTTCATCACCCCAAATAGAAACTCTATTAACCAATAATTCTCCACTTTCCTCTCCCCTCAGCCTCTCATAACCTCTGATTTACTTTCTGTCTCTATGAATTTGTCTATTCTAGATATTTCATATAAGTAAAATCACATACTATTTGTACTTTTGCATCTGATTAATTTTACTTAGCATAATGTTTTCAAGGCCCATCCATGTTGTAGATCAGAACTTCATTCATGTATCAGAACTTCATTCCTTTTTATAGCTGAATAATATTCTGCTTTATGGATGGACACATTTGTCTGCTAATGGACACTTGGGTTGTTTCCACCTTTTGGCTATTGTGAATAATGCTGCTGTGAACATTTGGATACAAGTATGTGTTCAAGTCCCTGCTTTCATTTCTTTTGAGTATATACCTAGGAGTGGAATCGCTGAGTCATATGGTAAATGTATGTTTAACTTTTTGAGGAACCCATACATGTTTTTAAAATTAAAAATAATTTATCAAATGTTATTTGCATAAGGTACTATACTGTGCACCGTATTGAACATGCAGTGGAGATGACTGATATAGAAGCTTACAAAAATGTGTTTGATGTAGTTTGTTTTCTTTAGTGTCTGCAAGAGTGACTTGTTGGTAGTAGACAGAAGCTCAGAAAAATTTGCAGAATAAATTGAAGTGGAACTGTGGCTTTGTGTTTTATTTATACTAACACCCACTCTTCCTCCAAATTTCCCAAGCATTACTTGGTAGAATTATTACAATAAATAAACTCATCTTTTTTAGGGCTCTCCCTGGAGTATACTGCATAGAGTTGGCCGTGTGAGGGGCAGCTCAAATATTAATTGGCCCCTGAAATTTGGAAAGGATGCCTGTATGGCTTGAGATTTGGGGTGCATATTTGAAACCTTTGTCTCACTTTCCTGTAACCTAATGTAGTTATCACTCCTCTCCTGACACATGGTTACTTGGGCTTCTGGTGCCTCTGTTTTGGGAGCTGGAGGATGACAGCTTACTTCCCTGTGATGCCTCACTCAGTTTATTTACACATTTACATCTACAGTTTATGTAAATTCAGACTTTTCCATCTAGGGCAAAGGATGGCAAACTGTGCAGGCCCAGTTGGATTTGTTTTAGTACAGACAATGAACTAAGGACAAATTTTACATTTTTAAAGATTGTTAAAGAAAAATAAAGATGAATATGCGACACGGAATGTATGCGGCCTAAAAAGGCTAAAATATTTACTATTTGACATTTTATAGAAAAAGTTTGCCTACCCTGATGCAGAGCCTTATTCTATTACACTAGCCTGTATATGTGAGAATGTATTTAAGTCAACATGGCAATTAGAAAATTATTGAATAGTTGTTAGTCACTTGGACATGTTTAAGAATTAACGTAATGAATTTTTCTGGATGATCTAATACAATTTTTGTCACGACTTTAAAAAAGGCTTTTAAAGATATGTAGCTGCAATTGAAATTTTAAAAAGAATTGTAAGATTAAGGTTTACAGTGACTTACTGTCCTCCAGTTCCTATAGCAGTGATCTGGGAATCAAAATCTGGGACTTGTTTCTGACAGTTATTGATTCACTGATACACAGTTTAGAAGTTTTAAAAAAATGGTTTATTTACAAAACAGAAATAGACTCACAGACTGTATTATGGTTACCAAAGGGGAAATGGGGTTGGGGGCGAGAGAGAAATTAGGAGTTTGGGAATAACAGATACACGCCATTCTATGTACAATAGATAAACAACAAGGACCTACAGTACAGCACAGGGAGCTATATTCAGTATCTTGTAATAACTTACAATGGAAAAAAATCTGAAAAATGTATGTAACTGAGTCACTTTGCTGTACACCTGAAACTAGCACAACATTGTAAATCAACTATACTTCAGTTAAAAATAAGGTTCATTAAATGCATTTAAAACTTTTTGGAAAGAAAGCATCTAGAAAGTATGAAGGCTATTCAGAATCATGTTTACATGTATTAAGTACTGACATGTACATGCTGTAACGAGGAATATTACATAATAAGGATGGAGAGGAGTAAAGACATTGTATTTAGTTTTTTGTAAAGGGGTTAAAAATATTTTTCATATGTTTTATGTACCTGTTTTTTTCTACCTAAACTTCTGAGAATATATTTGGACAGAGCATGTAGCCTACATATTTCTTACATTCAATGTAAGTGGAATCCACTTAATACCATGGTATTAACTGAAAAGTTTAATAACTATTGTTTTACTGGCAGTAATACCACAAGTAGTCGACCAGAGTCTTCCTGTTTATCTAATTATACTTTGTAATCCTACTTTTCCTGTAATTTTTCTGGGCTGTTACGAAGTGAGGATCAATTGTGTTTACTGAAATTAGAATTCTATCATATGGGGATTTGTTGAGAGTTTGGAAGTTTCTTAAGAAGTCTGACGCACGTTCACCTCTTCCTCCAGCTTGCAGCTGTCTGTGATGTATTTGTGGAGAACTACGTCCCTGGCAAACTGTCTGCAATGGGCCTGGGATATGAAGACATAGACAAGATTGCTCCTCATATTGTCTATTGTTCCATCACAGGTATTTCAACTCCACACCCTCGCCAGTGAGTAGGTTTTCCAATTTCTGTGTTTCTTGCTTTTTATGAGAAACCTCTTGCCAGTGTTGTTTTTCTTGAAGTGATTCTGCTGTCTCTCCCTGCCAAGCCACGTTAGGTTGTTGAAAATTAACCACTAAAGAATATTAACCTCAATCAACATTGTTCATATATTTATCGGCTATGTGTAGTTCTGTGAATTGTCTGACTGCAGTTTTTGCCAATTTTCCTATTGCTATTTTGAAAATACTAACAAAGTACTATTATGGACTAATATACAGAATTGCAGGAGAAATACTAATTGGCTTTAAGATAGCACGGGAACTGAACATACTATTTCAGCGTGTTCAAAAGTGCTAAGCCAAGCGAAGGAAAAGTGTACTATGAAGTCTTCTAGATTGTTCAGCCCTGGATGGTGAACTTCATCTGTGTGTGTGTGTGTGTGTGTGTGTGTGTGTGTATGTCTCTATGTGTAGGTGTATCTTTAGGCTAAAGGGAAAAAAATGATCACATTAGTTGTCTTTACATAGTTTATAAGCACTTACCTATTAATTAAGAGTACAATATTAAGAAGTAGCTCTTAGAAAGTTACGTTAATAGTTTTTGTCCAAATAATTTGTAATATTTTCAGATTTTATTAATTCATCCACCATTTACTGCAGGCCTATGATCTGCCAGGCAGTGCTCTAAGGTTCTGGGATACAGCAGTGAATAACATGTATCTGTGGTCTCAAGGAGATTTACATCCTAGGTTAGAGAGATAAGTAGTAAATAAATAAACACAATCTTTTGTGTTTTGTTTCTTGTAATTGAGTCCAGTAGTGATAAGGTCTGAAGAGAGAAGTCAAACAGGGCAAGGAGGATGAGGTGAAGAGGGTCTGTTTTATGCTGGGAGGTGAGACACGGCTTCATCAGTAAAGGGGACATTTGAGCAGAGACCTGAATGAGATAGAGGAGTGAATCGTAAGAGCTGTTGGCAACAAGGGTTTCAGGAGGGGGAACAGCAGGTGCAGAGGACCTGAGGCAAGAATGTGTTGGACATGTTTGAGGCCCATCAAGGAAGGCTGAAACAGCGAGGATGAGGGGGAATATAATACGAAGAAAATCAGAGAGATGATGGTTATTAAGATTATAAAGGGCTTGTGCGCTGCTCCTAAGGAATTGGGCTTTAACTTCGAGTACGATTGTAAGCTAATGGAGAGTGTTGAGCAGAGGAGTGATATGGTCTGACACATTTAAACAAATTTTTATTGAAGCATCATTAGTTTACAGTGTTGTGTCAATTTCTGGTGTACAGCACAGTGCTTCAGTCACATAGGAACGTACATATATTCATTTTCATATCCGTTTTCACCGTAAGTTACTACAAGATACTGAATATAGTTCCCTGTGCTATCCAGTGTGAACCTGTTGTTTACCTGTTTTATATCTGACACATTTTTAAAAGGATCACTCTAGCTACTGTGTTGAGAACAGGCTGTGGAGGACAAGGATGGAAGGGGAAGAACAATTGTGAGGCTACTGAGATAGTCCGGGTCAGAGATGACGGTGGCTTGCATCAGGGTCGCAGTGGCCGAGGTAGTTGAAGAGTGACAGAGTTCTGAATATTTTCGAGATGAGTGGATACGATTTGCAGGATGAGATGTGAGTATCAGGGGAAGTCTGGAGTTAGGAATAACGCTAAGGTTTTGGCCTGAGCAGTTAGGAGAATGGAGTTGCTATTTATGGAGTTGAGTGAGACTGTGAGAAGCAGTGTTCATAGAGAGAATGTCAAGAGTTTGGATTTGGGCACGTCTAGCCAGAGACCCCTCTTAAAAATCCGAGTGGAGATACAGAGCAAGGGATTGGAGCTGAGTCGGGTGGTGTGAAATGTGTTAGTTATGAACAGACATGTGGTACTTGACGCCTGTGCTTAGATCATTTAGAGAGTGAGTGTAGAAGGAAAAAGGAGAGTCTGAGGGGCTGAGGCTGATGCACGGCAATGACTAGATGTTTAGGAGGTGATGATGAATCAGTGAAGGAATTGTCAGTGGGGTGGGAGGAGAACCTCCTGGAGGTGAAGTGAGGAGAGTGTTTATCTTCATAGTCAGTTTAAGCAGAAGAGCATGAGACACAAAGCATATATGGGCCGGAATTACTTGCATTTCCTAAATTCACCACACTCGCTCTCATGGCACAGCCTTTGCAAAGGATGCTCCCATCGCTTGGAATGCTATTCCCCTGCCACATGTGACAACTCTCTTTTTGTCCTCTAAATCTCACCCTGGATGTCACTGCTTCTGTGCAGCCTCTTTTTCTTGACCCTAAAGATTGGGTTGGGTGTTGTCTATCACATGTTGCATTTGCCTCTTTTCTTGTCTGTCTCCCTGGCTATCCCGCAGGCTCATGTTCTGTGTCCAGCGCTTACTCCATTCCCAGTTCTATTCCCAGTTCCACACACAGTGCAGAGTGCATGGTAGGGGGTTTCTTAAATCAATGAATGAATAATCAGAACTTGACTAAAGAGTTTTTAATAGCTGCCATTTTTTTTCTGCATTCCGCTTATCAGAGATAAGAGCAAGTTGTAAATGTTATGTTCACATTTTCCAAAGAAACTTTCAGAGGATAGCCTGGAGTTAGGGGGTAGTTGGCCTAATCTGTTATTGCTCATATAGTTCTTCCATAGCGCTGTACAATGATCATTGCTTTAAGGTACCAAGAGAGTCTGTACCGTGAAGTAAATATTCACTTATTGTCATTAGGTCACTATGCCTTAGGTGTTTTCCTAAGGCATGGAAGGGAACTAGTACATTTAAAAAATATTGTAAGAAGGAACCAAGCTAAAACTTTTTCTCTTTATATTTCAGTAAAATGATCTTAAAACAGATATCTGAAAATCTTGTTTTACTATAAAAGTCACAAAACTGTTATAAAATATTTATTATTCATGAAATTATAATAACCAAAATACTCCTATTTCTGTGCATTTAGGTTAATTGAGATATTATAATACTTCGACTGAGACATATTACTTTAGTATAAATAGTGCTTTTCACAGTGTAATTATCTATATGGTGGTATTTTTGTATAAAGTAAGCTATAATTGCAATGCTCGGCTGATTGTTATTCTTTTAGGCAGGATGAAGAGCCCAGTGATCATTAGCTTCTCCACTGAATCAGTGTGAGAGACAGGTTCTGTACATAGTAGATCTTTGCCACTAGACCTGACTCTTTTTCAGATGTGCTATTATATAGGTCTGTAATCACACTTCGGCTTTTGTGTCTATCAGTACGGACACGTGTGAGAAAGAAGGAGAGACTTTTCCTTAGAATCTCACAATCCAATAGAAATGTTGAGGTCTAAAACACTAAAATAGGTGAAGTGTTATCTTCTGAACTACCCAGTTTCCATAAAGTGCTGCATCACTAGCAAATGCAAAATCTTACATGACAATAAGTATTTGTTTCTCATTCCTGTGACTGTGGGTCGGCAGGGATTCAGCTGATCTAGACCTGCTGGGTTTGGCTCCAAGTCGCCAGTCTGCTCTGCACGTGTCCTAGTCCTCGGACCAGTGGCTACCAAGTGCATGCTCTCCTCACAGTGAAAGGCAAGGGTACCGGCGAACAAGCCTAATCCCCCAGGCATGTTCAGAGCCTCTGCTCACACCACGTCTGCTACTTTTCCTTTGGTCAAGGCAAGTCATGTGGCCAAGCCTGACACCAGCGCAGTTAAATATATCCTACTCTGGCGGCAGAGCCTCCAAGGTCACATTGAAAAGGGCATGGAATCCGAGAAGGATGAAGACTGGGAATAGGACTGTATTTCATCACATCACCCAGCTAAATAAAATGCTAATCCCACTCAGGAAGCCTCACACTCCCCAAAGTTTCCTGTCTATAACCAACTATGGTTAGAATCAAAAGTTCTGGGCCTTGTCTTGTGACTGGAGACTCTCTAAGTTTTCTTCTAGTTCTCGGATCCTGTATTAGCATTTTAGTGTGGCAAAGGGCCTTGGGGATAGGTTGTATAATTCAGTGGTTCTCAGCCAGGGGACAAGGGGAGTATCATATACTTTTCTATAATAGAGATGGGGAATCAGGGGTGACGGGGAGAAGCATGTGTAGTCTGAAAAAGCAGCTCTCCTATAATCCTCTATTTCCCCATCTCCTGACAGTTGTGAGAAAAACATTCACACAGTTCATTCTCCTTTATTTCCTGATAAGGAAACAGATCCAGAACAGCTAAGGGACCCAAGGTCCCTATATAATGACAAATGGGTTTAAAACTCAGGCTTCTTGACTTAATATTAAATGCTTCTCTGCTGTCCGTATTTAGACGTCTATCATTGTTAAGTGATGACATGGACTTTGTGATTACAAGACATGAACAAGTCTACTTGAGAATATGTATTTTTGCTGTTCTCTTTTGTTTGTTGTTAATCATATTTGGAATGGTGGAAGTCATGAACAACTTTGCTCATCAGGGAGTCTAAATTTCAACAGCTTCTTTTGGAAGCAACAGTCATTTGTGAGTCATGAGTTTGTGGTGCATATAAAGCAGGGGCCATTTCTTTTCTGTTCTTTCTTTTTTTTTTTTTTTTAGCAGTTTGATATTCTTGGTAATCCGTGTATGTTTTCATTATTTTGTAAGATTGATCAGATCAGTCTTAAGTTGCATGTGATATTATCAGGATCCTAGACTTTCCTGATGTTTCCCAGTGGTATTGATGTCTTGTCAGTGCTTTCCAAGCCCAAATCGTCTGTTCTCATTTGCATGTTGGCCTTATTGCTGATGAGAGTAATCTTAGAACGGTTGGGAGACTTACTGTAATGCACTCTGACAGTTGTGTGATTGAGGTTGCCTCAGTTGAAATCTGGTCTGCGGGACAAAAATGTGCGACTGATCATGAGGGGGTAAAGACCGGATTATTTTTTATTAGCATGGTCTTCTTATCATTTCTGAAGAAGCTGAGCATTAACATTAGGGGGCAGTGTTTAAAAAGCTATAATTCACCAGCAGTTTTTGAGGAAACTAGTGTTTCCTGTGTACCATTGGATAGAGAGGATCTCTGAAAGGACATATTTATATTTTTTCAGAAGTATTTCTTTTCAAAATGACCATTCTCTACTTCTCTGTACTTTTACAAGTATAATGGTATTTTCCTTAGCAATTTAAAGTTGTACCTTTTTTCCATTGTGTCTTCTGAGGATGTTATGAATTATAAAAATTTAGCAGTAAGAATGCTCTCTGCCACATTTTAAAATATTAATTTTTTTCTTCATGTTAACTTCATTACTCTTCCTTTCTAGAAGGATAAACATTACATTATGTATTGGCTAGCCAAATTTTGTGGTAAGAACATTGTGTATACCCTTTAGTAAAATTTCTTGTTTTTTTTTTAAAGGACTTTGCAAAGTACCGTTTTGATTTTTGTGAACCCCCCAGGGGCATTTTCTTAATCTCTGTGCATGTGTGGACACATTGGGGGATTCCACTTGGGGACAGGGCCTCATGAGGAACTCAGGACTCAATTCAGGGAGACTATCCCAGGGAGTTAGACCCACTCTTTAGTTTTAAACAGAAAAAGCCTGAGAGCTCTACTTATGAAATGAAGAAATAGCATATGTAATGATGAAGGGGCGAGAATAGCCAAGACTGTTTTAAGGAAGAACATAGGCAGATTTGCCCTGTTAGATTTAAAGACAGATTATACAGCCACAGGAATAAGGCAGCATGGCATTGGCACAAAGATAAAGAAATGGATCAATGGAGCAGAGTAGAGAGTTTTGGAAAATACTGGCACATATACGGAAACATATATGTGTTCATTCTATACACTATATATATAGTTCATTCTATACACTAAAATAATTTTCCAGATGGACTTAAGCCCTACATATAAAAAGTAAAACTTTAAACCTTTTAGAAAATGGTATAGGAAAATATCTTTATGACCTTAGAGTGGGGAAGAATTTTATACACGATAAACGAAACGTACAAACTAGAGAGGAAAAGATTGATAAACTTGACCACTTATTAAAGTTAAAAACTTTTGTGCACCAAAAGCTACCATAAAAAAACAAGAAGGCAAATCACAGACACTTGGAAGATAACTGATAAAGGATTAATAACCAGAATATATTAAAAAAATTCCTTCAAATCAAATAGAAAAAAGAGAATTCAACAGAAAAATGGGCAAGCTCTAGAAAAGGAAACCTGAATGGCCAGTAAAAAGTCACTCAGCCTTGAGCCTTTCGACAAATGCAAATTAAAAGAAAACTAAATTTTCATTTCATGCCTAAGAGATTGACAGACATTAAAAGTCTGACAATACCAGGTGTGAATACAGGAAGGGAACCCCTGAACATTGATGGAGGCCTGCCTGTAAATTGATTGTCTGCTGCAGAGCAGTTTGGCAGGCTGTTTTGAGATTGTACATGAGTCTGCCCTGTGACCCACAGATTCACTTCTAGGTATGTCCTTGTGTAGAAGCTCTCAAACACGTACATGAGAAGGTCCAAAGAAGAATGTTCATAGCAGCATTGTTTGCAATAGCAGAAAAGGTGAAAATATGAAATGAAATATATTTCAGTAGAAAAGGGGGTAAATGAAAAAATAAATAAAAAACCCATTACATGTTAACAAAAAAAAAAGAAAAAAAAGTCAAGTAAAAAAATTCAAATCAGTAAAAAAAACAAAAAAAGGGGGTAAATGTGTACTATAATGGGATACTATTAAGCAATGAAAGGGGTAAATGGGAACTACATAAAATCAACGTAGATGAACTTTACAAATATCATTTTCAGTGAAGAAAAGAAGTTACAATAGATGATGTAATACAGAATGATTATTATTCATGTATAGTTAAAATCATATAAAATATTATTTCTTTGTATTTCAGTCATATGTGATTAAAATACTAAGATATGCATGATGATGAAAAATACTAAATTCAAGAGAATGATTATCCCTGAGGAGTGGGGATGGAGGGGTAAAGGACAGGGAAGGGATACACACAGGACTTCCAAGTATATTTGACAAATAAACTGACTGGCAGGTGCTTGAGTATTTGTTATGTATACCCTTTCATGTTTGAAATAACAGCAACAAAAGATTCAGAAATGCCTGGATAATTCCCTCCCTCCCTCCTCTCCCTTCCTTTCTCATTCCTTTTGTCTTACCATCACCACACCGACACTTATTTCTTGAGCCTCTATAGATTTCTGGCTGTGTTGAGTGTACAGGGCGAACAATGCAGACATGGTTCCTGCCTTTAAGTAGCTTACAGCCTAGTGTTAGAGACATTTCATTATCAAGTTAAAAACAGGATATGGTGTGTGCTAAAATAAACTGTGCTGTTATCAAAGAATTAAAAAGCTTACTGAGGGAGAGTTTAATGGAGGAGAGGATGCTTAAGTAAGTGGGATGGTCAGGGAAGGCCTTTCTGGGAAGGTAACACTGAATAGACCTAAAGTACGAGGAAGAAAAAAAAAAAGTATGAGAAAGAGCCAGGCATGCAAAGAGCAAGGGGAACTAAGAAAGATAACCACTAAGACAAAGGTAAACAGTGAATAGTATTTATCTTTATGGGGAGGGATTAGATCAGTGGGAGGTGGGGGACTTCCCCTTTTTTAAAAAAACTGTGATATAATTGACATATCACATGAATTTCAAGTATACGACATAATTGTTCAATATTTGTAGAAAAAAAAAAAGAGCAAGGGGAGGAGTGATTCAGGCAGAGAGAATATCACGTGATCTAGGTATCTTTAAAGGCCTAAGAGAGCCAATGTGCCAAGAATACCAAAAACTGGGAGCAGAATGCTTGAGAATTCACTGCATGTGGCTGTGCACGCACCATGGCATGCTGGAAGGGATGAGCAGTGGAGGGATATGATTCAGATTACATTAAAAATAATCTTTAAAAGAGGTAGGGATCAAATACTGATTGGCTCACTGAAGAACCTCATTATAAACGTTGGACTTGAAATAAGGTTCATATTTGAGAGAGTAGCTGTCAAAATAAAATTTCTTTGAATTACTAAAAGCCTCCATGGTGTTTCAGAGTCAATAACAGAATGATGAGCCCAAATGGACATGGCAGATCATCTAGCAACTGCATCCAACATTCATATCATGGCAACGATAATACAAAACAAAACACTGCCGCACTCGGATTCTTACCGAGTGAGTTAGTCTGTGTGTGTGTGTGTGTATATATATATATATTCTCATCATTTTCTACATATTCACCACATAACCATGTCTTTTAATAAAGAATAATTAGAAGTCTGCCTGCACCATAAACCCATAGAAATTTTGGAAGGGGGGAAAAGAAGGAAGGAGGGGGGAGGACAAAAGAAGGGAAGGAGGGGGGAAGGGAAATAAGGAAAGAAGGGAGGGAGGAAAGGAGAGAAAGAATCAGAATTAAGTCAAATGGAATAACAATGGGTAAGTTTTTTTTTAACCTAAAAATAGTAGTCCAGTTTAGTTCATGAAGCATCATTTCTAGATTGAATAAATAATCAATACGGATTTGACATTAAAAGGGATCCTCATGGTCAAAATAATTGGAAACTGCTGGTTTAAATTATGAGTGTCTGTTGTACCTCCTTCTAATTTTTCCTCCAGGACTTTAGAGAGTTGTGGCCATCTGTCCAACTGTATTGTTAGTGATCCCTAGCGAAAGTGCGCTTTAACATATTTACCATTTCATACCAAACTCATTATTTAAGTAAACAATGACACCATCTCTGCAGGGGAAGAGAAACTTAGCACAGAAATACAAGGTTTCAAAACACAGCCCATAAAGCTAGAGACTTGAGATTATATTTTGTCTGTAGACATGGACTGACTCCAGAAAGTGACTTTATGCCTTCATTTTATCCCCCCAGGGCATAACCTTTTTATCTTTAAATATTTCTTTTTACCCTTACACATATAACAGATGTGTTATGCAAGTTGGACTCAATGGAGTTTAAGCAGAAACTTTATTCTTTCCCACCCTACCTCTCCAAACCTGCACTCCTGACTCATTTTCCCTGCTTATGGGTGAAATCCCAGGAAAAGTCCTACAGATATTTTTTTCTGGTTATTTTATTTCAAGTATTAAAAAGTCTAGTTCAATCTAAAATCAAAATTTCAGAGTCTTGTACAATTTATGACTTTTCCTTTCCCCAACTTAGGCCTGACCTCTTGAAACCTGAAGTGTGTGTGTGTGTGTGTGTGTGTGTGTTGGAAGAGGACAGTTTCTTCATTCCTCCATGATCCATCTCTTCCCTATTGCTAGCTGCTGTTGGTGATTCCTTCAGAGTCAGGCCCTCTTAGGGAAAACAGTAAATCAGTGGATACAAAAGAGCTAGTGCTACTGTGTGCCCTACTGTGTGCCCGAGGTGCTCTTGGTGGCTCTTTGTCCTATGGGAAGCTTTGTGGGCTCCTCAGAGGCCTCAGAACTGTGTTCTCTCTCTTTAGTCCTTGGCTTTTTGTGGTCTTCCGTGTACAGTGTCTACCTGTTGAGGTCACCTTGACCTACAGGCAGCCCTCATGGGTAGAATTCCTCTTAAAATGAACTAGTTCTGCTCTTCTGGTGGTCCATTTAGCCCCTGGGGAGAACTCCTCCCTCCTCTTCCTCACCAGTAGTAGGAGTGCAGTTTGCTCCCAAGTATGTCAGTTCTGCTGCCTTTCACTGATGTAAACATCACCTTTTGCTTTTGATATTTTTTCAGGCGCATGTTAAGCCCTTAGGTAGTTTAAAATCCCCAGAGTAAAGGCCCAGATCTCTGTTGCTTTTTTTTGAAGTGTCCCTCATGTGGCTTAAAGTCAAAAGGAAGCAGCTTGCTGCTCCCCTGTGGCAGGATGAAATGCCCCGCGTGCTGACAGCTCTTTCTAAGGAAATTTTTGCTGAAGGTCTCATTTACCTTTCCACCTCTTCTCATGTACCATGAAACGGATGATAAGCTAAGGGCAGCAGAACTGGTTTCACCATCTCTTAGCATGACCTGCATTGGTGTTCCAGTTCTTAGGACATTCTTTGTGGGTTTGAAGTGTCAGCTGAAACTGAGGCAAAAGAATGTTTGAAACATTCTTTAACCCAAAGTTTGTGGAAGAAATACGTTTTTCAGGTAGTAAAGAATAGCATTAAGTACAACCAATCTGAGATATCTGTCTTCAAAATTGTGAAGTATGAAAAGATAATATTTAATAAGCTAAAAGTGTTTTTGACTAACTTTGTATACATTTTACATTATTTAAACACAAATTAAAAGGTCAATCATTTCCATATACATAATTTCTAAATAAATGACTTTTCTCAAAAGCAAATACCACTTTAAAGCTGATACTGAATTGTTACTGGGTATAAGGAACATTATGATAATTTTCCTTGGGAAGTCTTTGTGACACTGTGGAATTAAGAAAATCTACTGGGCTGGAACATGGACAAAATGATTACTCATTATGCTAAAAGAGACAAAATTGCTCTTCTTAAAAGAGCTTTGCTGGGTGTAATTAGGGATATGTAGTGAGTACCATCTCATGACACAACTTTATACGTATATGTGTGTTTGACCTACTCCAGTTCTTAGGTGCTTTCATTTTTCTTTTACTGTTGATCAATAAAAGAGAAATCCATGACTTGACAAGAAAGTTGAGGTGTTTTCTCAAAGCTTTAAAATTTCAAAAGCAAAGCGATAGCCTGGGGCTAGAAATATGGTATAAATCTAGAAGCGGTTGGTTTCACCTTTGGTCTCTGATTTCTTATATATGGACATATTGGCTCCTAGTATAAAGAACCTCTTGGGGCCAGAGACCAACAAAAGGGAAAAAGATGACAATGTTACTTAATGTCAAAGCAGTAGTTATTTCAAAACCTTCGCAAATCGAACGTTTCATAGATCGTGCCAGACAGACATGCCAAGACTTAAGTCACAATCCAAAAATCCTGTCATCAGAACTAAATTGTTTCCCCTTGTGGTAATAGGTCTGGGATATAAATCTACAAATTAAAGAAGCAATGCTAGATAGGAAGAAATGTTATACTTAAAAGGATAAAAAAATGAATGTTAGATAAAATTTAGATAGTATTTATTTCATGAGTGCTAATAATCTTTTTCATTCTTTGGATGGCCTTCCAAGCCAGCGTTAGTGCAGTACTACAACTTTCAGCCCTTTATTTGGACCGCAGTGCTTCACAAAGGCAAAAGTATGTGGCATAAGTAACAGTCATGCGCCTTGAAAGATAAGGGATGTTGATAGTCTGTCAGATTGTGGAATCAGTGAATCTGTTTTGGAAAAGAGCATAAAATTTACAAAAGTCTATTAAGTGAAAAATACCAAAGTTTAAAACATTTGGTAAACATTTGGTTGTAAGAAAGACTAGTCTAACAAATAACCTGATTAAAAAATGGGCCAAGGATGTGAACAGGCATTTTTCCAGAGAGGATATACACGTTGCCAATGAGCACAGGAAAAGATGCTCAGCATTACTAATCATTAGGGAAATGCAAATCAAAACCACAAAGAGATACCACTTCACACCCATTGGGATGGCTACTATCAAAAAAAAAAAAAACCCACCAAAGATAACAAGTATTGGTGAGGATGTGGAGAAATTGGAACCCTGCTGCATTGTTGGTGGGAGTGTAGAATAATGTAAGCCACAATGGAGGTTCCTCAAAAAGTTAAACAGGATTACTGTGTGATCCAGCAATTCCACTTTTGGGTAGCTATCCAAAAGAATTGAGAGCAGGTATTTGAAGAGATACTTGCGTTATGTTCCAAGCAGTATTTTTCAAAAATAGTCAAAAGTGGAAGCAACCCAAGTGTCCACTAATGGATGGGTGGATAAATAAAATGTGGTGTAGATACAAAAGGATATTATTTAGCCTTAAATAGGAAGGAAATTCTGACACATGCTACAACATGGATGAATCTTGAAGACATTATGCTAAGTGAAATAAGCTAGTCACAAAAAAAACAAGTACTATATGATTCCACGATTGCATGAGTTATCTAGATTAGTCAAATTTATAGAGACAGGAAAATAGCACGATGATTGTTAGGGCTTAGGGGAAGGGAAAATGGGGAGTTGCTGTTTAATGGATATAGACTTTCAGTTTGGGAAGGTGAAAAAGTTTTAGAGATGAACAGCAGTGATGGTTATACAACACTGTAAATGCCACTGCAGTGTACACTTAAAAATGGTTAAAATGGTAAATTTTATGTTATGTATACTTTATCACAACTTAAAAAACTAAAATTAAAAAATTATAAAAGTAGAAAATGAAGGCTAGTCTAAACTGCAAGATAACTGTGAAAGAAATTCTAATTACTATGTCACAACCACAAGAAAATGTTGTTTTACTACATTTTAAATAGTGGACTACAAATGCATATATTTGATGACTAGTTAGTGAGTATATAAAACGCTCCTTTGTTCAATAATAAATTGATTCTTATGTGTATAGATTAAAAGCCCCCCTCCTTTTTTTTTTTTTTTTTTAGGATTTTGTTTTCTATTTCTTTTCAATCTGATAGGACTAGCACATATATATTAACATATAGTGGTCATTTGCTTAATACTAAATATTGACCAAAATACCAAGGGGTTTTTTGTTTTGGTCAAAATCCTATTCCATGTACTAATTTTGCATCTTTAGATTCTTATTGCTATTCACCCTATATTTATCTTTCTGTTGTAAATAATTTAGTATTTCTAACATTGACTTGGAAATACTCAAAGGATTGAGGAAAGGGAATTTAAATGAATACTCCTGAAGAGAAGAATTCCCTATTAGGATAAATAGTTATAATCATGAGAGTTCTATGAGGATTGCTGATTTTACTTCAAAATAGAGATATTATAATTATTTAAAAAATTTCAATCTGAGAAATGATGTTTTATGGTCTCAGATGTTTCTAGGAGGGCACATTTCCCTTACTCCAGCTAGAAACTTCAACCACGTGTCTTGTAGCTCTCCAAGGAAAGCCAAAATGGTAGTGTGAGGCATGCCCTCACCTCAGTTAGATACATGCAGAATTTTATTCATTCAGTTACCATCCTTGTATTTTGTATCTTCTAACACACATCTAACAGGGTTCCAATTTCTCCCCTACAATACCTTGGGCCCTTGCCTCCCACACACCCTCAGTTCTGTTTCTAACCCAGCATATGGATGCAGTGATTCTGTTAATGTGCGCATGTTCGTGTCTACAGAGATACCCTCATTTAGAGCTTTTGTCTGTCAGCATTTAGTTGAAGGTGCACCGTATCAATTATGAACAACAAAGTCTTCAGTTGCTGTATTCAGTGCTTCTATGGGTCTTTTACTTCTTTGAGTGGGATACTATATGCTTCTGCCCTCTAATCCCGCCGCCATTTCAGATCTGACCTGTCATTCGGACTTGTTCTGTTTATTACATCTGGAGGTCATGGGGGATTACTGGACATAAGCAGTTTGGACCATCATTTGACTATCTTGAGTCATGAAGTATCTAAAACAATCAAATTCTAATTTGAAAGCATTGAAAAGGGACAATGTGGCCCAAACACTTCTTAGGTGGAGATAGTGGGGGGAAAAGAGGAGCAAGGCACAGGAGGAATTTCAGATTGTGAGCTATCGGTGTAGAGAGGGAATATGTTAAAATATATTCATATACCCCTCTCGTGGCCCAACCTCCCCTACCTCTGCGCTTCCAGAATTTCATGGAATTCCTTACAGTTCTCCAATGTGGTCATGTAGAGCAGGGGTCTGGAAGGGTCTTGGGCCAAATGTGACCAATTGTCTCTTTTAAAAAATAAAGTTTTATTGGCACACTGTCATGTCCGTTTGTTTACACAGCAGAGTTAAGTACTTCCCAGCAGAGACCCCCAAACCCAACAAAGCCTTAAATATTTACTATCTGGCTCTTTATGGAAGAAATTCACAGGCCCCAGATTTAGAGCATTTGGTATTCATGGCCTGAAGGCAGGATGACACCACAGAATGGAGAGAAAAAAAGTGCTTTATTTGTTCCCTTTTGAGTCTAGGCCCTGAGGATACTTAGGATAGAAAATGTGTTATGATGTAAAAGCCAGGAATCTGAGTCCTGTGCCCACATTCCCAAGAATGAAAGTAATTCTCTACAATGAAAATTATTATAGAAGTATTAAGAAACGGAACCGTGAAAAAATTTACATTTGGTTTAGCTGTGTTACATAACATCTGGTGTTTATTGAATGTTTCCTATCTGTTAGGCACCATGCTAAGCATTTATTATGTATTAGCTCATGTAAAGTAATGCATAATTGGCATAATTTATATATAGGCAAATCTTGTAATCATGATATCAATATTAGTTGCTTATCAATTATGCAAAGTATCCTGCAGCATAACTGAAAGCTCTGAACAAGGGTTTATGAGACTTCTGTTATAGTACCATGTGATTTTTGGGGGCGTCATTACACTGATCTGGGCCTAAATGTTCTCATCTTTAAAATGGGAATGTGGCCTGTTTTTTTCATAGGCTGCTAGCGAGTCTGAGATGTAATTTGTAAAAATTCTTTCAGAACTATAAATTATTCTGTAGATATTATGGACATTAAGTCATTAAATATATTTCAGATTGTGTTACATAAACTGTATATTGGGAATAATTCTAGTCATACCTGGAATTCTTTTTCATGAGACTACATAATGGAAAGAGCAAAGGCTTAGTAGTCAAAGGACCTGGGCTGAAGTCCCAGTTTTACCATTATTGGTTATATAGCTTTGGTCAAGCTATTTAATATCTCCTAACCTGTGTTTGTGCCTGTAATTAAATGGAAACAGTGATGATGCTAGTATCTCCCCCTACAATGTTATTGAACATAAGAGCACAAATGGAATCTACATGCAATATTATTCTGAGACGTTGAGTCTTATACTCTCCTTCCTCCACGATGCTAAGAGACATGTACCCTCCACATACCCTCAGCTCCAGCATGTGTACAGTGAGACCCTAAAAATGGGAAGAAGCTGCTCTTGAACAACCATTTCTCAGGGCAGAGGCTGTGAACTAAACATGTTAATCCTCGTGTCCTAATGTTTCTCAACGTTCTTTGGCTCAGTGCTGCTTTCTCTGCGTACTTCATTGTGTGTTGTATGAAAGTGCAAATATTTTTGCTTTGTCATCTGAACCAAAATTAAAAAAAAGTACAAATGGAGAACCATCTTCTAAATTAACAAAAACAGAATTTGTAGAGCTTATACTGAGGTGGTAGAATAGCTATCTGTTTAAGAAATGTTTATTGACACTGATACTTTGTTGGATACCAGCACCATAAAGACTTAAAGATGTGTGGGCAGCCAATGGCCTCTGGGTAAGGAGACAATTCATGTGGAACCTGATAGTTACAAATCATATTAAGTATTGTGCAAAAGTGCTATGGAGCCCAGATTAGGAGTTGATTAACTGCATGGTGGTGGGGAAGCACTAGGGAAATCTTAACAACAAAGGAGATAATAGTTAAGTCGGCTTTTGAAAAATGATTAGTGTTTTTCCAAGCAGAAGATGGAGGGGGAAGGCATTTTAAACAATGAGGTCAGTTAGGTAAAGGAACTGAGGCACAAATGACATGGTGTGTTCAAAGAACTGTGTAGAGTCCTATGTGGGTAAAGTGTGAGGTAGAAGATGAAGCTTGAAAAGTAGGTTGAAGCCATACAGAAAGACTTTATATACCAGACTTAAGAGCTTGGCCTCCATCCTGTTATCAATAGGAAATCATCAGATATTTTAAGCAGAGAAATGTCAGGGTCAAATCCATTTTAGGAAGATAATTAACTGCAGGTAGAGAATTGCATTTAACAAGAGACTATCCCGACTGTAGTTGACCAGTTATAGATATATTAAAATAGTGCTGGGGAGAAACAGTGAGTCTAAACTAAGCAGGAGGAGACAGAGTGAACTGCTGTATGCAGTCATTCAGGTATCCAGCCTTCTTAACCATTAGGATAGATTAAAAAAACTTAAAGTTTTCTTTGAAAACCCTCAGTGGGGGTGAGGGAATTAGAAAAGACCCCATTGGGGGCATTTGAGCAATGATCTGAAAGAAATGAGGGAATGAGTCATATAAACTCATGCCTAGAAAAAGAAGAGCATTCTAAGCAGAGATGAGTAAATTCAAAGGTCCTCGGGTAGAACTGAGCTTACCTTGTTCAAGGAACACTGAGGAATAAATAGAGCTGGAACAGTGAGTGAGAGAAACTAATGAAAACTGGGGGCCAGATCCCATGGGGCTTTGTTGGCAGTTTTAAGAGCTTTGGCCTTTACTCTGAGTGATATAGCAAGTTTATGGGGGATTTTTAGAGCACAGGAGTGATATAATCTGAAATGTACGTTTTGAAAGGTTTAAGCACCTAATTAAGAGGGTGCTGCATTAATCCGTGTGAGAGGGTGATGGTGCCTTGAACCAGGAAGATAGTAGTGGAGGTGGTGAGAAGTAATCGGATTCTAGACATATTTTGAAGTTAGAGTCTGCTGAAGGATCAGATGTGGAATACAAGAGGAAGAGAAGAATCAAGGTTGATTCCAAACTTTTTTGCCTGAGTAACCAGAAGGATAGTTTATGGGTTAGGGTATTACTCTAACAAACAGCCCCAGATCACAATGCCTTAAGTTAAAAATAGTTTATTTCTCTCTTATGTCACAGATTGTATGAGTCAGAGAGGACTTTGTGCTATCTAGTCATTCCGGGACATAGGCCCTTTCATGTAGTGACTCATCTATTACCCAGAGTGTTTGAATTTGATCCTCTGAAACCATCTGGGAGCTGAAGGAATAAAGACTGTGTGAGGAGGATCACCCTAAACTGAAGCAGGATAAGTAGGAAGAAACCCTTATCTAGGCACATCATAGTGAAACTATAGAAAATCAGAGACAAAGAGAAAATATTAACAGTAGTTAACGTGGGAGGGGAAGACAGTTTGTTTTCAAGGGAACGGGAGTTATCTGACAGCTGACTTCTTAATAGCAACACTGGAAGCTAGACAATGCTGGACAAATATCTTAATCAAGGTGCTGAAATAAAATAACTGTCAACGAAGAATTCTCTACTCATGAAAATACTCTTCAAAATGAAGGTGGAGATGTGTTACAGCAACAACAACAACATACTGAGAAAATTTATTTTGTAGCTAACCCCTACCAAAGAAAATTCTGAAGGCTGTTTTTCAGGCAGAAGGAAAATGAACTCAGATTGGTAAATCTAAGAGAGTGTTGACTGTATAAAGCATAATATCATGTGGGTGTTAAAAATATATGTATGTACACATATATTTTAATATATAATGTGTATAACACACACACACGACACTAATAGCAAATAAATCAGGAGGAGGTAAAATGGTTCTAATTGCTGTATTGTCCAGGAGGAGGTTAGAGGTGAAGATTAGATTGATAATTCCAAGAATGCATACTATATTTTCTAGGCTAGCAACTGGAAAAATAGAAAAGAGGGTATAACTTCTAAACTAGCTCAAGGAATAAAAAATGATAACAGATATACAACCAATCCAAAAGAAGTTAAGAAATATGAAAAAACAACAATTGGAACAAATATAAAGAACCTTAGAAAATAACAGAAGAGTTAAACCCAAATATACAATCACTTTAAATATAAAAGGATTAAAATTCCCAGTTAATATCAAAGATTGTCAGATAAGATTAAAAAAAAGTAATCCAACTAAATGTTACTTATGAGACATTCTAAAACAAAATAAGTCAGAAAAGTTGAGAACAAAACTATAGAAAATGATGTAACATGTAAACATTAACTGAAAGAAAACTGGTGAAGTTCTATTAATTCTAAACAATAGACTTTAAAGCAGAAAGCCTTATTAAACAAAGTAAAGAAGTATTTATTTTATCATGATAATGATTCATGGCTCATGATTCATAGTGATCATCAGAAGTTTGGCAATTCTAAAGATGTATGCCCCAAATAATAGGATGTCATAATGTATAAGACAAAAATGACAAAACCATAAGTCACAATTGTAGTTGAAGATTTTAGTATATCTTTCTCAGTAATTGATAGGACAAATAGACCAAAAAATCATTAAAGATTGGAAGACTTGGTTAATACAAGTAATGATCTTGAGTTGGGGTTATGGTGATTTTTTTCATTTCATTGTGGGTCTAAAATGAGACTTAAAGTATAAAGACTGTGTAAGGAAGAGGAAATATTCATGTATACTAATTCAAATTGATAGATATTGACAATTTGGAAAATGATGTAAAGAATTGAGGAAGATCCCCAAAGTTTCTAGCATGGGCAGATATTTTAGGGTCTCTCAAAATTAACGATGTCTCCTTTTTCCTGGGCCATGTTATACTTTGATATTTTAAATCACAACGATGCAGAACTTTTAGGACCAACCAACAATGCCCAGTCAAAGAGTTTAGTGTGTCATTTGTTTCTTATTAAATGCAAATAATATTTAGAGATAGCTAAGTGTTTGGAACTTCTATGCTCTCCATGGTTCTGGATTTTGGAACTGATGTCTCTCCATTAGTAAGTAGAAGTAGATGCCTGCAACTCACAGCTTAGACCTTTTAGGAAATATCCAGGTTTAAGCACCTTTTGAAGTACAGAGATTACAGATCAAAAGTAAAATTTACTTACAGCTTCCATCCACAGGAAAGCCCGTTCGACTTTCTTTCTTTGTTTTAGGAAACAGAAGTGTTTTAAAAGGGATTTTCATGTTTAAAAATTAAAAAAAAATTTTGTCTTGGTTAAGGTAAGACAGATGGCTTATGAGTAAGCATAATGGGACATGGCTGGCTAAACTTGCTTAAGAAGTATGTTGTAATTTATTTGTACTCTAAGGAAGAAGGTGAAAAGGATTCCAGGGAAGTCAGGAGGTTCAGGCCATAGGTAAGGGTATTTCTGGTGGAGTGTTCTTTTCTACTCTGTCTGTCCACTTGGATGCTGGTGTTCTTCTCTCTCAATAATAGATTGAAGGGCAAATTGTTTATAGTAACCATACCTGAATTTAGCAGAGGTTTGCTGCACCAAGGTTTTTAGTCTCTTGCTTTAACTTCCTGATACAGTGAGTAAAGCCTGCCCCCCTTCCCTGCCAACCACTTCAGCACGAACTGCTTCTGGAATTATTCTTGTCTCCACCCCTGCTTACCGTGCTTTTCCTTAGGTATCAAATATTCCAGCATGCTGTGCACATCTGCCAGTTCTCACCCAGTTTCTCCTCTGTTGTGTGCTAGGAATTTGTATTCTCTGAATGGCTCTAGGATCAGAAAAGCGAATAGAGCCGATGGAGGATCCAAATTCTGGTTCTGGAAAGCAGTCTGTTACTCTTTACATGCAGTTCACTGATTCTGAAAGCAGTCTGTTACTCTTTACATGCAGTTCACTGATTCTGAAATTAATGACAGTGGCAGGGTACTCTTAGAATATCTTACATTTCTGGGCAGAGATGTTTGGCCACTTGCCATGTGACAATCCTAGGAAAAGACGGTTGAAAAACTGTCATTAGTGTCCCTAGGGTTGATCATGCATGTTTAGGGAGTTTCATTCCAAGAGGACAATTTACCCGACTTAAAAGAAAGGTTAAGAGTTACAAACTACCAGTTATAAAGTAAATGAGTCACAGGGATGTTATATGCAGCACAGAGAGTATAGATCATAATATATAATTATAATATATAGATATAATATAGAATATAATACTATAATAACTTTGTATGGTGTGTAACCTATAAAAATATAAATGACTATGTTGTACACCTGAAACTAATATCATATTGTAAGTCAACTATACTTCAATTAAAGAAAGATCGAGTGTTAAGTGAATGTAAGGGGGGAGAGAAGACATAGAAATAGCAATCTTTCAAACTTAAAAAAAGATGAAAGCAAGTGGTTTGCTGCAAAGTTATTTATTTTACTGTTCGGGGAACTGTGCACATGTACTACTTCGTAGTAGTAATATTGCTATTAAAGAGGAAGCCTGGTTCCCAGTGCTCCAAATGAGAAAAATAAGGGTTGTAATTGGAAGTCATCATGATCCAGTATCTCAATTATGAAAGTCAGGTCACCTTGTCTTTTTGCAAGGTAGTGACCAAGCCATGTCCCTGGAGCTTTTCACATGGATGAACCTCTCTCTGCCAGGCATGCTGATGGGAGAGGGGAGTGACTCTGCTGTCTGGATATCTAAAACAAACGTCAAACAGACACAATAAAACAAACAAACAAACAAATCAAAACTGCTTATCAACAAAGGGCTGAAAAAAAAAACCCACTGCAGATAATACCTTAATGTAGAAATTAAAAGGCACCTTGTTAAAAAAAAGTCTTTTTGATCCAATTAAAAAAAATTCTGAGTCTTTTGTTCACTGTCTTATAAAAAGTATTAATTGATTAGGACCTTATAAGGAAGTCTACCCTAATCTCTGGCTAATTTCCCTTCGAACAGGAGCAAATGGAAAAAACCCTTTTTTTCTACTCATTTGAAGGTGGCCTGTATGATTCTGGTTCAGAATAGGACTCACATTACTTATCATTGAGGAATGTGCTTCTAAATTTTTTGCACCAATGATGCTTTTAGTGGAAATTCTCCACTAAACATGGTATGTGATGGTATCTTCCCTTGGCAGGTTGTTTTCCCTATTTTTTTTTTTCCAGTTTTGGTCTTTATTGTGTCTCTCCATATGTATTTTGATGGGATGTTGTGAGACAGCATACTGGAGGGCTACCTGCTGCCATGTTAACCCAGAAGTTAGAAGAACCACTTTTGATACAGTCCCTGATACTGCATCTGGCTCTAATATTTCCAGAGTGTTCCAGATATTTATTTACATCTAGTATAACGTTAGTGCTAATTAAAAACATAAAGCTGGCTTTGGAACTTGACTGTACTAGGAGGAAACAGTATCGGTTCATGACTTTGTGAAAAGTCTGTTACCAAGTACTTTCAGGCCATTAGACCATCAAGCCAAGTGATAGTCCCTGAGTGATGATGGAGGAACATATCACTTAATCTCAGTTGCATGTGGAGATGACAAAATCTGAGTCTACTCACTTCATCAAGCCCATTTAATTTAGGGCTGCAACAGTAACTTTTTTGGCAATAGCTTCTCATATAATGTGGGAAGTTTTCTATTCCTGGCACAATTCTATAAATAAGTAGAAATAACCATTTTCTATAAAATAATGCTAGCCTCACATTAGTTTCTTATTCTAACATGGTAAATTCTAAATTATTTATTTTTGAATTAGCCACGGAGAAGTCTTAAATCAGCTCTGACTCACCCTGACACAAAATGTTTTTGAATCATCTTCGTTTGCCATTGTTTGGATTGTTGAAAGAAAATGTAGGTTCATCGTAATATTGGCTTAGCGCAAATGATGATGAAGATGAGTTTATTGAAATAAAAGCCTCATTTTTACATTAAAGACGCACTAACTGGACAATTTTTGTTTTAATTTTTTTGGAGTCAGTGTCTTCACCATCTGTGGAGATACCAAAGATATGAGTACAGTTCGGTTTCCCCTTGATGTTTGTAATGTACTTCGCAAAAAAAAAAAAAAAGCAATTTTCATTTAATATTGGGAAATAACATTTTGTAATTATAGAATAAACCAGATATTTACATTATCTATGTTTTTTTAAGTATAAAACATAAAGTGCTCTTTTGCTAATCGTAAAAGTGATGAACATTCATTTTGGAAAACTTTGAAGACAGAGGACTATAAAAAAGAAAATAATTATGAGATACAGTGGCGCTGCCATGAGATAACTACATAAGATTTGGTACCTTTCCATAGTCATTTTTAAATTAAAAATTTTTAATCAAACATTTATAGTTTCAAAAGAAATAGTTCTATAAAATTTATACCTCAAGCCAAAGGAGAGGGCCTTCAATGCGACCTCTGGGAGGATTTGGTTTTTGTTGCCCAGAGCTTGTTAGATAATGGACTGATACGTGATTCGTGCCTGAGATATGAGAGAGCCAGAGGATGTTGGAGGGCTGCGGTTTGGGAAGCCACTGCAGTCTGCCAATATTTCCTCTGGATCAGAGTGCAGAAGAGAAAAACACTGTGTGATTGTTTAGGATCCTGTCCAAAAGGGCGGAAGGAAGCTGGTGGTGTAATGATGACACCTGGGGCCGAAGAAGGGCTCACAAGTGATCAACTGGAAAAAAGACTCACCAGTGGAAAGACACCCTGGAGATGAGCAATCCCCACTGATGGGGTGGGGAAGATCTTTGAAGAACCCATTAAAGTTCCCCATGTGACAAGTAGGCTTTAAAATGCTGCCAAATCCAGAGAGCAACAAAACTTGATCAACATGATAGTACCACTTAAGGAACAAGACTTTTCTTACTGACCATACCTCCTCTTCTCCTCACACCGCTCCAGTTCTGGCCAACCATGGAGGCATTAGAAACTGTGCTTAGCAAATGGGGAGATACAGAGAGTTGGATTTTGTCATTATTGGACAACTAATGGTTTTTCCCAAGTGCTACTGATTTTCTTGAAAGTACTGTTTACACATAGTTGATATTCAGTAGATAATTATCAAATCAATATTAGTGGAATACACTGCTGTAACTAATCTATTAGAAATGAAATGACTATCCAGGTTCCTGCTTTGGATTTGACTACTGTGGTGAGTGTTCTTTTCCTTCTTAAGTTTTGCTTTGGGGCACTAGAGTTGGTGAGCAGCTTTAATTAGCTTGCCCTGACCTCTTTATAACCGTAGTCTGGTATTTTCCTTAGTGATACTCTGATTGCAGCCTTAGGGAAAAGGCCAGGAACATCGTGAGGGAGACTAGCATAATCTAGTGTTCTAAAGCCATTGAGCCTTTTCTTCTAATGTCTTACACAGAGGCCCAACACAGACCAGGGTGGAAATGCTCAGATTATGGCAGGACAAGGAGAGGAGGGGGACTGTGCTCTATAGATGGGTTGAAATATTGGCTCTGCCACTTACTTCTTAGGTTACTTTGGATAAGTTACTTACCCTTCCTAAGTGCAATTTTCTCTTCTGCAAATTCTAGGGTTTATTATAAGGATCAAGTGAAATAGTGTATTTCCTCCTCCTCTTCCTTTTTTCCTCAAGCATAGGGGTAAATTAAATGGTTTTCAGGTTCCTGTTAGAACTCATATAGTCTATTATCCCCTGGATGTGAATATACAAATACTTTTGCTTTATCCTTCTTTCTGCCTCTATCTATAATAATCTATCTACCTACCTACCTACCTACCATCTTTCTATCATCTATATCTTCTATCTAATCTATTTACATTTTTATGAACCATAGAAGAGTAAGACACAGACATGTGATGCCTCTTTCCTCATACGTTTTTCTATTTGTATTTTATAAAAACATAGCATTCTGTTATGTAACCGGAGTACAGTTACCAAAATCAGGAATTAACATTGAAACAGTATATACTCTACAAACTTACCAATAATTTGTCAGTTATCTCAATCTGTTCTTTATAGCAAAAGAAAACCCCAAGTCTTTATTGGATTCAATTGTCATGTCTCCTTAGCCTCCTTTAACCTGAGTCTATCTTTGTGATTCTTGAATCTTTCTGGGCACTTCATGGCTTTGACACTTTTGAAGAGTGCAGGTCAATTATTGAGTAGAATGCCCCTCAGTTTGGATTTTTCTGATGTTTCTTTATGAGTAGATTCAGGCCAAATACTTCTGACAGCCACGCCGCAGAAGCGATGCTGAGTTCTTCTCAGTGCATCGTATCAGGTAGCACCAGCAACCATTGCTCGCCATGTAACCTTGGTGATTGGGCTAAGATGGTGTCTGCTAGGTTTCTCCAGTGTAAACTTATTGTTTTACTCTTTATGGTTAAAAGAATATATTGTTGTTCCCAATACTTTGAGACTATGTAAATATTACGGTACTTGCTCAAACTATCATCAACTATTTTGATCATAGATTGATGATTCTTGCCTGAGTTTACTAGAGTATGATGTTGGTAAGTAGAGATTTTCTAATCCCATGATTTCTTTTACATTTATTAATTGACTTTTTTTAAAAGCTTTTTTTTACGATTTCTTTTTTTTTAAAGTGGAGATACTGAGGACTGATCCCAGGACTGTGTGCATGCTAAGCATGTACTCTGTTACTGAGCTGTTTCTCTCCCTGTTGTTAATTGACTTTTTACTACAAGGAAGAACTCTCTGTTTATATCAGTGTGGACTCTTGTATTTCTGTTTTATTTAATCAGTTACAGTTCCTTTATTATCATGATTTATTTTGATGCTCAAATTATCCATATTTGGCCAATAGGAACACCTTCAAGATATCCCTTGTCTATTTTTGCTATGTTCTCATCATCCTTTGAGCACTTTCTTAAGTTTTGGCACAAGCTGTTCCATGTTTATTTAGGTTCTCTCCCCCAACCCCCTCCACCCCAGGCCTGGAATTGGCCATTTCTCTGAGGAGCCCTGGTTCCACTGAGTGGGGAGAATGGTATTTTAAGAACCAAGATCTGAACACTAGATGTGCTCATAACTGCAAATTTTTTGAACCCATTAGTTTATTCTACAAGTGATTCTTTTAACCAGCACCATTACATGTTATGCAGCTTTTCCTGATTTTATGTTATTTATTTCTCTGTTTTTGGCTTTGGTGTAACTATGTGTATTTACTTATTGAGGAATCATTGCTTACTCAGAAGTCTGCACTTTTGGAAAGACTTTAATTGTTCCCAACTTTGGGCAGTTCCAAGATTACTGGATTTTGTTTGGTATCTTTCTTACTTGGGTAACTTTTATTCTTTTGTTTCACTGATCTCTATTAAATAAAGATGTAGACTGCACTTAATTGAGTACTTTTCTCTTGGCAATGGAACAAGGCTAAAGGTGATTCTTGTTAATTTGTTACTCAGTTGAGTTATCCATTTATCTGGATTTGATTTGAGATGATGTTTAGTCTTTGTAGAGAGGTCAGTACTGAACATTTTTGGGTTCTTTGCCTAAAATGTCCTTTTACAGACTGACGTAGTGCTGCTATTTGGAGTGTGGGAATCTAGCTATAGGGAATTGGTTTTACATGAGAGTCTGGCTGGGTTTTTATTTTCTTTTCTACTCATACAGTGTGTTTTATATTCCTGTCATTTAAAATTTGACTTTTCTTCTGAAAATTAAAACTATATAGCAATGATGATTCTCTTTTATTCTTTAATAACTTTATGGGGCATCTGTTAGAATGTGAGCTGCATTTGTCTTGTACAGAATGTTGACTCTTGGAATATAGATGTAACTGCTGATAGTTTCTTTTGAATAGATTTCATGAAAATATATTTGAATTCTTAATTTGAGGGCAAATTCTGCCATTTATTTTCATTATGTCAGTGTGGTTTATAATACTTTTTTTCTTCCCTACTTGAATAAGTTTTCTGGGATTTAGGACAATCTGTGTGTGTGTGTGTGTGTGTGTGTGTGTATTCTCACATGGTTGTGGGTGTAGTTAAAGTCACTGTTAGCAGGATGCATTGGTATATTCATCAGAACTTTTGCAGTTGTAGACTTCATTTGGATGATGAGAATTTTGAAGACTTTTTATTTCTTTTCCATAAAAAACACAATGTGTCTTGTAGGCAAGATAGTATCTTGATACCCTGTTACCCCTAACTCCTGTCTATGCTGTAAAAACATTTATTTTGATAGTTTATGTGAAGACTATCATAGGCATGCATGAAGTAGTATAAAATACAAAAATATGTATCAGTTGGGTGACAAGTGTTTGTTAAGTTTCTACTACTGTCTGCTTAGTGTTATACTAACTAGTTGGAGAAAGTTACAAAAGATAATATCCTAATTCTGCCATTCCTTCTTCATATATTGGCTGGGGAACTTCTATAAAAAATAATGTTCCCCTCATCAACTATTTGATTCCTTAGGATATAGATTATTTAGTAAAGGCAGGATAGATGCAAATTCTTTCCATTGTCATAATAATGAATTTATTCCCTAGTGTCCTCCAGGGGTGACTGATGATTTAAAAAAAATCATTATGAACTCACATAATTTAACATACTTGATGTATTTTAGTCCACCCCAGCTATTATTCTTATTGATACTCATAATCATCTCCTCTTTGGCCAGTCGGGGCTTTTTCACGTTGGCTTCTGCGTCCTTTTGACATGACTAATGGTCTTTGATAGCTTCCTTGATCTCTGGTATAACAGGATAGTCCAGGTGCGTTTCGTACATTTCCTGCCCCATCCTGGAATCACTCATTTCCTCAAGGAATCTTAATTCCTTTAGTGGGAAATGGTATTCAGAGGCCACAGTCTGGGTCTAGGGAAGCTCATTGCAACTGGATTAGTCTTTGCTTCTAGGCCTTTTCAGTGGACAGGTAAGGAAATTTTTTTTAAAATAAAATGCATCATATTTTCATAATCTATCATTTTAATTCAGAAACAATTTACACACCAGAAAATGAGCAGAGAAGAAGCAAAACCCAGACATTTGTATAAATTTTGAAGAATTACATTAGTTATTATGAAATATTTTATTGCCTTCTCCTTTCAGGTAAAAAAAGTCTATCGTTGGAGTTTCTATAACTACTGAAATAGTAGTAGTAGCTCTCTGGCTAATAGCCGTGACATTAACTCTAAACATACTCCTGTTTTGTTTTTTAATTCATTACAGGAGAAGCGCTAGTCCTCTTAGAAACCTCCTTCTTTCTTATCCAAATAGCCCCTCATTGAATAGGTCTTTATCTTAAAGAGGACTACGTTCGCCAGAAGGATGGAGGAGATGGGAGTCACAAGTGAAATGGCCTGTGCAGAGGCCCAGAGGAATGAAGGAGCCTTGTATGTTTGGAGAACAACCACACTAAGTATGAGTCGTTTCGGAGGAGTGGCAGGAGATAAGCTATATGGAGTGGTTAGGGGCCAGGTCACAAAGGACTCAGTATATCATACTAAGGACTTACTAGTTTTATCCTGTAGGCAACTTAATAAGAATTTAATGGGGGAAATGACTTGATTAGAATTACATATTTGAAAGGCCTTCATAGCCATGTGAAGAATAAACTGAGGCAGGCGGACAACTAAATATGCTCTTGCAGAGCATAAAGGTGTAGATGGATTTGAGCATTATTTGGCAGATCAAATAATAAGGAATATTGATCTATTGGATATGGACAGAAAGGGAAAGAAGAGGCAGGATGACTCTTAGGGGTCTGGATTGTGCAGATGTGTGGGTGATGTTTCATTTAGTGACACAGTGAAGTGGAAGAAGGAGCAGTCTGGGCTGGTGGCATGTGGGTGTGACTGGGGTGGGATGATCAGTTCTGTTTAAGGCATCTTCAGCTTGACTTCTGGTGATGTCCATACATGCACGAAACGTCTTTTTGTTTAAGGACCCAGACTTGGGTTAAGATCCTAACTCTGCTACTTCTTTTCTGTGTGTCCTTGGGTAGGTCACTTAACCTTTCCAAGCCTCAGTCTTCATACTTGGAAAAAAGAATTAATGGTACCTAACTTCATAGAGCTGTTTTGTGAATTAAATGGTCTGATGGGCTAAAACCTAAGAGTGTGTAATACACAAGAACTTGACAAATATTGCCATTTTTATTCTAGGTATGGGTGTTGTCAGTATCTTGTTTGGGGCCATGGTATGGAAGAGATTCATTAGAGAGAACACAGAGAATAAGAAGAGAAGGGGCCAAATATGGACTATTAGGGAAAGTCAACAGTTGAACCTGGGGAAGTTAGGTGCCCAGGCCTTCCCACTCTGTCTTCTGCCCCGCACAGGTTATTTCAGGTGTTATTAGAGGAAGGACAGTTTAATCTTTGCCTTCTAGCCAAAGACTAAGTGATAAGTTAGTTAAGTGTTGAGTAAGATGAGTGTTATTTGTATTCTGCAAGCTTACTTATTCACATTCATTCAGTTATTGAACACGTGTTTACTGAGATACTGGTAGAAATTTTCCTAGGTGATGAAGGTGTTGCAGAGAGCAGACACCTAGGTTACAGCTCTCATTGTGCTTATACTCCAGGGAAAAGACAGATATTCATCAAAAAAATAAAAATATCAGATTACGATAAGTGCTTTAGAAAAAATGAAAATATGATAAAATGCTAGAAGGTTCCTAGGAGTCTGTTTTATATTGGTGGCCAGATAAGGTCTCTTTGAGGAGGATGTATTGATGATCAGCTAGTAGTAGCTAGCCACGAAGGCTGGATGGAGGAAGAACACTCTAGGTGGTTGCAGAGGCCTCAGGATGGAAATAGGCTGTGGGTGTTTTCAGAGAACAGTAGGAAGGCAGTGGGACTCAAGGTAGAGGGCAGTGGGAAAATTGGTGAGATTGGGCCAGAGAGCAGGCAGTGACCAAGCCACGAATGGCTCTGAATGCCAGGAAAAGGAGTTTGCATTTACTGTAAGTGACTTGGAAAGCCCCGGAAAGCTTTAGTCAGGAAAGTGAGACACTCTGATTTCCATTTTAGAAAGATCACTGATCACAAGAGGCAGGCATGAGGTAGGAGACCAGAAACAGGAAGCTAATGAAATAGTCTAGATGAGACATGCTTTATTATTTTTTTTCTCTCTTTTCCTTTTGTTATTGGGCCAGAGCCCCACCCTGAAGCTCTTTGTTGCTTGGAAGACTCAAAGCTGCCCTGGAACTGATCCCTATCTGGAGAGTCGTCATGATGATCCAGGTGCTGTGGGCCTGGAGCGGAGAGATCCAAGCAGCGATCACCTGTCAGGGTCCTTAACCTGCCTCTTAACTAGGAGTGCATGACTGGGGTTTAAGAGTATAAGCATGTGTTCAGTACTTTCTTCTGAGGAGAGTTCATAACTGCTCACCGGTTTGTCAAGGGGACTTTTGACCTCCCACAGGTTAACCTTTGATAGACAGTCTGTTAAACACTGCGGGAGATGTCCTAGGAGTTACAGAAAACAGAAGCACCAATGGGAGCTCCTGCTTTCCAAGAGAGAAAAGGGAAACAAGTTAGACACGAGCAAAAAGAAAAGTGAATGAAACCAGGAGTGGGCAGGCCAGATCATCTGGTACTCAGATATTAAAAGATTAAAAATTGGCAAATATTAAAAGATAGGAAATCTTTTCCATTTAGTTTCCTTCCCTCGCATTTTAACTTAGTAATTCAAGTTTTGCTTTATAGGCAATGTTCATAGAAGCCACAAGATGGCGAGATTGCTCCTTAAAATGAATGTAAGTAAGTGGGTGGGGGAGTGGAGAGAGAAGAGAGAAAGGGAGGGAGAGAGGGAGAGAGAGAAGAAAGTTGTTTCTCTCTGATTTTCCATAACCTCCTTAATTTTCCTTACCCCCTTATTTGAATATAAAATAGAACTCACATGCTCAAGTTTTTCCTCTTTATTTTGGATTTTGATCATAGTTGTTTTTGGAATTGTAAAGCTAAAAAGTAAAGTTAAAAAGAACTGTCTGGATTCCATACTTAACCATTTTTTCAGCACTTTGTTAAATTATTGATAAATAATTCAATCTTTACATTGCCAGCAGAGTCATCTTTGCAAAATGCCATTTTGGTAATGTCAGTTTCCTGTTTTAAGATTTTTAATGTATTGTCACAGGTATTTTTTGATGGTACTGGTTGTCAGTATTTAAATAGTTAAGGCAAGTAAGTGTAAGGTGAATGGTGGAATAATTTTTGACTTATATTGCAAAAAATGTATATATTTTATTATTGTCAGGTTTCTTTTCTAAAATGAACGTGTGCTGGTTCCCAAGTAGAAAAACTTTTGCTTTTAATGGATTATTAAACAATATAATTGCAATGCTTAGTTCATCATTTCCACATACCTCAAGGCAGTTTTCATTATTCTCAATATTTTGTGGAAAGGGCAAGCTACTATATCTATTTTTAGGATATTAATCAATGCATCTTTATTAACCAAGTATATTTAACTCTCAGTGTAAAATGTACTTTGCTTATTCTAACTTACCAGATTGAATCCTCATAATATATCTATGAGATAAATGTGAATGCTGTGGACACTGAGGTTCAGGGAGATTAAATGAGTTGTCAAAGATTTAGTAGTTCACGGAGCTATAACTTGAATCCAGATTTTTTTTCAATCCTAAAACTCATCCTTTTATTCACTATGCCATACTGCCTCCATGAGAGTAACTATTTATATTTATCTTTAACAGAAATACTTGGAAGTTGAAATTTAAAGTAGTTAGGATATTTATGCCTCCCCCTTGTAAGCTGAACAAGAGAATTTGTATCGCAAGGCAAACATTATGGTGCCCTTTTACTTAGCAAACTGTTTCCCTGAGCGTGTTCTCCTGCGGGCCTTTATTTAGAAGACTTCATTTAGACTTGTGCTGGTTGTGAAGGGCCTCTGTTTGTCCCACTGGGGACATCTGGGCTCCTGGCCAGAAGCCTGAGCACCTGATTTTCCCTACCTAGAGTGGACTGAAACTAATTCCTTCTCTTGACTTCTTGTTAAGATAATAGGTGTTTCATGAGCACATATGGTGGAGCTTCTCTACTCCTGGAGGCCTGTTTTATGCTGGGGTACCAGTGGTTTAAAAACCATTGTGTTCAAGGCTGAAAGTCTGGTCCAGAATGCTCTTTATAGCTGTAAACTAGCTGCTCTGGAATATAATTCTTTGAATATTTGGTAGAATTCACCAGTGAAGCCTCTGGTCCTGGATGTTTGTTTATTGGGAGATTTTAGATTACTGCTTTAATCTCCTTACCAGTAATTGGTATATTCAGATTTCCTATTTCTTCATGATTCAGTGTTGAAGTTTCTGGAAATGTATCCATTTCTTCTAGGTTGTCCAATTTGTTGGTGTATAATTGTTCATAGCAGTCTCATATGATTCTTTGTATTTCTGTAGTGTCAGTTGTAACCTCTTCTCTTTCATGTCTGGTTTTATTTATTTGAGTTCTTGATCTCCTTTTTTTTGGTGAGTCTAGCTAGAAGTTTGTCAATTTTTATCTGTTCAAAGAACCAGCTCTTAGTTTCATCCATCTTTTCTGTTGTCCTTTTAGTCTCTATTTTATTTATTTCTTCTCTATTCTTTGATATTTCCTTCCTTTACTCATTTTCGGCTTTATTTGTTCTTGTTTTTCTGGTTACTTGTGGTATAAAGTTAAGTTGTTTGAGAAAGATTTCTTGATGTAGAAATTTATCACATGAACTTTGCCCTTAGAACTGCTTTTGCTGCATTCTGTAATTTTGGTATGTTGTATTTTCATTTGTTTGTTTTCATTTGAAAATCATTTGTCTCAAAGAATTTTTTGACATGTTTGTTGTTCAGCAGCATGTTGTTTAATCTCTACATACTTGTGAATTTTCTAGTTTTCTTCTTGTAATTGATTTCTAGTTTCATGCCATTGTGGTCAGAAAATATGCTTAATGTGATTTCAGTCTTCTTAGGTTTATTAAGACTTGTTTTGTAGTCTAACGTATGATTTATCCTGAGAATGTTCCATGTGTGCTTGAGAAAAATGTGTATTTTGCTGCTGTTGGATGAATGTTCTGCAAATGTCTAAGTCCATCTGGTTTAATGTGTACTTCAAGTCCAATATTTCCTGATTATTTTCTGTCTAGGTGATCTACCCTACTGTTACTGTATTGCCGTCTTTTTCTCCCTTCAGGTCTGTTAATATTTGCTTTATATATCTAGGTGCTTCTACATTGGGTGCATAATTATTTAGAAATATTATATCCTCTTGTTGGACTAATCCCTTTATCACTATATAATGATCTTCTTTGTCTCTTGTTAAGTCTTTATCCTAAAATCTATCTTATCTGATGTATGTATAGACACCTCTGCTTTCTTTTCATTTCTGTTTGCATGGAATATCTTTTTCCAGGCCTTCACTTTCAGTCTATGTCCTTAAAGCTGAAGTGAGTCTCTTATAGACAGCATATAGTTGGGTCTTGTTCATTTTATGCATTCAGTCACTCTGTCTTTTGATTGGAAAATTTAGTCCATTTACATTTAAAGTGATTATTGATAGTTATGAACTTACTATTGCTGTTTTGCTAATTATTTTCTGGTTGTTTTGCAATTTCTTTGTTCCTTTCTTTCTATCTTGTTTCTTTCCTTTGTGATTTGATGATTTTCTGTAGTGGTATGCTTAGATTTCTTTCTCTTTCTGTTTTGTGTATCTATTATAGGCTTTTGCATTATGCTACCATGAGGCTTACATAAAACATCTTATAGCTATAACAGTCTATTTTAAGCTGAAAACACCTTAACTTCAAATGTACACAAATGTTTTACATTTTACCCTCTCCTCCAACATTTAATGTTTTTGATATCACAAGTTATATCTTTTTAATATCGTGTGTTCATTAACAAATTATTGTAGTTATAGCTGGTCTTAATACTTTAAATTTTCACCTTTCTACTAGAGTTATAGGTGATTTGCCCACCACCATTACAATATTAGAGTATTCTGAATTTAACCATGTATTTATGTTTGCCAGTGAGTTCTATACTTTCCTATGTTTTAATGTTACTAATTAGCATTCAGTTTGGGATTTCCTCCTAACTGTATGGTGCTGTGCCCAGAGTAAGTTTATGGTGAGAATGTCTCAGCCTTTCCTACCAGTTTCGATATGGGCATTTCCTCTGTTGCCCAGTGTGTAGGAGTCATTCAACTGGATTTCTCCAGTTTCTCAGTTTCCAGATTTCTCTCAGAAGGAATTGCCCTGAGTGTAGCTCTACACTCATTGTGTCTGTGGGAAGAGGAAAATGGCCTCCTATGTCATCATTTTGATCAGAAACAAAACAGAAAAAAAAGCCTCTTCAGTTTCTTTATCTGTTAATTTGGTTGTCTTCTTTACAGTTTATTTATTTAGGGGGATAATTAGGTTCATTTATTTACTTATCTGATGGAGGTGCTGGGGATTGAACCCAGGACCTCGTGCATGCTAAGCACGTGCTCTACCGCTGAGCTATAACCTCCCCTCAATTTGTTTGTTTTTTAAAGGTAATTGTTTTTATATAACAAGCATTCATTCAGTAAATGTTATTGAATCTCATTCCAGATGCTGGCAATAGAGCAGTGAATTAAATAGATAAAACCTCTAGAGCATAGCTTTAAGTAGGGAGGATACAGAAAATAAATAAACTATATTATATATGTTGTGGTGATAAGAGATATGAAGTTGACTATAACCAAGTAAGGGGAATTAAGAGTGAGAAGGGAGTGTGACCTTTCACAAAAGCTCTTCAGGGAAGGCCTCCCTGATAAGGAGACATTTGAGAGCAGAGTTGGAGGATGTGAGGGAGTGAGGTATGTGGATATGTGGAGTGAAACAGAGGGAGAACGTTTGAGAAGCAAGCAAGATATAGGGGATTTAGAGACAGATTCATGCAGCTCCTCATACAACTTTTATTATTCAACAATAGCACCGGGACTGAGGAGAGCAGGAGAAAATATTTTTTGTGTTCTCTTGATTTTTGCTGATGGGCAAAAAAAAAAAAAAAAAAGTGATATCTTTACCTTCTCTTTATAATCCTAAAAAGTGCTGTCAGGAGATGTGATCATTTTATTTATGTTCAAATTTTCAATTATCAGTTATATTTTTTTGCATACTTGAGAAAATATGTGAATGGAGCCTAGGGAGACATTGTTTTGTTTTCCTTTGTATGCTGTTTTGTACAGAGCAAGAGTAGCAGATACCTACTGGAGAGTGGAAGGTGAGTTGGCTGAGTGAATCAGGCTGAAGCATAAAGGATTAAGGAGGGGTGGAGACTGTGCACATTGGAGAATTTATGCCCTGTGCAAAGGGAAGAGCTGTTACTTAACTCTAATTGATTATTACCATGTGAGAATGTGAGCCTCGTTTTGTATTTATTTTCAGGTTTTTTTTTCAGGAAAAGCCAGAAATTTGCATTTTATGTGCTATCTCCTGAGTTTTGAATGCTGGGAACTAAGTAAAAAACATTTCAAAACAGTCTTTAGGCCAGACAAAACATTCATGCAAGGGGAATCTGGCCCACAAGTCAACAGTTTGCAACCTTCTTGGGTATAACACCATAATTAAATTCTCCTGCAATTTTACTGCTTCCTTCACGGGACAGTATAGATCTGATAGTTACAAAATGCCGCAGGGTTTCTGGACACAAGTGGTTTCAGCACACGACTGTGCTGCTGCTCTCCCTGCGTGGTGCTGACTGTATCTGTCCTTGCTGCCCTAGGGTATGGTCAGACAGGTCCGCTGTCTCAGCGCGCTGGCTATGATGCTGTTGCCTGTGCTGTCTCTGGGCTAATGCACATCACAGGGCCCGAGGTAGGTATCCTTATTTAGAATGTTCATAAATTCCCCCCTATTTGTTCCAAAGGGATTTTCATCTTTACTAACCCATAGGTTTAAACATGAGCTGATTTCAGAAAGAAACCACAGAAAGTGAATGACTTTACAAATGGAAGTATTCGTTACGAATGTACTTGAGGCTAAATGTCACTATGGCCTCGTGGAAAATAACAATCGTTTTAGCAAGAATCAATAAATCAGGTGGCAAACACATTTTCTGTATATGCTATATTATTCAAGCTCAGGGTGGGCACCTTCATGTGGCTTAGGAATGTTCCTTCTGTGTAGTAGATGGCTGACTAGACTGCTCCACAGAAGTCCATTTCTAACAGAGTACCTTCGTTTGTCATATATACAGAGTGGAGGGTTTCTTTTTTCTCTCTGGAATATTATAAATGCTTACGTATTTTAAAACTTGTTACTTAACACCTCAGGTGTAGTTGTGTCTGATTGTTACATGCGTTAGCTTCTGACAGTGAAAGAATTGTTTGATTTCATCACAATCCTTCTCCATTGATGGTAGGTTGGGAAGCTCCTAAAAAGTATATAGATGACCAGAATGTGGTTGGTTAGATCAAAGACTCTTAGAAAATCGACTTTTGGGGAAAAGTGAGAATATCAGTAAGTAAAGTCAAAAAAAAAAGTATGAAAGCTTAGTGAATAAAAACACTGGAAAACATCCATTTCCAAGACAAATTAGATTGGTAGCCTTAAAAAACTTTTTTCCAGTAGGTGTTCCTTCTTGGAATTATTTTCTTTAGTTAATTCTTCAGAAAATACTGCTGCAGTATTGGGATAAACTGACCTCAAGTCTTCTTTTTTTTTTTTTTAAAGACTTCTTTTATTTTAAAGTAGGCATTGGGATTTCAGTGACTTAAAATATATGTTCTTTTACTTTCTTTGTTTCATTTCTACAAATCTTAGAAAGAATGTGTGTGGCTTTCTTTAAAATATTCAAGGACACTGATTTTCTTTGCATCCACTGAGAAAACAGAACATGGACATGTATCTCTTTGCTCTTTCCCAAAAAAGTTCTTATATGTACAAGACATTTTTGCAAGTGGTTTTAGTTAAGAGCATTGTACTCAACTGTGAAGACATGAAAAACTCTGGGGCTTTTAGATCTGTATATTCAAATGTGAGAATGAATTAGCTCAAAAACAACTGAGGGGAAGGATTCCGGTAGCTCCTTTAGTACACTGTGCTGTATTCTGACAGGGATGACCACACAGCATGTGTGCAACCTTATTATTTACCAGCCAGTAACTTATCTCTTGTGAATCCTACTCAGGCGATTTTTGTTCTGGCTAAGGAAATAACAACAAGCATTGTTTTATGTACTTTACGTCTATTAAATTAAATAAAGTTAATTTCCTTACACTATTTCCTTCACATAGACCCGCCTCTCACGTCTCAGTTCATCTATCCAATGAATGGTTATGGTACACATTCCCTCTGTGTGCTGGGAACTGTGGGCACTGGGGATTAAACAGGCAATAGGGTAGACACAGTACCTAAGTGGAGAAAACAAAAGTTAACAGGAAAAAATATCAAACAAGTAAAAAGAGCTCTGAAGAAGAGTACAGGGTGCTGTTAACACAGAGGGCAGTGTGCCTCAGGCCATCATAATACTTCCAGAGATCTCTGCAAAACATGGTTGAACAGGAGAGGTGAAAGCAGCCTGAAGAGAATCAGCCTGTGCTGGGGGTTCCCATTAAAGGACTCGTCTTCCCCTGATGTCAGCAGTAGCATGACGGTTCACTGCGCCTCTCAGTAGAGGCTGCACGGGAGGGATCACTTCTGAAAGCCCTGGCTAATATTTTTAACCAGCCAGTGCAGATGCACTATTACCAGTTATATCATGTTGCAGGTGAACATTTATCTGCCTGCACAGCTGCGTACTTGTGCTGTAGCATCGCTCCACGTTGTCGGATGACTGATTGGATCCCAGGCTTCCCTGTGGTTAAGAAGCTTCACCGCATCACCGTATTCAGTGCAGCCTAATGTTGTCAGGGCAGGTGGTCAGGGAGGGCTTCCCGGGGGGCCAGATATTTAAGGCGGGATGCAATTAGGTATTAACCTGGTGACTAGAGGGCAACACCATGTGTGACATCTAAATGCTGGAGAGCCTGGTAGGTTTGAGGAGCCAGAAGTGAAAAATCTTAAGGGTATGGTTCAGTGATGTTTTACAAATATGTGCACCTGGATAAACATCATGCAGTTCCAGATAGAGCATATTTTCATCACCCCAGAGAGTATGAATCCCTCATACCTCTTCCCAAACAAAACCACCTCCTCTTAGAGGTGATCATTATTTTGACTTCTACTACTACAGACTAGCTTTACTGATTATTAAACGTCTATAAATAGAATCCTAAGCTGTGTGCTTTTTTAGTATCTGGCTTCTCTTGCTCAATATAATGTTTTTGAGGTTCATTAGATTATTGTGTGTATCAGTGGTGTGTTTTATTGTGGTAAAGTATTCCGTTGTATGAATATACCACAATTTATCCATTGTCCTGTTAATGAACATTTGAGCTGTTTCCAGTTTTTGTGTATTATCGATAAAACTCCTATGAATATTCTTTTGAATGTCTTCTCTTGGACATACACACTCATTTCCCTTGGGTATATACCTAGGAGTGGAACAGATGGATTACAGGTTAGGTGTGTATTTAGCTTTATTATACTGCCAGTTTTCCAAAGTGTTACCAGTACTCTACCAACAATGTTTGAGAGTTTTAATTTTCTTCACCAACTCTTGACAATGCTAATCTTTTTTTTAAAATTGAAGTATAGTCAGTTTACAATGTTGTGTCAGTTTCTGGTGCACAGCACGATGTTCAGTCATATGTATGCATACATATATGCATTTTCATATTCTTTTTCTAATCTTTTAAATTTTAGTCATTTTGGTGGGTAGGTAGTAGTATCTCTTTGCAATATGAATTTTTATTTCCCTGATGAATAATTATATACAGTATTTCACTGGCTTAAGTGGCCATTTGGATTGCTTTGTGCACTCTATGTTCTGGTCTCTCCTGTTACTTTGATTGGAGTGTTTGTCTTTTTCTCATTGATTTGTGGGATTTCTTCCTACACTCTAGATACAAGTATCTGCCAGACATATATATTGCTATTTTCTCCCAGTCTATGGCTTGCCTTTTTGCTATGATAAAACATCATAATGATGTTATGATGAGCAGTTATTAATTTTATTTAAGCCAGAAGAAAAGCAACTTTAAAATTTTATGGTTAGTGTCCTTTGTATTTTCTGTTTAGGAAATCTTTGCCTGCCCTTGAGTCATGAAGATTTCTTTCTATGTTTTCTCCTAGAAGCTTTAGAATTTTGTTTTTCAGTTAATTAATTTAAATAGAAGTATAGTTGATTTATAATATTATATTACTTTCAGTTGTACAGCATAGTGAGTCAGTATTTTTACAGATTATGTTCCATTAAAAGCTATTACAAGATAATGGCTGTAATTCCTTGTGCTATACAATATATCCTTATTGCTTATCTATTTTATACATAGAGGTTAGTGGCTCTTAATCCCATACCTCTAATCTGCTCCTCCCTCCTTCCTTTCTCCCCGCTGGTACCCACTAGTTTGTTTTCTGTATATGTGAGTATGTTTCTGTTTTGCTTTATACATTCATTTGTATTGTTTTTTAGATTGCACATAAAGGTGATGTCATACAGTATTTCTCTTTTTCAGACTTATTTCACTAAGTATAATATTCTCTAGGTCCATCTATGTTGCTGCAAATGGCAGAATTTCATTCTTTCTTATGGCTGAGTAGTATTCCACTGTATATACACACCACATCTTTATCCATTCATCAGCTGATGTTTAATGATTCATTAGTTTTCATTGTGATTTGCCATGCAGTCCAATCTCCTAGGGAAGATGCTAACTCAGAATTTAAGATCTCATTAACTTCCCACTAGAATTCTCTATGGTTCAAATAGTAATTCAAGACACTCTGCATCTTCCTTTTTACTGTGCAAAATCACAGTATCAATCAAACACTGCATCCTTGACTAGCCAATCTTTCCCATAAAAAATAAATTGTGAAGAAAGAAATTCTATGGTATTAATCAGTTTTTCTAAGATAAAACAGTAAATAGAGACTCCTAAAGCTGAAAAACTCTCAAAGGATCATTGGTTCAACTTCCTGCCTTTGGGCAGGTAAATGTCTAAATCACCCAGGAAGATGCTTACCCCTCTCTCCTTAAAGACCTCCGGAGGAAATGGAGCAGTTACTGAGTACCTAGTACATGCTTTAAACTTTGAAAGAGAATAGTAATAGAGATGTCCTTCAGTTTGAACTTATTCATAAACTGAAAAGAACAATAGCAGGAGGTTTAAGTAAGAAGCAGTTTAGTTTTGCTTGGCTCCATGAAAGAGTTAAAAACACCAAGCTGAATTATCTGTAATCTGTAGGTCTGCACGTTTTCTCTTATTTTCAATATCATGTTCCCCTGAAGTTTTGTTTTGATCATGACAGTCTAGGAAGATTTTCTCATTTTAATCATTACATGTTGGGAAATGAGGATGGATGTGATTCCTCTTTTTAGGGGGAAGAAGGATCAGCACCTGTGTCTAGCTGGGAATGAGGAGTCTCAGTGGTCAAGAGTCCTTGTCATAGGGGCTGTTACTACTACCATCTTTCTAAACTGTCCAGTAAATACAATCAAAATTGGAACAAATTATTTTTACTTAGCATTTTATTTAGCCAGGTTATTTCTTTATGTTGATTCTTTGTATATTGTCAATATTATTTTGAGCTGTGTCCACTCTTGTTCCACATTGCAGAGCAAGAAAATTATTATAGCTCATCTATATATAGCACTGGTATGCCTGGAACTATAATACTAAGTTGGTTTACGTAAGCACCAAAAATTCCATAGAAATGCCGACCAATTGGAAACATTCCAAAGAAATACATGAAAAAAGAATGCTTTTTTTTTTAAGCCGGAAGGAAAGACTAAAGTAAATATAAACAGTTTGTTTAAATGTTGCAGGAAAAAAGGACATTGACATACACATACATACCAATATAGAAAGGGAGGGTAGATTGGGATAATTGTTTTGAAATACTATCCATGTTATGCATGGATATTATTTACTTTTTTCAAATTCCTCTTAATTGGAAGATGCTTTTGCTTGGCTATTTTACCCTCTGTAAATCCCAGGGTAGGGATGGTGCCACAGTCTTCCTGCTCTCCATCCCCGCATCTAGACTGTGGTCCTACAACCCTGAGCCAACACTCAGCCCACTTCTGAAATCTGTGCACAGACTTTTCTCTTTCCCACCCTGACAGCTTCAGTTATCCTGGGCTCGTCTCTCTTCTATGTTATTTAGGAATGTTGACCTTCAATATTTTCTTTTCAAGTCCAACTCCTGTGATTATCTTGATCAGTTTCAACATCTTCATTGATGACCTGCTGCAAGCCTTCATTGAACGGTCTCAGAAAGTCAGGAAACCGGGGTTTGAAATTGCGTTCTGTGATTCAGTGTAACATTTGGCAAGTTGCCTGACTTCAGTTTCCCCCTTTGTAAAACAGGGGAAATATATTTTTAAGATGGTAGTTGTAAAGTTATGGTAGAAGTATCACATTAATTATATATAAAATCATGTCATAGTCTTTTTCAAAAGCCTGTTGACTCAGCACCGGTTATTTGATCAATCATCTCAAATGACCAGATTTTATATTTTGTGTTACATGTGAAGATTCCATATGGGATCTATTCTCTGATTGTATCTTGCACATCACAAGTTCCTTGACTGTATTAACTCCTTTAATCTTTTAAACCCATCCTCCTATTCATTTGGTCAGTCACCTCCCTTCTACTTCACTTTTCCTGCTATTGCATAATGAAGACCAAGTAGGAAGTTGGGTCTCTTCACTGTGTCTCTTCTGAGCTTGAGGTATCCTGTTCTGCAGGGATGGTTTTCATCGGGGTTGGTAGTCTTCACCCCACTCTGGGAGTTTCAAAGTGATGTGTGGGATGGTTGGGTTGTTACTGGTATTTAGTGCTTAAGGTAGCGATGAGTAAACATCCTTAAATATGGGACAGGCTCTTGAATCTAAGATTCTGTCTCCAAAATGCCAGTAGTGCCTGAGTGAAATTACTACTGGATACACAGGACTTTCACTCATCCTTTATGACCTGGTTTCTTTCTTAGCTTCCTTAGAGAAAATTTTCCACTTCTTTCTCTGTGCTCCTGTATGATTTTCATTATGTTGCCACTTGCATGTCTCTCTGTCTCTGACTTTATAGAATATAAATGGCTTAATTCAGGAGGAGTGTCTTTGGAATGCTTCCTTTTGTATCCTTAGAGTGAAACACAGATCCACTATAGAGTTGGTGCTCATTGATTATTATCTATGAATTTGGAGTCTTTGAGTATTCAACTTCAGTTTGATAATTAGTGGTTGATACATGTAGCAACAGCTATAGCATTTGAGATTCCTTTTGGAGTTAAGGGGAAGACTTACAAATAAAAGGAGAGGGTTTTCTTTTGGATAGGACACTTCCTATAAACATCATACTCAGAAAATGTGAATAAAGAATTTTTTGGGTTGTGACTGGAAAAATATGGTAAAAATATTTGGAAAGGAAGAACACTTAGCTTGAGGTACTGATTAAAAAGCATGTAAACAAGTTTCTTCCTAATGGTTTTGTGTTCTGAATCTCATGGAAGAAAGAACCCCCTCCTTTTCTTTTCTGTCTCAATAAATGGTTATTTTTGAGAGCATTGTGTTCATTTTGAGTCATCATGCTTTGAAAAAGTGTTATAATCAGAGAAAATCCTACAAAGAATGGCCACAGTTATCCCAGGAATATGAGATAGTTTCTTTAATGAGAATGTCTCTAGAGACCGGATTTGCTTGCCATAGATAAGACAAGGAAATGATCTGAATTCTGTTTTCATCTGTTTTGAGGAGGATGTGAAATAGTTATTTTTATTGTTCAATAGAACAATGAATAAGAGAAAATGAACTCGAGAAGAGATTTTAGTCGGCTGAATGAGGAGCTTTTTGACTGTAAGGGCACTGAACATTGCAGTGCATATGGAAACAGGTCATGTGGTTTCTGTTAGCATGGGGGAGTGGAAGGAGCCTGAGCCTCAGGACGCTCCTGGCTTGAAATCCTAGTCCCACTTAACATCTCCGAGCCTTGGGTTTTTTTTTTTCTTTTTTAATAAAAGTGAGAATATCAACACAAATCCTCAAAAATGTACTCAGATTAAATGAATAATGTGGGGAATAATGCTAACTTCGTTTCCCTTTCTGGTGCACACCTGGCATGTGCTGGGTACTCAGTAACTGCTCTCTTTCCTCTGGAGGTCCTTAAGGAGAGAGGGATGAGCGTCTTCCTGGATGATTTAGACATTTACCTGCCTGAAGGCAGGAAGTTGGACCCAATGATCCTTTGAGAATTTTTCAGCTTTAGGAGTCTTTATTTACTGTTTTATCTTGGAAACTGAATAATACAATAGAATTTCTTTCTTTACAGTTTATTTTTTATGGGAAAGATTGGCTAGTCAAGGATGCAATGTTGGACTGATACTGTGATTTTGCACAGTAAAAAGGAAGATGCAGAGTGTCTTGAATTACTATTTGAACCATAGAGAATTCTAGTGGGAAGTTAATGAGATCTTAAATTCTGAGTTAGCATCTTCCCTAGGAGCTTGGACTGCACGGCAAGTCACAATGTATGCACTGTGCTCCAACTTTTTTTATCTAAGTAAACTCAAGGCTAAGTGACTATAAAGGGGGAGTGTAAAGAGATTTCTAAAGGGCAGTGTGCAGCTTTGAGGGAATAAAGGGAAATAAGGTTTAGCTCAGTTAGTCTTGGTTCTGAGCCACTACCTTATCACCTATTGTCAGCCCCTGGACTGACTGCTGAGAACGTTGTTTAGCTGTAACTGAACGTTAACATTAACATTAACTTTTGAGAAAATAGTTTAATTTCTGTCTTTCGCTGCATGTTCAAGGAGGAGGAAACTGCACTTTTGGCATGAAAAGTTTTAAAATATTAGGAGGATTAATATTTGTGTAAAAACAATACCTTTAAGTAGAGTCAGTGTACTTTTTAGTCCTCTCTAGTCATTCCTTTTATATATTGAGGGTAAGCAAGTGCAAAAATAATAAATAATTGGTCTGCAGTCATTGCCACAGAAAAGAACTTTGAACTTCTAATAAAGCTCACATCTGTATTAGTAAATCATAATTCCTGTCCTGAGGGGTAAGGAAGGTTGAGAACTTCATGACATAACTGCGGGATGCAGTCCTACAGACCTTCCAGAGCCTGGCCTGATTGAACTGAGGATTTTCACGTTTAGGAGTGCTGACACCAATTTTGCTATACACCGGAAGTCTTTAGAATTAGAGAACTCTAAATAACACATAAAGTCCCTTACCCTAGACCTAGTGAAACAGAAACTTTGTTCATCCATATTCTTGAAAATCCTCCGAGTGATTCTGCTGATCCACCCGGTTTTGGAATCGCTGGTTTAGTAAGAGATTCTATTAATACTTTGTGAGAGAAGGGCATGTGGTTCCTGTCTCCGTCCTCAGTCCACTGCATGCTGGCTTCCACGGCCACCTCATCAGTGCAGTCGCTCTTGGGCGGTTACCCATGACCAAGTCTTACCTGCGCGCTGCAGTGGGCATTTCCCTTTCCTGTCTCACCGCTGTGGCAGCATCAGTGCTGGCCGTCCCTCCTCAGTGCGCTTTCCCTTCTTGTCTCCCTTGATATCCGTCTCCTCAGTCTTCTTCGTAACCTCTCTTCCTCAGCCTGCTTTTAAAATAATGATTGTGTCCAGAATTCTGTGCTTTGACCTCATCTGTTCTTTTCACTGTTTTATACTGTCTAATACTGCAACCATCATCCATATGTGACTATTACTTCTTTGAAATGTGGGGAGTCTGAACTGAGATGTGCTGTTAAGTATAAAATATACATTGGATTTCAAAGACATCTGAACAAAATCATGTAAAATTTCTCATTAATAAATTAAAAATTGATTAGACTTGAAATGATAATGTTTTAGATATATTAGGTTAAATGAAATATATTATTATAATTAATTTCACCTGTTTCCTTTCACTTTTTTTAGTGTGGCTAGTAGAATTTTAGTAATTTTTATCTTGTTCGTATTATGTTTCTATTGGGTAGCATTGTTTGATATGTTCTTCCTAGGCAGTGTCTCAAACCTATTGTGGTTTTAACTACCATGTATCATGTTTTGCCTCTCAAATTTGTGTCTTCTACCCAGTTCTTTTTCCCTTAATTTTTAGGTTTGCATATTCAAGTCTTGATTGGATATTCTCTAAGCTCTTTAAACTGAACAAACAAAAACCAGTTCATCAAACTTACTTCTCTTTCCTTTCATCCTATCTCAATTGAACTATTAACCCAAACCCAGAAACTTACACTTCTACCCAGACAGTTACTAAGTCCGATTGGTTCTGTGTTACAACTCCTGTGACTATTCGTTCCATCTTTTCCTTCCTACTGCTGTTGACTTAGTTTGGCCCCTGATCTTTGTCATGAATAATTGCAGTGATTTCCTACTTGGTTCCCTGCCTCTAATCTCAAATCTTACTATTCTTACTCTTGTCTAATCTACAAAGTGATACCACTAGTAATTTTAATTTGTATTCAATACAACTGACCTTGACACTTAAAAAAAGAAATCCTTCAATTATTTCCTATCATAATTAGGGAAACAAACAAATAAACCTAACCTCATTAGATGTGGTACCAGGCCTTCATGATTTATCGTAAGTTGCTATCCAGCCTTATTTCTTATCATACCCTCACATTCATTCTTTGCTTCAGTCATCCAAACTACTTGCAAATTCTTCTCCGAATTTATAAATCAATTTATAATATATTTTAAAAGAGTCATAGACTTCTCTGAGAATTTGATGAAGGCTGTTGAACCTTTCCTAGAAAATTAACATACAGAATTTTTGCATATATTTACAGAGGGATCTTGGAACACCTGAAACTGGGGCAAGTACTATAGTTTATATCCTTTTGTTTCCCAGGTATTCCTTCTCCTTTGTATGCCAGTTTTCTTCTTGGTCATGTGTAAGCCTTGATCTCTATTCTGTTAATAATTACTGTGTAACAAATCACCTTGAAACTCGGGGACTTAAAACAAGAGCAGTCATTTTATTAACTCTTACTTTCCATGGGTCAGGAGTTGGGGAAGGGCTCATTTGGGTGGTTCTGGCTTGGTATTTCTCAAGCAGTTGCAGTCAGAGCAGGAACAGTGGGGGCTGGAGCAATCTCGGGCTCCCAGGTGTCACTCCATGTAGTCTCAGGGCTTTTGCATGTGGTCTCTGAATGGGTTAGTTTGGGCTTCCTCACAGCGTGTGGCCGCAGAGCAGTCATGCTGGGTACGTGGAGGCTCAGGGCTCTACTAACACAGGTGTTTCAGTAAACAAGGCAAAGTCGCCATTGCATACGTTTTATAATGTAGTTGTGGAAGTCATGCTCTAACCCTTCTGCATTTTACTGGTTACAAGCATGTCACAAGCCCACCAATTCAAGGAGAAAGGAATTAGACACCACCTCTTGATGGCAGGAGAGACAAGGTACTCAGAGGGCACGTGGGATGGGAGATACTGCAGCCAGCTTTGGCAAATATAATCTGTCACAATCTTAACATGCTGCAGTGCTGCGTAAAGAGAATTTGGGATTTAGGCAAAGTCTTTCCACTTTGTGGAAAAATCTGTTAGTAAAAATGGACACTTTGTAGCTTTAATTGATCTTTTCTTGGCTCTGCCTGTGGTAAAAATGGTTATGAATTAAGCTTATATGATCTCAGTATAAACATTCTCTGTTATTAGTGTCAGAAACTAATTATCAAGGAAAAGACCAGAATGAAAGGAAAAGAACAGCTATCTCTTGATACATTAGATGGAAATTCTGAGTGTGTAAGAAGGATGTGTTTTCACCATTTATTCCACACTTCTGAAAACATATATCTTAATGACTTGATAATCCATTTGGATAAAACTAATGCATTGCCATACACAGCAAAAAGATAAATGTTCTCCTACATGTTGATGGGTTGTTATCATGTTCCAAGACTGCCTTAATTGATTCCATCTAACTTTTGTCATAATTAAATAAGACTGAAATAACTTTTTAAAAACCAGATTATCTCCTGATTTTATTTGGCTTTTTCTAGCAGCTCCATGCATGTGGTCACTACCAGTACATAGAGTGTTTCTATCAGGTTTATCTTGGAGGATTCAGGAAGAATTGTATTGGATAACTTATAACACTGGTGTAGAACGATTTTTATTTTGAAAGTAATTGCATTCCAAGTCCATAGTATAGTTCTTTGAGACATCATTTATTGATGAGAAATGAAGTGAAAAACCAAATAGGTAAAAATTATAGGATAGGAAGAGTCCTCGAGTTCATCTGTGTTGTTGCTTCTGGGTATGGCTTACCTAAATCCTACCAGATGTAGACAACTCTTGACTAAAGTCAAGAGTAAAGGTCTGGAGCTATCTTCTAGAATATATAAATGAGTTCAGAGGAGGCCTCTTACATATAGAAATGTGTGGATCTTAGTGGATGTGAACATTGTTTTTTCTCAGGAATCAGAGACATTGACATTTAGTTTAGATTTGTTTTGGTTTGTCTCTGATCCATCAGCACTGAAAGCTGTGGCACAGAAGCTATCACTAGGAAACCTTTTCTTGAAGAACAACGTGGAAAGAAGCAAAATAACTTTCTGAATTGTTTCTTTGGCCTTCCCTTAAAATACCACAATTCCCCAACCATCCATTCCATTTTCTCCCAGTCTAACCCTATTTAAACTCAAGAGGACAGCCAGGCTAGATGATATTTTGGGCATCTCACTGTGGGAGCTAACTCAAAATGATTTACATGGTATTTAATCACTGGATAAGAAAATAGTATGTTTGGTGTGTTAAGGGATCTCCGGAAGTTTGTAGTTTTATCCACTTCTTAATTTACTGGGCTCCCAATGAATGGATTCTTCCAGTTATTTTCTGAAAAGGGTTTTGGTTTACATTTTTCAGAGTGGTAAAAGTCTGTTTCTCTGTAGATGCATTAGATTGCTTGCCATTCAGTTGAATTGTATAGAACAAGCCATCTCATATCAAGACTGATCATTTCTTAATTGTAGCTCTAAAAATGACAATTTACAATTTTTGCTTCCTGTGGTTGTCTGAAAAGGAGAGATGATGAATTAGAATAATATATGGAAGAAAGATGGTAGTGAAAGGAACAGAAGCTTTGGGGTCAGAATTCCTGCATTCTAGTTCCAGTTTTAGCATCTGCTCTCTGTTACTTCGATAAGTTAATTTATCATCTAAGTCTTTCTTTCCTAATCTATAAAATAGGGCTAATAATGATACTTATAGAATTATTATTGAGAGTTAAATGTAACAGCGTATGTTGAAGCACTTTGAAGAGCATGAAATTGTATGCGACATTATGGCAGGAGACCTGTCTTTTTTGTTTTGTTTTGTTGATGATTTTTTTGTACGTGTGTTTTCACATTCATAAGATATTGGTCTATAGTTTTGTCTTCCTTTGATGTTTTTGTGTGGTTTGACTTCAGTTTTTACTGGTCTCATAGAATGAGTTGAAAAGTGTTTCCTCCTTATCCAGGTTTTGTAAGTGTTTGTAAAGAGGTAGAATTCAAGAGTGAAGCTGAAAAAATGCCTTTTTTTTTTTTGTTATCATTGGAAGCTTTGTGTTTACTAATTCAATTACGAATTCAGTTTCTCTAATTGTCATGTATCTATTCAGTTTTTCTATTTATTGTTTAGCCAGTTTCAGTATTTTATGTCTTTTTAGGAATTTATCCATTTCACCTTGGTCTTGTAATTTGTTAGGGCAGAGATTTTCATCGTGTTCCCATATAATCCTTTTTGTTTCTGCAAGATTGTTAGTGATGTTCCTTCTTTCATTCCTGATATTAGCAATTTGAATCTTATCTTTTTTCATCTTGGACAGTTCAGCTAAAAATTTGTCAGTTTTATTAATCTTTCCAAAGAGCCAACATTTTGTTTGTCGATTTTCTTTTTGGGCTCCTATATTTTATTATTTTTTGCTTTAATATGTGTTATTCCTTCCTTTTACTGGCTTTGGGTTTAGTTTACTCTTCTCCATGTCTTAAGGTGGAAGGCTAGGTAATTGATTCAGGATGTTTTTTCTTTTTTAATATAGGTACTTACAGTTCTGAATTTCCCTCAAATACTGCTTTAACCATGTCCATACATATTGATATGTTGTGCCTTTATTTTCATTCACCTTAAAGTATTTTCTAACTACTTATATGACTTTCTGTGTTACTCATTGTTATTTTGGGAGAATGTTGTTTACTGACCATGTACTTTTGAGTTTCCCAAATGTGCCTCTGTTATTGATTCTAAATTTCATTCCATTGTGATCTGAGAACATATTTTGTATAAATTCACTTATTTATAATTTATTTTAGATTGTTTTATGGTCTAGCATATGGTCCATCCTAGAGAATGTTACATGTGTGCATTTTGTGTCCATTAAGTATACTTGGTTTATAGTGTTATTTAAATTTTAATTTCTTTTTCGATCTTCTATCTAGTTGTTCTATTCACTATTCATATTTCAATATTGACATGCCTACTATTATTCCTAAGGGGTTTATTTCTCCCTTCAAGTCTGTCACTTTTAGTGGCTTTATTATTGTGTCCATGTCTGCTTATAATTATTATATCTTCCTGAGGCACTGACCCTTTTTTCATGATAAAAATCTCTCTCTTTTTCTCAACTTTTTGTTTTGTTTTAAGTCTGTTTTGTCTGATATTCGTATAGCCACTCCAGCATTCTTATGGTTGCTGTTTCCATGATGCATCTTCTCCCATGCTTTCATTTTCAGCTTGTCTGTACTTTGAATCTGAACTGTGTTAAAAAGCCTCTTCTGATTAGTATTTCATTAAAATTACTTGGAACAAAAGATCTTGTTTAACAGCGACAATTTTGTCTCTAAGGATAGATGACAATGTTTATTTAATGTTTATACATCTCACAATATTACTATGGATTATGTAATGATGTTTTAGAATATTAGGTACAGTCTCCACTTTTCAAGAAATTTAAAATATAATATAAAGGATTTACTATCTTATTTATTCCTATTGGTCTGAGAAGTATAGCAGATAATATATGATTATATTTATATTATAGTAAGAGAGCAGATGTCTATAAACAAATTTGAACTTGACTCTCACTTTTAATACATTAAATAATCTTAAATCCAATTGACAAAATTAATTTTAAATTTATGGATTCAAGCTGCTACAAGTTTTGCCAATAAAAATAGTTAGAAGCCTCCCAGAAGTTTCCAATTTTTATGTCAATATATTCTTTGAAACTGTGTTGAAAAGCAGGGAAATATGTTTACTGACTATATAGTCTCACTTACTTGATTTTAACATATTTATCTGTCTTGTAAGAAGATTAACATAGTTTATGCATGAGCTTCAGAAAAGGAAAAATTAGCTTCTGAAAATGACTGAACATCAGCTGGAATTAATGAATAAGGAAGTGAATGAATGAACGTATCAACCAGATGAAATGTTAAATGTAGGTTTTTTAGGTATTATGTGCAATGAAAGACTTAGCAGAATTCAAGGTATTGAAAAATAGGAACTGTCTGATACAACAGTGGTTAATAATAATGTTGATGAACATTTTGGTAACTAATTTTTATGGGGTACTTATTGTCTGCCTGGCATTATTCTAATACCTTTACATATGGTGAAGGATTGGATTGTCAAATCAGACTTACATGAATGGAGACGTTAATCAATTCAAGCTTTACTTGTAATTTTAAGGATACAAGCAATCAAGAGACACCAGAGAAGCAGAAAGAGCTTCTGGACATTGAGAGAGGCCCCCAGAGCTTTTCTTCTCACAATGGCAAAATTCTCAATCCCACAGCAGTAGATATGGTTGCAAAGGAAGTTCACAGGTTACCTCATGTAACTCGGAACTGATGGACTGTGACACGTTTCCATTTTATACTCAGGTAGTTGCATAGCTCATGCCTTGTGCCCCATAAATCTATAGATTCTAGGTTTGTTTACCACAGTAATTCTAAAACAGGAGTATCCTGCTAAAAGCCTTTTATAGATAAGTACTCTTTTTTTTAAAAAAGCAAATACCATTAGTATATTTGCCAGTTTTTAGCACGCTATAACGAAATTAGACCAGGTCTTCTGCCTTCTTTGTCTTTCCTGGGAGAGCCTCTTACCCAACAGGAGGAAAAAAACCAAAAAACTTCTTTAACTCTTTCCTCTCTAACAAAGTAACCCATTTAAATTCAAATTCAATTATTAACTTTTTTTGTATAAATAAGGTAAAATATATTAAGAAGGATCTTCAGATGTGTTTTTAAAAATCTTTTATTTCGTGTAGTTTGGTTTAGTTTGGTTGGTGGGGGTGGGTTGAGAAATATGATAAATATACAGTAAATATGAATATGTTCTTACCACCAACAGATATCTATAATAACAGTTTGTTGTATTTGTTTCATGTGTATGTATGTGTGTGCACATGATATGCAGTTCCTTCTTCTACTTGACTTTAGAATATTTGAGAAATCATATGATGGTTTTAATTTTCAATTTCTCTGTTTTTCTCAACCCACCTCTCAAATCAGGATGGAGATCCAGTTCGTCCAGGAGTGGCCATGACTGATCTTGCCACTGGCATTTATGCATATGGAGCCATTATGGCTGGATTGATACACAGATATAAAACTGGAAGAGGACTGTTCATTGATTGTAACCTACTGTCATCCCAGGTACCAACCCAAATAACATTTCAGATAGTGGTGTAAGAACATGTATCTGTGTTATGCTTTTTCATGTCAAATCCCGCTGTCACATGTGCAAAAACAAAACCAAAACAGCAAGACCCTTCCCAACCCCAGCCAACAGCAGTAAAAGCTGTTCTGTTTTGGGTTCTTGGTGTTGTCAAATTAGTTATTAAAACCACAAAAATTTTGTTATAATGCAGACATTGCAGTTGAACCAAAAATATTAAAGACTGTCTTTTATTTGAATAGGTCTGTTATTATTTTTGAGACAGAGTACAGTTGTTTCTATTTTATTGTCATGTGAGCTCTGTGACTTCTTTTTACCAGAATTTATTCATCTTTTTTTGTGCTGTGGACTCTTCGGGTAGTCTGGTGAAGTCTGTGGACCTTTCCTCACAATCAAGTTTTTAAATGCATAGAATGAGATACTTAGGTTTACAAAGGTAGCCAATTATATTGAAATATACTCATTTCAGTGTAAAAACCAATTTTGTGTTATAATAACATGTATTTTTTTTTACTAATACATTAAACCAGAAGATCTATTCATGGGTGCAATAACTATAATATGATATGAAAATATGTGTAATATTTACTGGTGATCAAGTCATACTTAGTTACTGCTAATACTTTTGTGGTTTATTGCCTACATTCATAATTATAGAAAATGCTAAATTTTAGTTAGAGGTTGATGAAAATAAAGATATAATTTTTTTCCATTCAAGTTAATTGCTTCCCCAAATTCTTTCCATGGACTCCAAATTAAGAACCCTTGGTTTAGATAGCTATCAGTTATGTTAGGCTAAATGCTAAGCGGAAAGAATAAAAGGGTTAACTCACTCTCAAATCGACATTTTGCCTCCTTTTAACTGGATCAGATCTAGATGCTGTACCATATGTGGAAGTTAATTCTGAATAGATAATTTTTCAGGGATAGGAAAAAAAAATATCTATTTTATGCAAGGAGACATTTTACTATGGGCAAAATTGCTTTAAAGACAGAGACCTCAGTTGGGAATTTCAGATTTAAATGGCATACATGGGAAAATAGTAAACTTGGAACTCTGCTTTGGAGATTTTTCTCTTTTAGACAAAATTAAGGTGGTGTATAGAGGTAAAAAACATTAATATGGTTGAATGTGAAATACTATATTATATGTGAGTCTTTAATATTAGCTTTGAGTCTTGGTCAGAATTTTAATGGTTATATAAAAGTGTAAAAGAACTCTTCTGCAAATGAATGATCTAGCTCCTTAACAGAGAAACACAGATGTTAGTTATGGGAAGAAGCTGGAAGTCTTTTCTCCCGTCCACTAATTTTATAGCTGTAAGGAAGCTGAGGTAGGTTAAGTGACTGGGTAAAGGTTGCACATCCAGTAAGCATGGAAGCCATGAAGGTTTCATGGGGATATGACCTGTTCAGCCAGAGGGCACTAGGCTTAATTTAAATGCTCTGCTGTCACTGCCTTGAAATTCTGAATAATCTTTGAAAGAGAAGCCCTACATTTTTTCATTTTGCACCAGTGCTCACAAATTATGTAGCTGGTCCCATATCTGGGACTCTGCTTTGGCCTCCTAATCTCTACCTAGACAGCTCTTCTTATAGTATGTCAATGACTAATTAATTAGCTTTGGAAAAATTCTCTTGTGGAGTATTACAGAGTTTAATTCTCTTCTAGCACTTAACACAGTGATTCACAGTCTTGAGGTGTATGGTTCCATAGGGGTGGGAGTGGAGGTGGGCGGAGTAACTGGCAGGGCTGTTTGAAAGTGAGCGCACAGTAAATGCAAGCTCATGCACTCATACACACATCCAGACATTTCAGCCGCTTTGAGTGTGTGTCTGTATTTGTCGTGCATGTTGCTTCTTGAGGCTGTGAGTTCCATGTGTGTAGGAATTATGCTTGTTCTTGCTGACAGTGGTATCCTCAAAGCCTAGCCCAGTATCTGTCAAATAGCAGGTCTACCAATCTTTGGAGGTCAATCAGAGAACCACCGTTACCAGTCGGTATGCCTCATAACTTAAATTTGATGGGAAAATTGGGAAAAGGTGGTAATCCATGGATGTAGAATAAGTACTTGATAAACAACTAAGATGAAATAAATGATTTGCTTTCTGCAAATGTGGTAGCAGTGAATTAGCCTATTGTGCTGAAGCTAATCCAGTCAAAGATTGCTAAAATTATTAGTATATATTTAAAAAAAATTTTCTTGGTGGGGGGAGGTAATTAAGTTTATTTATTTATTTTATTTTTAATGGAGGTACTGGGAATTGAACCCAGTACCTCGTGCATGCTAAGCATGTGCTCTACCACTAAGCTATACCCTCCCCCCCAAATTATTAGTATATTTAAGACTCATTAGTTACCTTTTTTTTTTATGGGGGGAGGTAATTAGGTTTATTTGTTTGTTTTCGTATTTCTATACTTAATGGCAGTACTAGGAATTGAACCCGGGACCTTGTGCATGCTAAATGCACACTCTACCACTGGGCTATACCTTCCCCCCAATTAATTACCTTTTTATAATTGGCATATAACATTATATTAGTTTCAGGTGTAAAAATAATGATTTGGTATTTGTAAAATATTGTGAAATGATCACCACAGTAAGTCTAGTTAGCATCCATCACCACACATAGTTACAAGTTTTTTTTCTCTTGAAAACTATCATGGCATTTAGCCTGAGAGACAAGTGTTTTTGTTGAAATATGAGAATTTTGAGAAAGATAGCATTTGGAGTCACAAGATGACTGGGTGTTTTGTTTCAGCTCCAGTCACCTGAGCACTTGCTGTGTCCCGGGCTCTGTGCTGGCTAGGCTTGGAGTTGGAGGCCACACATCTGTTCATGGTCTACTACTAGAGGCAACCAAGTTGTACATGCAAGTTGGAGGTGACATATAGTTCCCTGTGGTTCCCTAATAGGGTTATAGAATGTGGTTGGGCCTCGTATGTCATGCTTAGGAATCTGGATTTTAACATTTTAAGACTTCTGTTTCTCTATCTGTAAGTTCTGTTGGGTGATGGTTTTTTCAACCAAAGACTGTCTCCTTGGATGCTTGCTACTGTCGCTACATTCAGAACGACCCCTGAGCTGTGAACAGTATTAGAGATTTCAAAAGGCAGTGGTACAGGTAATAATCTATGCTTAGCCTACCTGAAAGGCGACGCAGTGGGTGATAAGAGCCTTTTCATTCTCCCAACTCACTGGAGCCTGAGCTCTGTTTTTCTTTGCCTCTGTCCTGTTCCTTGGCTCTGGACTCTCTTTTCTTCTCAGTTGCACTTCTCTAGCCTTGAGCGTCTCTTTTCTCAGTCTTTTTCCTCTTTTGTCTTTCTTTACTTTCCTGTTTTCATTTCCATTCTGTTCTCTCTGCCTTTCTCCTTCTCGCTCCCTTTTTCTCCATCCTTCATTGTGTGGAGCTAAAGTTGTTAGCAGCTCTGGTTCCAGATCTTACATCCTTACACTGTACCACTCAGGAAAGTTTCAGAATCTTTCAGTAGTTCCCATGGAAGAAAAAGGAAGTGCCTTTTCCTAAAGTCCCAGATCACAAGACCACGACTGTTAAGTGACTGCGTTAATGACTTCCTGAATCCATTAATGAGACCTGAAAGATAAAGTATATTGATTGGCTTAAGCCATTCCTGGTACAAGGGATGGGGTTAACTCCACCCAAACCATACGGCTGTGACTGGGGAGACGTGATTTTCTTGAAGAATGGTGTAATTATTTTTTAGCCAGAAGAAGGGGAAAATGATGCTGGGGAGCCAATCAACAAATGTTCATTATACTAACATACTGAGCTGTTTTGAGGTTAGTGCAATAAAGGATATGAAAAATTCTCTATATTAGATAGTATTCTACTGATGATTACTGTAAATCTTATTAGATTATTGAAAAATATTTTACAACGTTAGAAATGTGCTGAGATTAAAAAGGTGGCTATTGACATTTTATCATAATTATTATAATTTTTCATAATAGAGAAATCTTGACTAACTTCATTTACTTTTTCAATTTAAGATAACATTTATAGATTTTAGATCCAAAAACCAAACCACAAAATGATTAAAACCTGCTTTATGTAAATGAAAAGTGCTATTTCTAGATACTTTTCAAAGTAACATAATAGAAAACTTCACCTTTTTAAAAATGTATTCATTTTCTTTTTTATATAAATGTTCACTTGCGTTAAGCAGATAACATTTGAACCTAATTTCAGCTGCCTGGAAAATGACTGAAATTTCATGCAGTGGTAAAAAAACCATAGTTTTACTCATTTTGATTGCACGGCATAGGATGACAAATGAATGATTATAACATTCAATATCAGTTGCTAAAAATGACATTTTGTACCCCCTCTCTTAAAAGTGATCTAGTGTACAATAGACAAATTACACTTGATTTGAATAGTAGCTAGTTATTAACTCAGAGATGATTGACTCAACCACAACAAAACCATTTCATTGCAGAGACATGACAGTTGCCGGGATGTGGTTTGTAGTGGGCACCAACTTTTTTTGTAGTTTCAAGGCTATAAACTTTTAACCCTTGTCATAAAATTCTTTGATTTTTTTTTCAGTCTTAATATGATTTAAAGCTGTCAACTGAAGATTGTCTAACATTAGCATCTAAACAGTATTCTTTAGATGATATTGGTAAATAACGAGGAAGTGGGTTTGGATGTGGTTCCAATTATTCTGTTGCTCTTATTCTTCTGTTGTGGCTTACAGAAATATCTTTTGGAAGTTTTAATATCCTTCCTGTATTTAATTGCAACCAGGCTCCCCTAATTACTACTACAACGAGTTAGTCTTTTTAACACCAAACTTCTGTAATTTTTTTTGCATATAGAATGTTTTGGCATTTTTGATTCACCATTCTTTTTCTGTGTTTGTATATTCATATTTAGGGTAAGTAAAATTTAACTCTCATTATTGTAGCATATTTTTATGGATGAACTTTTGATTCAAACAAGTATAATAATATGAAATTCATCTTTTAGTATCTTTAGATATGCCTGTGTTTCTGCTTTTCCTAGTCTCTTTTTAAACAATTTTATTGAGCGATATTGTATCAATCATAAAACTCACCCTATTTCAAGTGACCATTTAATAGTTTTTAGTAAATTTAGTGAGTTTTGCCACCATCACCTTAAATCAGATTTTGATAATCTGTAGTCACCTCTGGTCTAGGTCCTACCCATGAAGCAAGAATGGACCGGTTTTGATTGGGGAGGGATGTAAGGCTGGGGTGACAGAAGATTTCAGGGGCTGTTATGACTTCTGTGGACCTTAGAAAATTTTGCCTTTATGGGCCCTTTCCTCCATAAAAATATTAAGAATTATATTGATAACTGAATTGGTATAAAGGTGACTATAATTCATTATTATGTGTTACCGATATTATACATAATAAAGAAAAATATTTATTGTTCTTCTGATTTTAAAAGAAATTAAAATTGAAACTTTTTTGTCTACCCCTAAAGTATTGTGGGCCTTAGGCACTATACCTAATTAATAGGTCAGCTCTGGAAGAATTCCCTTGAGAACAGTCTAAAGTGTGCCAAATCTGTAAGGAAAGACAATCCTGTATCCAGGAAGAAAATAGAAGCTGAAAGTTGAGATTGTGCTGAAGGGTGAGTAGAAGATGGAAAGGTGGAAGGGCAACAATGTATGGCTATAGAATTTGAGAGATTGGAGTAGGGAGAGAAGAAAAAAAGGATGTATCAGAAGGTTCAAGAAATTAGAGAACTACAAGTTAGCATTTTCATCTTTCTGAGGAAACTAATGCATTCCTGCCTTGAAGGCTCTTGTTAGCCTGATAATCATTAGTTACTTGTGGCCAATTTTGAATCCTCATCTAATTTCCATTCATTAACTAACATTCTCTAAGGCCTCCCAGTACTCTGTCAGTTTAAATTCAGGGGATAAATGAATATCAATATTTAACTAATATTAAAATGAGTAAATAGAAAGGTAAAGACACACTAAAAATGAAAAATCAGATGACTTCCAATGAAAACTGCAAAGAATTTTAGATAATCTATTATTTTATGTTATTCTTTTATACTCTTGGTTGGATTGAATACAAGTTGACTGTATTACAAAACATGATTCACTTTTCTTTTCTTTTCTTTTTGGAAGAAAATTCAGCAAAATGCAAGTGTATTGGGAGGATGCTCTGATTTTATATAACTGAAATCTTTAGTTATATTCTTGGTAGTGTCATATTTTTATATGACATGAGCCACAGTGAGGAAAACCAGGGCTTTTAACTTACAATAATTGATAATTACCAGTGGGAGAATATCTCAAAGGAGAAAAGAATAAAACAGGAAGGCAAGTTTATTGTGATCTTATTTAATTCATTCATTAGATACTTTGAAACAATTTGGTGCTTTCAAAATGTTCTGAAAAATAGAAACATAATTAAGTTTAAGAAATAAAAGAAATAGGAGAAAGATCCATTGGTGTTGACAAATATTCCCTGAATTTAGATTTTGTCCTTGCAGGATCTTATAGAATAGTGAACTTAATTGACTGTTCTTAAGGGTGCATTTAACAGTCTTAGAATAACCTCTTTTCTCTATTATTAGAGTTAGAACAGTTTGTTTCTTTCGCTAAATTTATCTGTTCCACCTTCATCTTTGTACTTTCTAGGGTCAGAAAATTATATGTAAAATGAATCGTAGTAATTATATCCTTCTGTATTGGCTAACTAATGGTGGCTTTTTTCAAAATGGAGGCACTGGGGATTGAACCCAGGATTTTTGTAGTCTAGAGTCATTATATACCAGCAATGTGTAATAAGATCTTGATTAGCTGGCGTGACTAGAAATTTTGATATTCTAGTTGATTTCATCTTCTCGGTAATTGAGGGCTAAAAGAAAACTGCTTTTGCTTCAACCATTTTCATTGAAAATCTTCTAAAATTCTATAATTAACTTTACTGTTATGGTAAATGCCATACACTAAATGTATTTTCACCTTAAAAGTTATTATTTTGATCTCTATTTTTTTTAACCTATTGATAGTCACCTTAGGGACTAAGAAATTAAGTTGAATCTGCACCAACAGAATCCATCCATCATCCATCCATTCATTATTCATCTTGCCATCTGTCCATACATGCTTCTCATCTACTATATTTCAGATTCTAGAATAAATGATAAATAAGCGAGCAAGTTCCTGCCCCATGGAATTTATATTTTAGTTGAAGATACAGACAATAAACAAGTAATAAGTGATAAATTTGCATAAGGAAATGAACAGTCTGATAAAGATAACAGTGACATTTCTGTTAGCCAGGGCAAGATTATTCCCGATGGAGTGAACAGTTAACGCAAAAACCTGAAACAGAACAGAACTTGGCATGTTTCAGGAACTGACAAACGGCTGACTGAAAGTCATCCCTTAGTAGTTAACATTATCATTAAATCTGACCATTTATTAGTACTGATCTGCAGAACAGACATGAGCTATGACATTTAAATAATAATCCAACATTCTATAGTTAGTAGGACCATTAGAAGTTGGAAGTCAGTAACAGACTGTTCTTTTTTGTAGGGAAGGGAATTTGTTGGCAGGGTACTAGATCAAGCCTATAGTGCAGAAGTTGAATTCTTTTTGTAGAATTTTAGTAGAAGCAGTGCAGGGTTGCAAACAGTGTTAATCTTTTCTGCTACTTGGGCTGACTGGAGACTGGCATTGAGAAGATTGAGACAGGTTCTGCAAAAAGAGTGCTGTGATTATTAACAATAATCACACTGAGAGAGTGCTATAAACCTGCTGACCTTGGAGTAGATGCTGTATTGTATAGGCTGTTTATATTCTCCAGAGTTGAACTGAGAGTGACTTTAAGAACATACTAAAATTTGTGTAACATTTACTTTATACTAAACACTGTTCTAAGCACATTGCAGATGTGAGCTAATTTATTTTCCCAACACTTCTATTATTCCCATTTTACTGGGGAGGAAGCAGAGACACAGAATAACATTGTACCTCGCCCTGTGTCACACAGCCAGTAAATAGCAGAGTTGGGACCTGATCTCAGTTTGGATCCAGATTCTGCACTGTATTCTACTCTTCATAAGAGTATAAGGCCTTCCTAGTATTCATTCATTCATTCATTCATTCATTCACTTTTAAATGTTTATTGAGTGCCCAGTGTCAAGCATGCTGTTATTCCTGGCAATGTGATGATAAACAAAGATGGCTGGGGAGTATGTTTTAGCTTTTAAGAGGGGTATACAAATACAACAAATCTTGACTTGTCTTTTGGAAGAATGATTTTGGTAAGTAATATGGTCAGCATTGAGTAGTAGAATTTAGCATAAGGACTGTATATTGATCTTTTATCTTGCAATCTTGCTGGGCTCTTTTCTTCAGTTCCGAGTATTTCAGTGGATTAACTGTAGTATTTTCTATGTACAAGGTCATGTCATCTGTGAGAGAGTTTTACTTCTTTTCCGACATGGATGTCTTTTATTTCTTTTTCTTGCCTAATTGCCCTGGGTAGAAAGAACCTTAGTGTAATGTTGAAGAGAAGTGGCAGGAACAGATAATCCTTTTCTTTTTCCTGATTTCAGTTTTTCACCAGTATGTATGATGTTAGCTGTGGTTATTTTTTTCATTGATTTTTTTTTTTTGTCAGCTGGAGGAAGTTCCCTTTATTCTAGTTTGCTGAATGTTTTTTCTCATGAAAGGGTGTTGGATTTTGGCAAATGCTATTATTTGAGATCATTAATTGGTTTGTGTCACTTATCCTATTAATATATTATTTGATTATTAATTAACATTGCTTGATTAACAATTGAAATTGATTTTTGTATATTGGACCAATTTTACAATCCTGGGAAAAATTTCACTTGGTCATGTTGTATAATTCTTGGTATGGTTGCTGTATTTAGTTTGCTAGTATGTTGCTAAGAATTTTGGGATCCTATTAAAAAAGGAGAATTGCTCTGTAGTTTTCTTTTTCTCTGTGTGTGTGTGTGTGTGTGTGTGTGTGTGTGTTTGTGTTTAGTTTTTAGTATTAGAGTAATACCTCATAGAATGAGTTGTTTTCTCTGCTAGTAGTTTTGGAAGAATTTGTGAAGAATTGGTACTAATTGTTTAATTGTTTGAATTCATCTGTGAAGCTTAAAAAAAGCTTGGGCTGCTGCTCTTTATTTTTCCCCAGTAAGTTTTATGATTATTAATTCACTGTCTCTACTTGTTATATGTCTATTCAGTTTTTCTATTACCTAGTCAGTTTCAGTAATTTGTATCTTTGAAGAATTTATCCATTTCATTTAGGTTATTTAATTTATTGGCATATGATTGGTCATAGTGTTCTTATATAATCCTTTTTATTTCTGTAAGGTCAGTGCAAACATTCCCTCTTTTATTCCTGATTTTAGTAACTTGAGTCTTTCTTTTTTTTCTTGGTCAGTCTAGCTTAAAGTTGTTAATTTTGTTGATCTTTCCAACAAACCAACTTTGGATTTCATTGATTTTCTCTATTGGTTTCCTATACTGTACATTTCATTTATTCCACTTTTATCTTTAGTAGTTCTTTCCTTTTGCTAATTTTGGGTTTAGTTTGCTTTTCTTCTTGTGGTTTCTTAAGGTGGAATGTTGTGTTATTGATTTGAAATCTTTTTCCTTTTTAATATAGGTGTTTTCAGTGATGAATCTCCCTCTAAAAACTGTTCTTGCTTCATCTAATTTACTTTGAAATTTCTTCTTTGATCTGTTGGTTTTTTTTAAAGAATGTATTATTTAATTTCCACTTGTTTGTAAATTTCCCACATACTCTTCTGCTATTAATTTCTTGCTTCCGTCCATTGTAGTTGGAGAACATCTATTATGTAACTTCAGTCTGTTTTTTGGTCTGTCTTGGAGGATGTTCCAGGTGTGCTTGAGACAAATGTGCATGCTGCTGTTGTTGTGGACTGTTATATAGATGTTTGTTAGGTCTAGTTGGTATATAGAGTAAAGTTTTGCAGAACATTTGAGGAACTTTCAATTTTTTCTTTTCTGAAACAGCTGCACTGTTTTACAATCCCACCAGCAGTTCATGAGGTTTACGGTTTTTCCACATCCTTGTCGACACTTGCTATTCGCCGTAATTTTTACTTTCGCTTTCCTAGCAGGTGTGCAGTGATTTTGATTTGCATTTTTGCATTTCAAGGCTTCTATTTCTTTGCTGATTTTCTGCCTAGTTGTTATATCTATCACTGAAAGTGGGATATTTAAACCTCCATCTATTATTGTTGGATTGTCTCTTGTTTCCTTCAGTTCTGTCAGTTTTTACTTCATGTTTTGTGTTTTTTGATTCTCTGTTAAGTACATAAGTTTATAATTATTATGTCTTATTGATAAATTGACCATTTTATAATTATAAAATTCACTAATTTGCCTCTAGTAACAATTTTTGTCTCAAAATCTATTTTGTCTGATGTTCTTAGGTGCTCAGTCTGTTTTTGGTTACCATTTTTGTGATGTATTATTTCCTACTGCTGCCATGACAAAGTTCCCTGGACTGGGTGGTTTAAGCAACAGAGATTTATTTTCTCACAGTTCTGGAGGATTGAGCTCTAATAGTAAGATGTTGTTAGGATTAATTTCTTCTGAGGGCGATGAGGGAAGATCTGTAACAGGCCTTTCTCCTTGGCTTATAGATGGCTGTCATTCCCTGTGTTTTCACATCGTCTTCCTTCTGCGTGTGTCTGTGTCCAAGTTTTCTCTTCTTATAAAGACACCAGTCATGCTGGACTAGGGCACATCCTAATGACTTCATTTTAACTTAATTACATCTTAAAAAATCCTATTTCCAAATATGGTCACAGTCTGAGGTTCTGCGATTAAAACTTCAACATATTTGTTTTTGGGAGACACAGTTCAGCCCATTACGCATGGTATATACCTTTTTCATATTTTTACTTTTGGTCTCTTTGTGTCTTTAAATCTAAAGTGTGTCTTTTATAGTCAGAATATAGTTGGATCAATTTTTTTAATGCATTCTGCCAATCTCTGCTTTTTTTCTTTGCCACTTTGCTGTTGTTTTTATGTCCTGTGTCTTTTATGTTTTTCTTTTCCCTCATTAATGCCTTTTTATTGTTAAATGTTCTCTAGTGTACTATTTTAATTCCCGTTTTGTGTGCGTGTGTGTGTGTGCGTGTGCACGAGTGTGTGTGCATTTTTTATTATTTTCTCAGTGTTACCCTGGGAGTTACAATTAACATCTTAATCGAAAACAATCTAGTTTAGGTTAATACCAACATCATTTGAACAGTACATAAAAACATTGCTTTACTATAGCTTTGTTCCCTCCCCTCTTCTTTGTACTGTCATTGTCACACAAATTATATCTTTATACATTGTATGCCCATCAACACAGATTTACCTCTATAGCTCTATTCAGTTCTCTTTTTAATCAGGTATAAAAAGAAAATATTTATTAGCAAAGTACATTTATGCTATCTTTTATAGTTATTTTAGTTAGCTTTACTAGTGCTCTTTATTTCTTTGTGCGGATTTGTATTACTGTCTAGTTTTTTCCATTTCAGCTCGTAAGTATTTCTTGTGGGGCAAGTTTGCTAGCAATAAATCCTTCATTTTCTGTTTGTCTAGGAATGTCTTAATTTTGCCTTTATTTTTGAAGAATAATGTTGTCAGATATAGAATTTTTTGTTTGACAGTCTTCCTCCATCCCCCCAGCACTTTGAATAAGTTATTCCATTTCTCACTGGCATCTGTGACTTTTAAGTGAGAAATTAGATTGTAATCTATTGAGGATCTGTAGCATGTGATGAGTTGCTTCTCTTGCTACTTTCAAGACTGTCTCTTTGTCCCTGTCTTTGGACAATTTCTCTTGTGTCTAGATTTGGATCTCTTTAAGGATATCCTGCTTGGAATTCATTGAACTACTTGGGTATGTAGATTAATATTTTCCATGAAATTTGGAAAGTTTTTGGCCATTACTTCTTCAAATATTTATTTTACTCCTTTTATTCTGTCTTCCTTTCTGGGACTCCACTCTCATAGTTATTCTCATACTTTAATTCTTTAGACATGAGTCCTTTAGAACTTTGTATGTATTTATGGTAAGTGACTTAAAGTCTTTATCTATTAGGTACAACATCTGAGTTTACTCAGTTTCTATTGTCTACCCTTTTTCCCATGAATGGCCATACTTTTCTGTTTCTTTGCACATTTCATATTTTTTTGTTGTTGAATAGTAGATGTTTTAAATAATAGGATATAGAAATTGTGCAGTTCAGATTTCTCCCCTGCCCAAGGGTTTGTTGTTGTTGCTATTTGTTGTTAGTGTTTGTTTGTTTAGTAACTTTTCTGAATGAATTTTATAACGTCTTTATTCTTTGTCTTTTGAAACCACTATGCTCAGTTGGCTTAGTGGTCAACAGCTGAAGAGGCATAGAATTTCTTAACTACCTTGAACCAATGTATCTCTTAGCCTTTGCTGAGACACTCTGTATTGGGGCAGAGTTTACAACTCTTCTTTCACTTCATTTTTGTGCAGAACCTCAAGGTCAGCTAATGAGTAAAATATTAGTCTTTCTCAGGTCTTTCTTGTGCATGCACACAGCTCCACACATGCGTGTGGCCTTCTTGATTCCCAGGAATATGTTGAAAGTTTCGAATATTCCCTGTGGACATCACTTTACCCAGTGTTTCCTTTTAAGTTTTTGGCTAACTTCTTGTTTGCTCTAGTTGGTATTTCCACCTCAGCCAGCTGTAATTTTGAACAATTATTGCTGATTGTTCTTGACAAATGTTCTGAGGATAGGGATTTTTGCACTGAGTAAGCTCCAAGGAAAGTAGAAGAAAGAAAAGCTGAAAATGGGCCTTTTTCTGATTAAATAGTGACAATTCTCTGGTGATGAGGCTTTTTCATAAACTTTAAACTCATTCTACTCACTTCTATTGCTTCTAGGTTTCCAGTATTCATAGCTACCTATGAAGCTATTGGTTTTCAAGGCTACGAAAGAGCTGGTAGAGGTGGATGGTAATATGACAAGTTAAGACATCATAAAGCTTGCTGTTCTTGCTTAAATTTAAGCTTTTTTCTTAAATAATCATTCCTCAGTTGTTCCAAGGCTTGGTTAATTTCCAGAGTTCTGAAAAAGTTGATTTTGAGAATTTACCAGTGTTCTCATTGCTTTTATGACAGATATCATTATTCTACCTTTTTTTGGAAGTGGTTAGTCAGGGTTCTCCAGAGAAACAGACCAATAGGATGGAGATGGAGATCGATTGATCTATCTATCTATCTATTTATCTATCTATCTATCTATCACATATCATATATATGATATAGGAAAACCCAATGGTGTAATTCAGTTTGAGGCTGAAAGCCCAAGAACCAGAAGTGCTGATGTCCAAAGGCAGGAGAAGATGGATGCCCTAGCTCAGGCAGAGAGCAAATTTACCCTTCCTTTGCATGGCTTCATAGCTTATTTCTTTTTAGTGCTGTATAATATTCCATTGTCTGTATGGACCACAGTTTTGGTAGTTATGAATTACCAAAGTTTTGACAGCTATGAAAAGAGCTACCATAAACATCCATGTATAGATTTTTGAGTAACATAGTTTTCAGATCCTTTTGGATAAATACCAGTGATGTGATTGTCAGATCATATGGTAAGATTATATTTAGTTTTGAAAGAAACTACCAACTGTCTTCCAGAGTGGCTATATCATTTTGATTACCCATCAGTAATGAATGAGAGTTCCTGTTGCTCCACATGATCACCAGCATTTTATGTTGTCAGTGTTCTGGATTCTGGCCATTCTAATAGATATGTAAGAATCCAGGGAGCTTTGAAAGGAACCAGGGCTTCACACTCAAGCATTCAGAATCCAGTGAGTCTGGGCAGGACTCAGGAGCCTGCCATTTTGAAGCAGCACCCCAGGTGACTCTGATGCATTAGACCTATGGGTCACAATTTAAAAAGGCATGTCCTAGAGTAAACCTGCGAGGTGTGTCCCTATCACATATCATCCTGATACTCTTAAAATTAAATGGTGTTAAAGTTCCCCCAAATAATTTTTAATTAAGACTCAGGTCATATTTGTAGCAACTTTTTTGGCTGGTTCCTGTGAGTTTAGTTGCAGTATCATTGTCCTTGCAGTTTTTGCTCTACAAGCTACCAAGGGACCTTTTGCCTGTCAGGAAACTAGAAGAATATAAAATGGTTTAGAAAGAACCTTAAGGCTTTATGACTGTATGTACACTGGACACAACTTTAGCAATGATGATATGGACTAATGGCAATATCATCTGACTGACTCCTTGCAGTCTCTAGGAGTGTGTGAACTCATCATCCTGAATCCTTGCCATGAAGGGAAACAGCTGCAGGAAGGGACATTTCAGGGGCCACAGACATGAACCTCAAGACCCTGTTTCTCACATACTGGTGATCTGAGTTCATATTTTTCTCTTTTTAATCATATTTACTCCCATAGACATGTTGTCGATCATGGCATTTTAAAAATGAAAGAATTTAAAAGCTGGCTTAGCTGCTAATTGGAAAATATACTTCAGTGGTTCTGTGGTGAAGGGTGTTTTTTAATTTAAGCAAAAGCTGTGTTTTATCATTGTATGTAAAATATCAATTGTACAGTGATTGAAAGGTATAAGATATGTGTGTGTGTGTATGTATGTGTATATATATATATATATATATATATATATATATATATATATATGACAAATGTCTTATTGTTCAGTGTTTCTTCCTAATGATTATAAGAGAGTGGAGCACAGGACTTTTCTATGCTTTTAACAAAAGAAATACATGTCTTGAAAAAAGAATGTCCCCAAAGTACTGTAACTTTGTAACTAAAAGTTTTTTTGTAATTCCACTCTTTAGCAATAACTACTATTAAATGTTTGGTGAATATTTCAGGAAAAAAGTCTTAATAGAAGAACTCACTGATGAATCTTTCTTGAATTCCTTCCAGGAAGATATAAATATCTATATCTATATCTATATATTTATTTATATATAGATATATTTATATATCTATATATAATATATATTATATATATATATCTTTAAATTATTTTGTCTGGTGGTATAATCAGCTGTAGCATTAGGGTTTTGAATGAAAACTCAACTTTAGAATTCAGTTGTCATAATGTGAAAATTCCCCGTATGAGAATTTTTTAAAGTAATGACCTGCCTGTTTAGGTCTATTGATAAATTTTGACTTGTTTGAGGCTTGCCTAGCTTCCCTCCCTACACCTCCGCTTCTCTTCTTCACCATGTGCCTAATTGCTGCATCTCCTTCTTTTTGGAGGTTCCATAGTGCTGGTACTGCTGATGGGGGAACTGCCCACAATTTTCTTTGCCTTTTGGAGCAGGTGTTTTCTGCCCTCCTCACTGACTGCTTCTGAATTCCCCAGTCCACTAACTGAGGTTATATTAGGAAGCTCTGAAATACCCTATATGGTGACAATGGTATGTCCTCACTGGGTGACTGATATGCTACTAATAAACATTTTGAATGCTTTCTTAAGGAAAATGAAGTACTCTACTAAATTTTCAGCAAGCAACCTCTCTTACCTCTCAAGTTAATAGTTTGGGTTGATCTTGTCAAAGTCATATATTTAATCAAGAAATAAAGAAGAGGAAATTTAAATGTAAGGGTAACTGGGAAAAAGTTATAGTAAAATAAAAGATAGGTTACCACTAATGTAGTTTCCTTTTATGTGAAAATTCTATATCAGTTATAGAAAAGATTATGGTAACATGCAGAAAAGGATGTGCACGTGGTTCACCTACATTATCACTGGATGGCACTGTGGGCTCATGAGCTGCATTGGAAATAGGATTTCGGATGGTTAAAATACTGTGCTCGTGTCTTTCTGGAGAAGGCTCTTTATATTCTAATGTCTGTAATTGTGCTTGTTATCTGTTGCCAAGTACGCATTAAAATTTATATTGTGTTTATTAGGTAGGACATTTTCATCTGCATGCAACGTATTTTTTTCTCTGTAAGGTAAAACCTCATTTTTTTTTAAACTTAATTTTAACCTTATTGTTGAATTAACTTCTTTCCATTTGGTAACCTTTCTATTCAGGCCTCTGGGGTAGTGGTTCAGAACATGGACTCTTGAGTCAGACTGCAGAGATTTAAATCCTCAATAGGCTATGAAGTAGCTGAGGCCCTTGTGCACGTCTTGATATGGGCTCTAGGCCTCAGTTTCCTGATTCATTAAATGGGGCTAAGAACAGTGTTTGCCTCCTGGATTAAATGAGTTTATAGATGTGAAGTGCTTACAGCAGTGCCCACTACATAGTCAGCACTAAGTAATTGTTAGCTTTTGTTACTATATTATTCTTACTGCCATTGTCTCCACCTTAGTGTCTCATTTTTTGTTCCCTTTCCCTTAAACCCTCTTCAGCACACTCTTACCTTATTGCTACATTCCTTAGCCCTGCATATACTGACGCAGAAGCGTATTGGTTGCAGCAGACGCTGATTTTTTTTTCCCCAAAGACTTTACTTTTGATGACCTCTTGCAATTTTTAATTTTTATTAAAAAATAGAAGTCTTACTTTGCTACTGCTTTTTAAAAAAAGTTCAGGGAATGTGCACCCTAAACTGCCTCAACCAAAATTAAGTTAAAGATATTGATGACATATTGCTTCTTGTCAATATGCCTGTGAGGCGCAGGGATGCTGGCCGGTGCTTTAGACCAGGTGCAGGATTGAGATAACTCGTTGAAAGTCCAGAAAATACTTTTGAGCCAGCTGAAGTACAGACCTAAGAATTTTAAGTAAAAGTACTCTGGCTCACCTCAAGCTCTTCTCCTGAAAGAACTCAGTCACTCTTGGGGTAACTGAGATCTGGGCCTTTAGCTTTAAATCGGTGAAGATCGCTGTATCAAAGCTCTACACGAATCTGCAGCTGGTACAATACAGGTAGAACTCTTGTTCTTTTTGCTGTTGTTTTTGTTTGTTTTGGTTTTGGTTTTGATGCTATCACAAACTCCTCTTGGTTTTCTCTGGATCATTTCCTGAGTTTTCCCACATTCACTCGAGAATGTCTCAGGTACATAGGAGTGTGTCGAAATTTAGAGGCAAGAATTTTTCAAGATTATTAATAATAACAGTATTTGGATTCTGCCCCAGCCCAAAATTTACATAAAAGGGCACATAACAACTGCTTCCCTCTTTCTGTTTTTAAAACATTGTCCCTTTCTCTTAGGTTACCTCAAAACATGCTTTATGTCCTTTTTTTGTTTGTTTGTTCTTTCCTTCCCTTTCTTCCTCCCTCTCTTCCTTCTTTCCATTTTTTTTTTCTGTTTTTTTAATCTTGTTTTCTTGCTACTGTAAAAATGACCTTCTTATCATTTGGGGGCTAGGGTAGAAGTCCAAATACTTGTTATTTTTGAACACCACAAAATAAAGAAAAGATCAGTAACCAAGCAGGTCTGATACTGAAAACAAATTTAGTGGGAGGTAGAGGAGGGAAGATAGAATTTTATCATCTGTGTTGAGACCGGGACTCCTGACAAATGCTCGTATCAGCCCTCCCGTGTGGTGGTGATTACTGCCGGGACAGTATCCAGAAATAGAAAGCCCATTGTTGGGAACTGTTTTAGGAGCTTCCATTGGTCTGTGTTCTTCCCCAGATTTTGTCTTTTAGTTTTGACCTTGGGACTTGGAAATAGTTTTGGGAAAATGCTTTTCTTCTAGCAGGTAGGACTGTGATACTGATGCCCCAAGGGAACGGTGTGATAAATGAAAGCTTTATTGTCTTTGGACCACAGACCTATGCATTTGGGCAGCCTAAGAAGTCATCTATGTATGAACCCACATAATGTGACATGAAAGGGAATTTTCCTGACCACTGTCATATCTGGTTTCATGTTCAGACATTCTTATTGATAGAGTCATTTAATCAGAGGTTTGTCTTGTGTAGGAATTTTTCTGCCCAGGTTTTCAAGATTCCCATCCAATATCCATATAAGGTCTTCAGACAAACCCAAAAACCTTTATAGTTTTGAGAAGCAATCATGATTTTTAACCCCTAGAAATAAAAATTCTATTTTTCATATTTTGTTAATTAAGAATATACAATTAAATAATATTCTTATCTTTTCAAAATACTCATTTTGCTAACTGCTCACTTTATGACTTGAAATCTGTTATGGTATTGTTTTTTACTAACACAATGACTAGAAAAGGAAGAAAAAGGAATCTAACTAAAGGTGGTATTTCAGTTTATTCAACAGTGTTGTATTTAAGCCTCATCTTTGTTTTTAACTATCAAGCAAGCACAGTTGCTTGGCTTTTATTCTTTGTTATCATCTAAGAGTTTTTTTTTTGAAAAGAGGATGATTGTAAACCAGGAATTGCAGAGTCAAATGCATAAATATGCCAGGTAGGTAATTTAAGTGATAGAACCAATGGGGAATAGTGGTGGATGTGAGCTAAAGAGCCTATGTCCTATCTGAGGACACAGTCACTACTCAGTCCAGCCAGTTGCTGCTGTGTGAGATTGTGGTCCCAAGTGTAGACTATGCCTGTTTAACCAGCTTTCTTAAAAAAAGAAAAAGCTGTGATTCATAGCATTTGCCAATACTTGTGGTGTAAATATTCCTACATAGCTCATTTCAGGCCTCTAGTGTATTGTTACTGAACATGTTTGGAAGAGATATTAACATTTGGCTCTCATGAGCCAGTATAAGCCAGCTCCACCACAAAACACTAGCCCAGTGTAGCCAGATTTACAAATTTTGAAGCCAGAAATCTGAATTTTTATATAAAACCTTTCAATTTTTGAAATATTATGTAAGCCAAACAAAACACATTAATGAACTGAATCATACTTTTTGAGCTGCCAATGTACAACCTCTGGAGGTAAACTTATAATACTTGTCTTCAAAATCTTCTTAGAAATCAAATTTGCTACTTTATAGTCAAACTGCAGGAGCTTAATCAATGGTTCCACTGCTATTTTTCTAAACCAAAAGTGTTTTAATGTGTGTTTAGTATTTGTAAAAGGTAAAAAATTTGCAGTTCAGAAATTCTTCTTTGATTAATTAAAAACAATAAATATACTTGGAAATTCTAAAGCTGACTAACCTGGTTTGCCATCTGTGGGAGTTGTTTTTCCTAGATGGATTATTTGTATCAGTCAAAGATGGAAAACACCAGTCTAATTAACAGAAATTACTAAATTGTCATGTCATACAACCCTGTGTTTGCTGTTGGGTCTGTATTTGCTTGGATAATATGTTTTTCTTTAAATGATAATTTTCATTATTGTTACTTTTTGGTATTTTCAAAGCACTTTTACAGTGTTGTTCTGAAGTCATCCACAGGGCTGTGAGGAGGGTAGTGATGTTTTGCCAGTTTGACTCAGGACTTTGCAGTAAGGGGCTAAGCTGAGACAGAGGCTCAGGCCTGTTGACTCAGGATCCAAATTGCTTTTCACCAGACTGCTGAGGACGTCAAAGAGATTCAAAGACTGTGCCCTCTTCAAAACTGTCTAGCCCTCCAATTGTGGTTACGGAGTAGGTGGAGGATGTGGCTAAGAGAATGATCATTGTCTGATGAATATAAGAATTGACACAACAAAGCAGAAGAACTCCTTAAGGGCTCTATCATATTACAGTCCTCCAGCATATAAAAACATATTTGTGGATATGTTAGAATGCAGATCATATGCAAATGTGCTGAATTAGGGACATATGAGAAGATGGATATATGATACAGTGTATCATCAAAGGCCGATTATGTCACTGGACCTTTGAGGTCTCTTAGAGGTGATGCTGAAAAGCCTGAACATGTCTACAATTTGCAGCTTAGATCTTCAAAGCCATCCAGCTTGTGCTGTGTGGCCTGCTGTTGATGGGTTCCGACTGTGATATAAGCTGGTGAGGTTCTGAAATCAGTTTGCTTGATTTTAATCTCTGATGAGATGTATTAGAGCAGAGGAGAGACTGGCCCAAGTGTTTGCGTAAATTTAGTGAAGTATTCTCTTTGCTTCTGTTCCTGTGAAGTGACTCCCAAATTAGGAAAGATGACTGTGATATTTGCCGAAGTGTTTTGTGTGTGTTGGTGGGAAGAGGGGGCGAGAAAGTGTGAAAGGAATGTGCTTGTCACGCACACTCAACCCTGAGCTGAGTCCCCTAGGCCTGCTTCCAGTCGCATGGCTGGCCCTGAACGCCTCACATCGCTGGGCTTTAGCACGTTTACTGTGTATCTTCCCACTGGGCTCTGTTCCATGAGGGCAGAGAATCCATCTCTTCTCACCAGCATATTCTCAGCACTTTGCACACTGCCTGAGCAAAGTAATCACTCAATAAGTATTTGCTGGATGAAAAAATGAAACATAAATGCAAGATTTTTAAAACTTTCAACTGAAATAGAATTAGTATACAAAATATAGACTGTTTTCTTTCTTTTCTTCTTCTTAGAGTTGTTTTTTTCCATCACCGAGTTGGTTTCTGTTCATGAATGTGGCAGTCCTTGGCACTGTGTAGCTGTATTCATTGCATGAATTTTTGCTTGAAGTGTGGTGACATAATACATATTTTACCTGCTGAATCATTTGGTCACTGACATGATTTCTTGTCCTAATGCACACCTGGCTTTGCGCCTTTCCCCAGAACTCCCATGAGGTCACTTTAGAAAGAGTCACCAGTAAAGAACTTAATTAGGTGCTGCATTCTAGCAAGTCTTCCCTGTTATTCTGGGAACCATTCCACAGAAGCTCAGGAGAGCAGCGCAGTGTGACATGGCCAGACAAACATCATCATCCAATTCACCTTTACATTCTTGGATTTTAGCGACTCAGAATGATCAGATGTAGGCAGAATGTGTACATTAATTAATTTTGTTCTCATACCAGGGCTTGGTTTATAAGCTATTGTTATACACAGGGTTGTTTTATGTAGTTCTGTGACTTAAAGTTTCTAGGAAAATGCCTCCCTTGATTAGAAAATCTTTCTCCCATGAACTTGGGAAAATGCCTGAAATTCCTCTAAGAGAGGTTCATTCCTTTCGCTCCAAGGTTTTGGTCTTACTTAACTTTTTATTAAAGTCTTAATATACCCTGGGAAAGGTAACATCATGAACAATCTTTATTTGACACCATTTTTGGCTATTTGGCTGTGCGTTCCAGTTATTGTTCTATCTCTTTCCTCCTTTAACTGCCAAGCTTAGTATATTACTTGTATTTGAGGTTTCTGCTTCCTACCTGCTTTTCTTAGCCTTTTGCATTATCGTGCCCACTCCAACTCCTCTACTGATGCTGCCTTTAAAGGCCAATTTCCTTTTTTTTTTTTGACATTTGAAATTAAGCCTCTAATGAGTGTATAAAATATGAAAAAATTCTTATTAAATGTAAAAATCGGTATGTAAAAGTAAGTATAATCCCAAAGGTATGCAGTCCTTCCTTTCCATCTCCTGGATATGTATTTAGGAGAAAATGCAAAAAGGTTTTCTTTTAATACTGAGATGAGGAAGGCTTTCTCTTTTTTATTGAGGTATAGTTTTTTTTTTAACAATATTATATTAGTTTCGGGTGTACAGCATAGTGATTCAAAACTTTTATAGATTCTGCTGCATTTATAGTTATTATAAAATATTGTCTGTATTCCCTGTGCTGTACGATATATCCTGTAGCTTATTTATGTTAAACATGATAGTTTGTACCTCTGAATCCCCTACCCTTACCTCGCCCCTCCCTCTTTCCCTTTTTCCCCGCTGGTAACAACTAGTTTGTTTTCTGTATCTCTGTGAGTCTGTTTCTTTTTTGTTATAGTCACTTTTTTTTTTAGATTCCACATATAAGCGGTAACATACATAATTTGTCTGTCTGACTTATTTCACTAAACATAATACCCTCCAGGTTTATCTACGTTGTTGCAAATGGCAAAATTTCATTCTTTTTTTTATGTCCTGGTGGTATTCAAGGCTAATTTCCTTTCGTCGAGTCCAAGATTCTCACTGTCATCCTCCTTGACCTCACTTGGGCTACTTGACATATGTTAAACACTGTTCCTACTAAAACACTCCTCCTTTGGCCTCCAGACCCCATACCTATCTATTACTTTTCCTACCTTTACAACCTGTTCTTTTGTTGTCCCCTCCTTGGTCGACTTCAGTGCTTGCCCTTGTCCTTTATCCCTCTAATTACCCACCCTAAACATCCATTTCAATGGCTTCAGTCTTGTATTAATTTTCTATTGCTGCATAAAAAATTAACACAAATGTAGCTTAAAATAGTGAAAGTTATTATTTCATAGTTTCCATGGGCAAGGAGCCCAGGAAAAGCTGGACCCTCTGCTTGGGTTTTAAAAGGCTACAACCAAGGTGCCCACTGGGTTGCAGCTTTCACTTGGGGCTCAGAGTCCTTTTCCAAACGCATTTAAGTTGTTGGAAGAATGCAGTTCCTTGTCGGTGTAGAGCTTGTGGAGGCTGTGTCTTCTAGGCCAGCAGGAACATGTCTCTCTGAGCTTCACTTTCTTTTAAAGGTTCTTCTGATTAGGTCAGGCCCACCCAACACAATCACCTTTTGATTAACTCACAGTCAACTGAATATTAACCTAATCTTGGAAGTGATATCCCATCAGAAGGGGAAGGTATTATACAGGGTGTATTCATCAGGAGATGGGGATCTTGGTGGCCTTCTTAGACTCTTGCCTACAGGACCACCAAACACCCGTGGCTGTCACTCACCATCATCCAGGCTCCAACTGCTAGATTTCAACCAGCCATAGGTTTCTCCACTTGGACAGACCAGCCACAGCTTTAAATCAACATATTTCCCCCTCTCTCTCCCACAACAAACAAACAAGCAAACAAATTTAGCATATTTCTCCACCAAGAGAGCCATTCCTATAAGTTAATTCACATTTTATTTTAGGGTCCAGACTGGAAACACTGGTGTCCTCTTTGTACTTTTTTCTCTGTTCCCTACAATCTGCTCCTAGGTTTGTAATTCCTTCTTTCAATTGTCTCTCAGATTTGCCATTTCATGGCATTCATGCCTTAGAGAAACCTATGCAAGCTGACCTGGCTACTTGGGAGGAAGGTGTTTGGTCTGAGGAATGACTACTATGTACCATATTCTGAACCTGCATAGTTTTGTGCCTTGCCCCCCTCCCCCCTTAAGTGAATCACATAGTATTTAATCCTGTTGAAGAAACTGATAAGGTCACCAGGACGTAAAGGTAGAGGTTATCAGACTTGAGGAAAAATGTGACAAATAGGGAATTGGAGAAGGTACTCTGACCTAACATAACTAAACAAAGTGTATGAAGCCCTTCCCCAAATGAGCCACAACTTCCTGTAGAAGCAGCATCCTGGCTGAGTGGAGCAATGAGGGCCAGTGGGAGGCAGCCTTTATTCAGTGCTCTGACCTCTGAGCTGAACTGCCTAGTGCTCCCTCGTAGAACCTGTTGGTCCCGCTGTTGCAGACTTGCCCCGTCCCCATTTCTAGGCCAGTTCTGACTTAAGGGAAGAGCTGTTTCATCTCTCCCCATCTACGAATCTTCTGCTTAGTCATGTACTCACTTTTAGCTCAGTGAGGTCTTGACCCCTGAAGATTCCCTTGTTGTTCCTAAGCCACCTTTGTTGCCCTCCTCACCCTGAATGTGAGGTCTCAGGCCCTGACATTGCTCTCTGACCCAGTCTCTGTGTTTATCCATTTGGTGTGCGGTGAAGAATGGATGACTCGTTCTGTGTGACTCCAGTGGGCAGGGCCTGGTGTAGAGGGAGAAAGAGGCCCATGTCAGCCTGTCCTTGTCATTCTACGAAGATGCCTTCTGCTGTTCTGCTTCCCTGTGGGGATTACATCTGACTTTCCTCTTTTTCACTTAAAAGATTTCTTCTTTTTAAAAATTTTATTTATTTATTTATTTATTTATTTATTTATTTATTTATTGTCTTTGTTTTGGGGGGAGGTAAGTAGGTTTTATTCATTTACTTATTTATTTTAATGGAGGTACTGGGGATTGAACCCAGGACCTTGTGCATGCTAAGCATGTGCTCTACCCCTGAGCTATAGCCTCCCCTGCTGAAAGGTTTCTTCTTCATTAAGATTCTCCTCCCAAATTAGAGCAAAATTATGCCATTCCTTCATTTATTCACTGATTCATTTATTAACTGATAATTACTGAGTATCTGCAGTGTGTCTCAGGCTGTGTTCCTGCTGCTGGGGACAGAGCACCAAACAAATCAGACAAGTTCTTTCCCTCCCAAAGCTTCTGTGCTACCAATGGACAGAGAAACAGAAGAGAAAATGACTCTATCAGAGAGATGGTGTTTTAAACCATAACCCCCTTCACTTGTATTTTCTTTCTTGTCCTCTTCCATCTTGCTTAAGACCCCACACGTTCAATTATTCTTTTTTCTTGCATATTTGAATAAACTTCAGGGTTTTTTTTTTCATCTTCAAAAATGAAACCTCTATCTTCCTGCTCACCTGCTTGAGCTACTGTCCAGTCTCTCTCCTTCCCCCTTTACACAAGCTTTCATTCATTCATTCCTTAGCCCCCTTTAGACTTTTGTCCCCACTGCTTTATTGATATAGCATCTTAATGATCATTTATGACCATTGTTTCATTTTTAATTTTCATTAATTTATTCATTCATTTAAAAAACCCCGATACCTTTCCGTCTCTGCTGTGACTTTTTTGCCCGTAGTATTATTGGTTTTGTACAGAAGGCCCTTTTCCTTGGGTTTGCAGGGCTAAATTCCCTGTATTGAAGGGTCAGCTCAAATGTCACTTTTTATCCCTACTTGATTTAAAAAAAAAAAAAGTCTCTTATGGAACCGATTATTTCCATCTTAAATTATAGATTTTAACCTCTTGAGAGATCAAACTTTGTTTTATTGATTTGGGGATCTTCCATGCACTTAACAGAGTGCTTTGCTTATAAGTGCTTATTAAATATCTGCTAAATGCCTGAAGGAAGCAATAAGCAAAAGTAACTTCATTCTTAGAGCTTCTTTTAAAAACTAGTGTTGCAGAACAATGCATTATTTATTTTAAAAACAGATAATATATATTTTTCTTTTTCAGTTTTATTAGGTAGAATTATTACAGTTTGACTCACATATACATTATGTTGCATGTAAATACATATATACAATATGCTGCACATTTTAAAAACAGATATATTTTAAAAAACTAGGTTGTTTAAAATGTAGAACCGTATTTGAAGAAGACATTTGTAACTGAAGATATGCTATCACAGGGATAAATAAGTAAATCATGTCATTAAATGCTACTTTTCTACATTTTCACTTACTCATCACATTTTTTTTTTCAGTTGTTCATAACCACTTTTTGAGTCAAATGATTGACTGGGTCAGTGGTTCATGGTAAGAAATATGTTTGATGTATTATCCTAAACATGCTTTTGAAATTCTGCCTCTTTTTGCTGTCTGGTCTTACCTTCTGGCATTCGATATCCAGTTTCCTCATATGTCTGATTTTCATTCAGATGGATTGGCAAAATTATTCTGAGTCTAATGCAAATATGTTTTTCTTTCGAGTTCAGTATATAAAGTAAACATCAATATGATTTGACTATCGTTAGAGATAATTCAGAGGAATGTGAAACGTGGGTGTTCCATTCATTGAGTTTAAAAATTTCCATGAAGAGAAGGATATGATAATCTGTTTTTCTTTGCTAAGTAAATTAGAGATTTTAAATTTATATAACACCTCTACTGGTTTTTCAGTGTTTACAGGTAAAATGTTTATAGGTTGAAGTTTATTTCTAATTACATTGGAATAGAAGCCAAGACATAGTTGCAGCAAAGCAGAAAACTTTGAATGAGTTCTACTTTAAGAATTCTGTAATAGTTAAGGTTGGACTTATTTGCAGAGGTTTACTTAATTGAAAAGGATGCCTAATCACTGTTTTTCTCTTTACTAAGTAGGATTGTCCTATGAAACTTTTCCAGGATGAAGGCCACTCAGAAATCTTAAGGAGTCTGATTCTGTATGTAATTTAGTGTCAAATGACAGAATTCAGAATAGCTGAGTTCAGGTCCTGGCTTGTCTCTACTTGGTACATAACCTTGGGCAGATTATTAACCTCTTCCATGCCTCAGTTTTTTCTTTGTACAATGGGTTCTTCAGAGCACCTCTCTCATATGGTTGCCATGAGGATTAAGTGAGATACTTTATATAAAGTGCTTAGAACACTGCACAATAAGTGCATAATAAGTACTAGCTTTCATCATCAGTAAGTACTAGAAACGTAAAATGATTGTTGTAGTATGGATAGGTAGGATTTCTTATTCTTTCAACATGAGGTAGACAAAATATCTTCTCTACTCCTGAATATTGTTCTCTGCTTGGCCCTTAGTGGTTCTGAAGAAATGAGTTTACCTTAAGGTGTGAGGGACAAAGTGAAACAGATTAAATTGTGTAGGAAGTTAGACATGCAAAGTAAAGGAATTAGGATAAAAAAGAGAGATGTCAGTCCAGTCCAGGAACACGGTATATTTTTCCATCTGTTTGTTTTATCTTCAGTTTCTTTCATCAGTCTCTTACAGTTCTCCGAGTACTGGTCTTTTACCTCCTTTGGTAGGTTTATTCCTAGGTATCTTATTCTTTTTGATGCAATTGTAAATGGGATTGTTCCCTTAATTTCTCTTTCTGATAGTTTGTTGTTATTATATAGAAATGCAGCAGATTTCTGTATGTTAATTCGTGTGCCTAGAACAGTTCCTGGCAAATAGTAGGTGCAATATGAAGATTTTTGAATAATTGGGGGAATAAATGAGGTTCTCATTGACACCAAAATAAGTATTATTTCCTTTCCTTTGCCCTATAACTCCTCTTCTGCTTATGCTTTCTTGTAAGACTGGAACAGAAAGTATAAAGATGAGCCGAGAGCATCTTGTAGTGCTACAAAGGAAGGAAGTGCTAAAACCGGAAAAAACTTACAGCGATGGGGAGTATGTCAAAGGGACACAGGAGCCAAGTGAAGAGCTCCCAATGGCCAAAACTGGAATGATTTGAACAGTAAAATAAAGTAGTATTGGATTATAACCGAAAGTATAAAAGAAATATTCATGAGTCTGTGCTGAGATGAATAAATTATTGAAAAAAATAAATAGGAAAGAAGAGACAATTCTCTTGTGTGGAAGAATTCCAGATAGTTTATGTAGACACTGCCTTCAAGGAAGAAGAGCATAACTCCTCATCCCTTAAGTGTGGACTGTGCAGGGTGACTTCCTTCCGAAGTGTGGACAGGGGGAGGAAAGAAATAGTGATTTTACAGTGGGAAAACCTGATTAACACTACCTCATTCAGGTGGTGAAGATCAAGACCAACAGTGATAAATCATGTTGGTAGTATGTACCTTTGACATGGTGTGTTGAAAATGACACTTTTATCATCTTCCTTTCAAAAACCCATAACCCCAGTTTTTTTATAAGAGAAATATAAAAAAAAAATCCCTTTGAGGAACATTCTACAAAATACCTGATCAGTACTCTTCAAAGCTGTCAAGATGATCCAAAACAAGGAGTGTATGATAAATTGTTACAACCAAGAGGAGCCCAAGGAGGCAAGAACTAAACATAATGTGGTGGGTACCCTGGATGGGGATCCTGGAACAGAAAAATGACATTAAGTAAAAACTAAGCACTTCTGAACATATGCACTGTAATAATAATTCATCAATATTAGTTCTTTAATTATAAAATATCTATGACACTGATATAAGATGTTAATAATAGGGGAACTGGGTGTGGAGTATATGGAAAGTCTCTATACTACCTTGGTATTTTTTCCTGTAAACCCAAAACCGTTCTAAAATAAAAAGTTAAAAAAATTTGTGAACATTTCCCCACATGATGCTGTATTCTTCTGTTGCATCATTTTAAGTGCTTTCTTTGTCTTCCATTACAAATGCATATTAGTTTAGAGTTCATTAAACCTATCTCTGATTTTGGAGTACTTAAATTGGTGCTAGTAATTTGTACCTACATTGTTGACCATACCTGTGATAAGAGGAGGGTTGTTTTTGCCAAGGATTCTTATCTTCTTTTGTTTTATCTTGTTTATGATTTCTTCTCTAATTTTTTCTCTGTATTTCCCATTGAGGGAATGACTTTAAATACTGCCTATATGCTGGTGACTCCAGCCCAATTGATTGTCTCACAGGCATCTCCAGTTCAGCATATTTAAAGGTAAACTCTTATTTTCTTCCCCTTTAACTTGTCCTCTCTGACTTCCCTTATTTCTGTGAGTGCCTTCAGAGCTTAGCCAGATACTCAGACAGAAATCTGGGAATTATGTTTGGCTCCTGTGTTACCATTCTATCTGCCATCTCCTTCCCATATAATCTTTCATATGTTTTGTCCATTCTGATCCTAAAGCATTTCTTAAATCCACAATTTTTCCATTTCCACTGCCACTAACCTAGTCTGAGCTATCGTTAACTGATGCCCAGACCTTGCAATTCCATAACTGGCCTCTTTTCTGTTCATTCTTTGGATTTAATTGCAAATGCAGTGGGAAGCCCTATGAGTTTTAAGCTGAAGGATGGCGTAATATACTTTGTGATTTTAAAATGATCACCTGAAAGATGTGCAAAGGATAACTCCTTACCTAATGACCTGCAAGGGCTGGCATGGTCTGGCCTCTGTAAACCTCTCCAATTTCATTTCCTGTCTCTTTCTTGCCACGCTTCAGCTACATTGGTCTACTTTCAGTTTTCAGGGTTTTTTTTTTTCCTGTATGCCAGTCTCTTTCCTGCCTTAGGGCTCTCACACATGTTATTCTCTTTGCTTTTAAAGTTCTCCTCCGTCTCCTTTCCCCATGGCAGTTCCTATAACTGTTTGTTTAGTTGTCTTCGCTATTCTTAAGTCCAAAGAGGGCAGGACTACATCTTTTTCATTTACTTATGTACAGCCAGTACCTAGCACAGTGCTTTACATGAAGCAACACCCAGTATTTGTTGAATAAATAAACAACTGGTAATTACTGTTTTCATTCATGCTTTAAAAATAGTGTGCAAGTTCTATTTTAGGTGCTGTGAGTACATACAAAGGGTTTATAATACTTAATTCTTACCCTGAAATAGTTCCCAATTTAAAAGGAGTGATTGAATCACATTGTAGCATGGAGGAGGGCACTATAGTTGGAATAGTTAAATTCTGCCACCAGCCAACAATGTGACCTCAGATAAAGTATTTACCTTCTCTGTTCCTTTATTTATCTGTCTGTAATATTAAGGAGTTTGACTAGAGTTTCTTCAGGCTTTGGTTTCCAAATCTGTGTACAATTAATGGTACACTGGTTACATTATTTCTTCCCAGGCTCCAGTCCAGGTCTGGGTGGGGTCCAGGAATTCCCCAGGTGATTGCAGTGAGCCATTAGGTTCAGGAACTACTGATTTAGGTCTTTCCAGATTTACCATCATATAATTCTAACTGTAGTACGTGGCAGACTATGAACGTGCAACATGTTGTTGTTGTTGATTTTTGCGTAGGTTATTTGGGGACTGAATGAAATGGCGGTGTTGAAATGGACTTTGAAGAATGGATACAGATACAGGCAGGTGCAGAAGTGATGCATGATTAGTGTTTAGTCCAGCTTAGTTGGAGGCTGGAATAGATGCAAAGGAGTAGGAGGGAAAAATGACCCATTTTGATGTAATGGGCTTGTAGTCTTGTTTTCCCCATTTTTACGTGTGATACTTGGTTGTCCTTTTGGAGATGAAAGATTGTATTCTTGCAGCTTGATCTTCATTTCGTAGAAGTAAATGTGGTGACAGACACCATGGGGCTCCTTTGGGAAATAATTGGGCATATTCTTCCTCAAGTCTTTTGGGGCTGTGCCCTTTGAGATCCACTTTGACCACGCCATTGGTTTTGTGGTATGCACAAAGACTATCGGGACCCACTATGTTATCTAAAATAATAATTTTGCTGTCAGAATGATTATTATTAAACCAAAGATGGCTTTTTTGTTTAGATGAAACCATATAAAGGCAACATTCTGAGTAAATTATACAGCATCTACATGATGAAATAATGAGCCTAAGTTTAGGGAATGAAAGTAATGATCTAATGCAATATTTAGAATGGGTCTACAGTATGTAGTTATTAACCTAAAAGTCACATCCTGCATTCTTTTGATTTGTGGAAAATTTGTCATTAATTGCCAGGAAACCTCTGATTTTTCGTACATAATCACGTCATAGCTGCTGGCTTTCTCCCCCTTCTCTTGCCTTAAAATACATCTTTGTAAATAGTAGATTACTTTCAGATCTGTAATGCCCCTTTTAAACATTGGGTTGCTAAGTTTAGCCCTTTTGGTCTCTTTTTTAAAATAGATTCCCACCTCCTCCCCCACCCCCAACTTTGCCTCTGAGTAGTTACTGACAAATCACACTTTTGTTTTTGGATGGCAACTGGCGTAAAATCTTATTTAACCTTTCTGCCCAGTGGGAGCATGCTAGTTCTGAAATGCTTTCTGTTTTCATCAGCTACCATTGTGTGGAGAAAATGGATATGATATCCTATTTGGAAACAGTCTGTGAGGTGAATTCTGACCCTTCATTCAAACTCCCTCTAAGAGGGGCTACTTTTATTAAATAGTTGTCAAGGGTAGCTTATCAAGGCAGAGTCAGAAACACAGAAGTCACAGCTGAGAAGAAAGAATGACGTAGTGAGCAAGAGATGAGGCAACCAGGCTGCCCTCCAGCCTAGCACCCAGCCTGTGCCTTTCCCTGCTGAGCGTCTGAGTAAATCTAGGATCACCCAGTCAGCCCACTTCTCCCTGTAGTCCTTGCTCTTGTTGATTTATTGACTATCATTTGACTTTGAAATGAGAAAAGTGGAAATACCAAGGGTCTTGTGACTTTTGCTCACAAAGAATTGCCTTTATTAGTGTGAAATCTTGGCCTCCAGTAGCACCAGAGCTCCTTAGAGAGTGGCTTTCACCAGAATTTTTGAAAAGAACAACCCCCCAACCCCCAACATAACTAGATTAAAGAGGCACCTTTCTTACAGTAAAACCTCAGACTTGAGAAAATGTCCCCAGTTTCAGGGAGAGCCTTCGTGGGAAAATGACTACTATTATATCCCTGGTTATCTTTCTATCTGCCATGTTGTTAAGAAGAATAATAGTGGCAGAAGTATACACCTTGGAAGCAATGTAAGACCATTTACTATTTTGCAAATTGTGTTCTTTGTTCATGTTTCCTAGGGTGGCATTGTAGGCTTGCCTTGCTTCAACCAGACCATGTATTATTTGGTTTGAAACAGGACTTATGCTTTTTTTTAAAAAAGTTTGAAAACAGTTGGGCAAATGCCCAAGACTTTATAGGGAAGATGTCTGAAGGTCAATGTAGTTGATTTATATACCTACAGTTGTACATCTAGAGGTTGACAGAAATTAGAAGCCGTGACTCTGGCCTTCCCATCCAGTACATTTTGACTACAAAATGTTGATTTGATTTTCCATTTTGAAAGACACAGAAGTGATCTGTGAAATGGTGATTAGCAACAGGCAGCCCCAGGCAGCCCTGGAATGCTCCATGGTTCAAATGCCCAAGACCAGATGGAAGTCCAGAAGTGGATGACTCAAAGTTTATTAGTTTTGCCACCTGGGCAGTACAACCAAACCAGCTGCCATAAGGCAGTTCCAATTTCAACAGAGCAGTAAATGAACATAAAAGTGAGTGTAAATCCAAAGAAAAAAGTAAAGGAGAATGGCTGCCGCTGAGAGGAGATTCATCCAGGCCAAGCCCCAGTGACAGCCCTTGTGGGAGGCCAGCCACCGTGCCAGGTAGAGGGCGATGACAGGCTGCAGCACCAAGCCCTGAAAAATCACCCCTTGGCTTGCTTCAGGAGTCAGTCTCAGTTTGGGATGTTTGACTTGCTGGCTTGGTAGATTCCTGATCACATCCGATGATACAGAATGGGACAAGCCCCATGCTGTGTCATGATTATGCTATGAGGCCAGAAGCTTTTCTTCTGTAAACTATGGAAAGTGGTTGTTTGGTCACCTCCTTCCCATCGTTCTGGGCCCTTGGGGGCACGGACAGTCATTGGAACATAAGCTCTTAGTGACAGATCACCAGGAATCAAGTCATTATCCTCATATGGAATTGAATTAGTATGGTCTTCAATATCTGTATATAAAAACTACAAGAGCCAGAGGCTGACCTTAAAACTTTAGATGGCTCCTTTAATAGACCTGTGGTTCTTGAAAGCCGAAATAATTATGAGAATCTGGGCACAGGACCAAGTTGAGAGAAGTATAGTCATTTTTGTTTAAAGGAGAATGAGTCACTAATGAATAAAAAAATAAAACAAGTTAAATAATCTTGATCCTCTGTGTCAGTAAGAATGCTTTGGGTAACAAGTAACAGAAAATTTGACTAAACTGACTTAAACAAAATAGAAGTTTCTTCTTATTTTTTCATGATATGAGAAGTTTAGAGGAATGTGAACTCTGACGAGTTCACCTGCTCAGTGATGATGCAGGTTCTTTTTGTGTCCTATTGATGGAAAGTAAAAGGGGGAAGGAACGTACCAGTTGCTGATGTATTTTGCTACGGCTTTGATGCTAAAGGCTGAATCAGGATTCCATCTGCTGGGTCAACCTCTGCCTTCAGATGACCTTTCCAGGAGCGGAATGTTTCTGTGTTTATATGTCTCAGTTGACCATTACTCAGCACTTACAGTCTCATGCAATAATGTAATACCATTCTTCTTTTCTTTGTACGACAAAAGTGTGGTTGCCTGCATATTTTCCAATCAAATAGGACAGTTTTTCTCTCTCTTTTCCTTCTACAATGACATGAAATGAAATCAAATGAGAATGTTCCTATTATAAGTTTCTGTTTATGAATATAGGTAAACTAGTAAACTAGCTTTTTTTTTCCTTTTGGTAGGTGGCATGTTTGACCCAGGTAGCTGCTAATTATCTTATTGGCCAGCAGGAAGCAAAACGCTGGGGTACCGCTCATGGCAGCATTGTTCCTTACCAGGTAAGAATACAGCAACAAAGGGTTGGGCTCCTAGAACCTGCAGTTTTGTATGATATGAGTTTGAGAAATGATTCCTTTAAAAACAACTTCCAGGGTATCCTGTCGTGTGTCTTTGTCTGGGTATAACAAGCTTCTGTTGTTCACTTTAAATTCTGTGTTTTGCACATTTCTTCATGAGACGATTAGTAACAGGACACTTAAATGGATCAAAAGAACTTGATGAAAGTCAGTGACTTTTGGACTCATATGATGGTTTGCTTTTTTTTTCAGCCAAAAGAGGCACTGATTGTAGCCATTTTATAAAGCATGGCTTGTTCGCCATGTCAATTATAAATTAAATGTTACTTACCCCATCTGACAACAATATCCTCACAGGGTTGAAATGAAATGAAAATTTGCGTGTGAAGGAGCTTCATTTCTTTGCGCAAAGCAGATGGTTCAGGAGCTGCTGTTCTTTATTAAGTGTCTAAGCTTTTCCTCAGAAATTCTTGACTTTGGCGAGTACGAATGAGTATGTGAAGAAACTATGATCTTTCAAAAATAAAAAACAAAAACTCTAGCTCTTCTTCCAAACCCCTAACCTTGGTTAGCCTGGTTGTGTCATAATCTCGTTGTATTTACTAATGTCTTTGTCGTGTCTTCCGTACCACGCTGTAAGTTGAAGAGCAGAAGTGTCCTTTTCATCCTTGTGTCCCTTCTCACATCTAGTAGAAGCACGTACTGGGTACTATGTAAATATCTCTTGAATAAAGGAGGACTGTTTTACTAAAGTCATTTCAGTGCTCGTGCTCTTGAAAGAACATATAAAAGTCAGCATTTTCCATTTGCAAGGAAATGCATCAACACTGCCGATCAGTCTTTTAGTTTTAAGAACAGCATCTCCTTGGGCGAAACTAGATTAGGTTCCATTTTTTAAAATACAAATTTGAGGAAAACAATGACCCAATGTGAATCTAGAATTCTTCTCTATTTCTGTTTATGGTACCTTTACACTTGAGGCATTACTAAGATTTCCCTGTAGAACTGCCTTGTAATACATTTGTTTAATCTTTTGGCATAATTAAAGTTGTGGAGACATTTTCCTTAGTGCGTCTCTTCCCTCCAGCAGTGGTGTTATGACCCTATTGACATTTGGCTTTCCGACTTCCTAGCCCTTTGTGGCTGATCCTATACTTCTAGTCAAACCTACCTCACTTCACAGAAGTCTTTCTTTTAAACGAGAGCTCATGATATTCAGCCTTAGTTTACAGATAAGAAATCTGATACCTAGATTAGGTAGATGGACTCCAACTCTTTATTGAATATTCTTTCAGATCGTGCCACCTTTGACAGGAGAGTGCTGTGATTTCAATTCCTTTCTGCTGCTCCACCACACGTGCTGGCCATCAGACTTGCTCCTAGCTAAGGCGTCTCATCCACTAATTTGTCCTCGTCATTGATAATGGAAATCCCTCTCAAGGGCATTTTAGCAGGGGGCACTGTTGGAACCCAGGGAAATCTCAAATAATGGAAGTTCGGGCTTCCATTTTTGCTGTGTATGGAGACAGTATCTGTGGGTTGGAACTCTTTATGGTGTTACTCCTAATAACATCAGGTAGGGAGGTGTTCACTATGTTCAGGCATAAGGTTTATAGGCTATTTTTTGTTTATTTAAAAAAAAATAGAACATCTTTAAAAAAAGTTTTGTGTAGACCTCAGCTATCCCTCCTGGGTGTTTACATGGAGAGCCCTGGCATCTTGGGCGTGCTCTCAATTATTTCACTGGGAGGTGAAAAGAAATTTAGAATCTTTGGCTTTTATTATGATATGTAAAAGATATGGGAAAGTCTGTGTGTGTGTGTATTTCTGTTCTTTGAAGACAGAAATTTACTTTTCCTTCTTGAATTGTCCCAGTCACATAAAATGGATACTGTGCCTATTTTGATCTAATTGATTGCAACTTTATAATCTATAAGAAATAAGAGAAGATCTACTAAACTTTTTCCTCAGAAGCCCGGAATTGATTTGTTTCCTCTTGGTGGAGAACTGGTTCAGCCCTGTGATTAAGGAACAAATGCAAATTTAGCTTGAATGAAACTAACATACTGAGATGGATCATAGATATGCTTGTAGATCCTGGTCAGTTTTCAATTTTTAAGAAATAGATTTGGGAAATATTTTTATGGGTGAATTCCAGGATAATTATAATTCAGTTTTCCATAATAATCACAGCTTTGCATTTAATTTGAGTTGCCTGAGTTTGGAGCTAAAAGTCTATAACAGAAGACCCTGATGGTCTCAGGAGTTAGTCAAGGTGCCCAGCTCACTCTCCACAATTATTATTGAACCTTATCTGAAGGATCATGGACCTTGAATGCCTGGAATGCAAAGTTTTGAAGAGTAGTGATCCTTGATTTGTGTGTTACTTTGTATACATGCAGTTTTTAACTTCTAAGGTTGGGTATCCACCTGTGCTCTTTTCTCCCTGTTCTTTGGCTGCCACCTTTCTGAACACGAGTATATTAAGCAGAGTAGACAGAACTGAGGTAAGCATTTTGCTATTTGTTGAACATTTTGGTAGATGCTTTTCTGGGAATTCAGATTTTTAAAAAGAATTTTTGATTTCAGTGCTTCTCTTGTTCCCATTAGCAGTGGATTTGGCCCCTGAGAAGTACCTAGCCCAAGGGAATGATAATGACATAATGTTCGTGTTAATATTTTTAATGCATTGGTATTAGTTCAGTGTTTCTCAACCTTTCAGTTACAGTTGTAAAGATAGACATGGTTTAGGGATGGGAGAGGAGAGTGCAGAGAAAGCAGCTGGTCTTCAAAAATGTGTATTTTATTATGTTTATTATGTATATGCACAGTTATCAGTGGGACCACTACCCTTTAGATACGTGACTAACATGGTAATTCCTTAGTTTCCTGGCATGTGTATATCTAAAACTCTCTCCCAAAGTTCTTCAACTTCCTTGGAGCCTGTATTTGCATGTTCTCCTTTGTTTTCTGAACTCATGACCCACACTGATGTCTACCTCTCTCCAATATTATAGAAGATCCATTCACAAATACACTAAGAGCATAGGAGACCATACTGAAAATTTTAAAGAAAAATGGAGTTTTTGTATAGATAAAATTTATGCAATCTCCCATGGGAGACCTCACCTTTCTTACCATATCCTTTGGCTGATACCAGGGAGTTTGTCATGAACAACATGAAACATGAGTCTGCTCACCTTCTGTTCCTCATTCTCTCCCTTCTTCTTTTTGGCTTCTCTTCTTTTCAAGAGGGACAAATTTCTCCAGTCTTATGCAGAGTTATTACACCCTCTAGTGCAGCATAGATCTTTGAGTGGCTACCTCTACCTGAAATGCTTAACAATTTTTGTTTACATAGAAATAATCCCTTCCTAACGAGCATCTAACAGAAGCCAGCCAAGCTCTCTCTATGTTCTTGATAAGACCATCTCTCTCCCAGTTCATTCTACCTGCAGGAGGACTTGAGGGAGCTCACAGTTCCTTGTGTTCCTTCCGCTACAGTGTTGCCTCCATGATCAGTATAAACTACCCAAGAGGCCAATCTGGAGAATGAGACCACAACTACAATCATCTTTCCCTTGAAAGATGACCAGGACAAGTCTTGTCATTCCTTACACGTTTGCCTCAGTCACCACCAGGACTCCAAGCCTTCTAGGCCATCTGTAATCACCTGGACAGTGACCCCCCATATGGCTCTGTTCAGCTCTTCCTTTGACCCAGTCATTTCTTCTGCCACCAGTCTTGGTGGTCTAAAATCCACATAGAGGACCAAAGCAACAGGCTGGCTGCCCATAGCCTCCTCTGCTCTTAATGACCTTTTCCTGTCTTCACTTGGTTCCCAGTCACTTATTTCTCTTGCTTATGCATGCACATGAGTCCTTTGGAAATCCTGTGAAGATGCCGACTCTGACTCCAGGTGGTGTTGATGCTGCACGTCATGATAAGACAGTGGAGCTAGACTTCGATGAGTGCACCGTCTTGTTTGTGTTCAACTGGCAAGTCCCAATGCTGATCAGACTTACTACTCTATCTATTCTGTGCCTGCACTGAAGCAGTGAATATGGCTGGAAGAAAACGTTTAAGTACTGTGTTGACTTCTTACTCTCAATTCATGACTGTCTTGTCCTCATCCTTACTCAGCAATCTTACCACATTTACCTTCCCTGTGATGACATTCGCATCTTCTCGGGTCGTCCTCCTCCCTTCTCGTCCTTAGCCAAAGACTTTGCCTCATATGACACTAAAAATTGATACAGCTAGAAGACAACTACTTCATTTTTCTCTACCGTACCTCCCAAACTCCTACATGGGTACCACATGTAGTGCACTTCCTTTCCTCCTGTCACAGTGGATGAACTGTCCCTTTCCTCATTTTGCCTACTTAAAGGCCTTGCTCTGCACCTGATCTCCTCTAACATCTGTATTATCCATCAGTGGACAGATACATGATCACATCCTTCACCTTAAAAAAACCTAGCCTCGGACTGCCCCCCCACCCCCGCCTCCTGCCCCCAACCTCAACCTCTCTACTCCAAGGCATATTTCATTCCATTTACCATCTCATTTCTTCAAGCTCTTATATTACAAAACTCTTCAAGAGTTCTGGGTGGTGTCTGCTGAAAGGAAGCACTGCATCATCTATTCTGCAGGGCCACTTGTGCCTCACAGGTAGAGAGATTCTAGCAGCACCCTGAGGCCTCAGGAGCTGGGTGCTGTGGACTGGCTCGGGGAAGCTGACTTTCTGGGCAGCTCATTAATAGGAATACTATTCTTATGCTTTTTCTTGAGCCTTTCAAATCTAGGGCCTTCAAAGGAAATTTTTCCTTTAAATGCCCTGATGACTTACATGGTGATTTCTTTTAAACTCTCTCTTGCCCCCCATAGCCTCCAATTCAGGAGAATGCAGAAAACAATGATTCAGATGATTAAATGAAATCATGTCTCCCTTTCTTCAGTTTGGACTCATTCAACCCAGGAGTAGAGCAGGAAGCTGTGCTATGTTATTTCTGGTGGGGACATGAGACTGGATGTTTAATTTGGCATAAGCAGAGTCTCAGACAGGCAGTAAATTCCAAGTTTGAAGAGATACAGCACTTTGCTATCATTCCTTAGCACAACGTCAAAATGCTGTTAAATCATAGCAGATTAGGTAACCTTGGGGATCTTTTTTTTTTTTTTAAACCCATGTTAAGAATTTTTTTAAGAGCCAAAATGTGAATGATATACATCTGTCTCTTTTTATGTGTGACTTTTTTTTTTAATACCACAGTTACACTAAAGCATTCATTCACTAAAGTTTGAAAATACAATTTTGAACAGGCATGTGATTGTAGTGCATATTTTATTTAATTGATGAATTGACAATAACTGGAATAATCATGCTGGCTTCCATCAAACACATAGCATGTAACTGGGACACATATAGATATATATTTTTTCTCACTTTATGTTGATGAAAGGGACATTGAGAAAGATAAAGCAACTTTCCTATGGCTGTTGCTAGAAAGTCAAAGGGCCTTAATTAGAACCATGGCTTTAAGATTTCAAAACTTGTTTCCTTTCTCATTGCATCTCCGAAGTAGTTCTGTTGCTTGACATATTGTGGCTACCTGTCTTTAAGTTTCTTTGGCACATGGTAGAGTTCTTCTGTCTGTTTGACAAACGACCTATTTATTATGACTTAGAAGATACCAAATCTAATAAGTGACCAGGCTATAGACGTATATTTGAATTCTGAGCTATCAGCAATTGTGGGTTTCCCTCTACCAAGTTTTCAACTCATGCTTTCAAATGACTCTTAATAACTTAAACTACCTACTGTTTTAGTTCCGGAAGGCTTTCAGATGAGGAAGAACTAGGCCCTTGATTTCAAGGACCTCAGGGACAATATGTCCAAGCGTAGCCAAAAGGATCTGAGTGTTGGACTCAGACAGACGTGGGCTCATAACTTGGCTTTGCCACTGAATGGGTGTGAAATCTTGATGTCTTTAATATCCCTAGTGTTAGCTGCTTCCTATGCAAAAAGGTGATAATGATAATTGTTTCCATGTTCATTGTTGGAATTAAATGAGATTATTTCTGCAGTTGAAATAATAATTATAACTTTGTAAAATAGTTTCTAGGACACTATGAAATAGTCTCTATGAAAACTATCCATGGAACTTAGGAGCAGAGTAAGTAAAGATACATAGCTGACTTTCTTTTTTAATGATATTTCTACTTTAATCTCTTTCTTTCTCTCTCTGTTTCTGTCTTTCTTTCTTTTGAAGGTGGAAAGGAGGGGAATGTACTGTGGTACTTTTATATTTAAAAAAAAACTGTCCTCAGATCTTTTTTAGAAATTGTGGTATTGAGCCATTTCCTAAATGTAACATTACTGAAGGAAATACAGTGTGAATAGAATCATATATAACGCCGCCACTCAGTTGTTAAAGGGTTTCTAGTTTATTGAAGATAAAGTTTGGAGGGTTTAGTTAATTGAGATTTGGTATAAATTCATACCTAACTAAATGAAACATGACAAAAATGATTTTCAGAAGTAATCCCTGAGAAGTCCACAAGATGGGAACCTGTTTCCATAAAAGATACATACCTACCCTTTTGACTGACAAACATTGTGGAGGTTTCTCCTTCAGTTTTAAAAAGTGAGAGAACTGCAGAATATTTTAAACATCTCTTCTTATAACCTTAAGATTGCAGTGAACTTTGATAATCTTTACTTAGTGAAAAATACCTGAAGATTTATTGAGAACAAAAGTGTAGGTGATGGCAAATACATTAGATTACATCTCGGAGGTTCCTGCAAACTTTTGTATTACTTTACTGACAAGTTAGAATATTCAAAATTTTTTTGTTTGTTTGTTTAATTAAGGCATGAATTGTCTGAATTTCTCCCACCTCTTTTGTTCCAAAGGTCTTGGCCAGGTAGCTTTTGCTCATTTGCTTTAAATCTTACATTTATCTTAATCCTTATGGATTTGAGATTCTTATTAAAACAAAACAGAATTATTTACTTGAAGATCCTGGTTACTTTGAAACCAGTTGTCTAGGATTTGGCCACAGTCCCAAGAATATAGGTAGTTGGGCAATCCAACAGGCAGGTGAAATTAGAGCAGATGTTTGGCTACTGGCATATAGCTGCCACCCTCTGGGCTTCTCCTTAGAAAAGGTTCAGCTTCTTTTGATTTAAAAATAAAGTCCCTAAATTTAAAATAATTAGGCAACATGATGTTTAAGGAGAGCATATTGCACAAAGAATAAACATACATATGACTGTTCAAAAACTATTGTGATTTTCATAAATCAGTATTGCCTCCAGCTGACAAATAGCATCTTTTTAATGCGTTTCACTAAGAGGTAACATCGAAAGAGGCACAAGGAAAGGCAGTGTGTCTTAAGGAGTAAATCAGAAATTCCCTTAGGATCTCGTCAGCTTTTCTTGCATTCTCAATATTCTCAGTATATACGCAGAGTTGATGGGATTGTATGTTGTTCATGCCTATCAAATTCAGCTAAAATTATCCCGAAGGAGCAAATGCCATTTTTAATATTCAGCTGAATAAGAATATTATTATTATTAAGTCAATATTACATTAATAATCATTATAATCATCAGAGATAACATTTATTGTGTGATTGCTATGTCAGTTCAGTACTTTACATGTATTAACCCTGTCCTCACAGCCACCCTGTGAAATAGGCATGGCTGTTGTCCTCACTTTCAGATGAGGAAACTGAGACTTGGCAAGGTTAGGTGGCTTGCCCAAGGTCACATGTGAGTGTGTAGCTGGGATTCTAACCAAGGCAGAAGGACTATGCTATAAAGGCAGATGATGTGATGCCTCTTACTTAAACTGGAATGTTTGGCCTCATTTTCTGTCTTCATCCCACTTTTGAGGAAGAATTCTGTGACATTTTCCTCTACATAATTTCCCCCTTAGGAATGCCAAGAGCAATTGAAGAGGTATAAACAATTCTGTTGTTTACTCATTACAGAGGTCCTTAATTATGACTTAAAAGCAAATTTCTTTCAGGAAATCAGGTTGTACATCTTTGGAATAGATCCTTTGATCGCATATGCTAGAATTGTATTAGAATCATAATTAAGTCAAGTTATAGTGAAACAGCTATCTCTGTCTCCTTGTAGGTAATGCGAACAGTGCTGTGCTTGAGCAATATAGGAGCTTGGGGTAATTTTAGCAATTGTGAGACCCATGGTTTCTAGTTTTCAAACAGTATTTCTGTGAAGTTGGTAGGCTGGGGCGGGAGTTGGGGTGGAAAGGAGTGTTTGGGGCAAGAGAAGGAACACTGAGGGGCATGGATTAGGGGAGAAGCCAAGTAGTCATATCTCCAAGTCTCCCAAGCCGATTTCAACCAGAACAGCTCCGCTTTTCTTTTGTTTGTTTGAAATAGGGGTTGCACTGCTTAAAAGTGATTATTTGTCATAGATCAGTTGACTTGTACTGAAAGATTCCACAGGACTAGAAAGTGAGTTTTGTATGTTTCTGTGTGTGTCTGAGAAAAGAAAGATGGTTTTCCTGAATGTTGGTGGCTCCTAGAACTGTGACCTGGAACCAGTAAAGCGTCTAGTCCACTGAGATAGAGGCCTAGGCAGGAGTTCGTGTGCGGCCGGGCAGAGCTCCCCTGTGCAGGAGCACACACGTGACCTCACAGCCGAGGGTCTGGCCTGGTGGCTCTGCATGGAGGCTCTTTGGCTCCGGTAAAGCACGTAAGACTGGAAACAGCTGGCCTTGGATGTAGTTACACATCCTGTTCTGTTCTTAGGGGTGTCCAGGGCAAATGTTGAAATTCTGAGTAGGTGTGCTTAGCACTTATACAATACCCTGGTGGCTCCGTGTTCTGGTGTAGGTTACCTAGGGGGAAAAGAAATTCTGATATGATACAAATGACGATTACAGTATAATTCAATATTGGGCAAAGGAAAGAAAACCTAGAGTGAGCCTATGTTGGAGACTTGAGCAAGTCACGCCCCCATGTGTAAATATGGCTGTGAAGTATGCGCTCTTCCTTCCTAGTTTCTGGAAATTTAGGGAAAGGAGTGCTGGTGCAGCGGCTCTGCTCAGACAGGAGGTAGCAAGTGTGCATGCTGAGTGGGGCTAGTGAAATAGGAACATTAAAAAAAAATCATGTTAGTAATTCATTAGACCTAATTTTAACCTGAAAGTGATTCTCATATCTTTTTTGGGGGTGGGGAGTGGGGGTTGACTGCTCTTTTTAAAAAATTATTTATGTGTTTTATTTTCCATGAAGGTACTGGGGATTGAACCCAGGCGCTCTAGCTATTTCCCTTCCCCCTGCAAAATGGTTCTCAAGGGTCCCTTCTCTGTTCTTTCCTCAGGGTAAAAGCAAGTGAGAAAGGCTTTAGGTCCTTGCCACTCCGTGGAGCAGTGGTATCAGCATTCCTGGAAGCTTGTTAGGATTAATAGCTTCTCCTTTGTTCTGCTGAACCAGAATCTGCATTTTAACCAGATCCCCAGGTGATGTGCTTTCACGTTAGGTTTTGAGAAGCCAGCCCTGCTCTGCAGTGTATGTGAAATCCTCCTGGTTATTGCATTACGAGTCCACTAGATGTCACTCTTGTAACCTGGTAATGGGAAGGCGTTTTTTTTCTGTGGGGACTTGGAAGCATCCGTGAACTCTAACACATCGTTAGGTGACTTCCTCCCTATCTTAGAGCTTCTGTTGTACCTGTTGACTATTTAAGGTAAACCTACCTTTCTTTCTGGTTCAAAGTCCTGGGGAGAAATTCCTGGGGATGATTTTCATTTTGTTGAATTAACACTCATGCCTTCCATTTCCCCCTCATTCAAGCCTCCTGTTGCTCGGGCTAGTTCTGTCATTATATAACCTCAGCACAGACTAAGCTGCGGTTGCTCTGATGGACTGGCTCACCAAGAGAGCAGCATCCTGGCCTGCTCAGCCCCGCGACACAGAGTAAATGTACAGGTTTGATCCCTGTAGAAATGATCTAGAGCAGAAGGGAAGTGAGGCTGTGACCTGAAATTAGCATCAACCTCTATGTGATTGTTGGAGGAAGTGCAGACCTTTCTGAGTTCTGAAGTCTCAAGGGTGGTTTTATAGAGAAGTCTACTTCTGCTTAGAAAGAAACGTCCCAAGTGGAACCTTGTAGGGTGTCAGTTTCAGCCTTGAAGATGAATATAGAGGACATTCACAGGTAAAGCAAGATCCGGAGGGAGATGATACACTTTCAGAGATATATGAGGCCCCGTAGGACAAGCCCTGGTAACAACTGGTTAGGCCTGTGTATTAGGAAAGGGGGGTGAGAAGGTTAAGGACTGTGCTGTAGAATATCCAATTTTTTGCCGGATGCCCAGCTTGAGAAAAGTTAGTTCTTGAAATAAATCAGCCTCTTGCAAAATTCTCCTCCCTCTGAGTCTGATGTGGTTTTTCATCTATTTCAGTTAACAAGGGTAGCAAACAAGTAGTAACGTAGCAGGTGTGTATGTGTGTATGTGTGTGTGTGTTAGGGTGTGTTTTGTGAGTGGGTATATTTCCTCTTGTTGGTGTGTGGGAGGGGCATTTATAATTTATAATATCACTAAATGAGTGAAAAAGTTTAATTTGATTGCTTTTAATCTAGTAAACATTCTTATTGATGTGAAAACAACATGATTTTAGCTTAAATATGATTTTCTTTTGTACAAAATAATTGAGGTGGCCATAGTATTTACTTCAAGTCTTTAGAGTCCTTTTTGCAGCATCACTTATTATGATGTGACTCCTGATGACCAGGAGCAGAACTAATTTTCAAGCATTTTACTGAGAATCAATTTTATTGTTAAAATATTATCTAAATTATGGAAAGCAAACCTAAAGTACTAGTTTCCCATTCCGGGCCAAGGTCTAAATTTCTGCTTCTGCAGTGATAGGATTTTTGCACCACCATTCCCATTACTGTTGAATTTCCTTTTCAACTGTTCCTAAGACTGCAGATGCTACCAGATATACCAGCACACTTTAGATGTATTATTTAAAAGCATGGGCTTTGGAGTCAGACAGACTGGGGCAAATTGCCTCATTTCTCCTAGTGTCAGTTTCTTCGTCTGTAACACAGGGACAATACTACCTGCCTCAAGGGTGATGGTGATGATTTAGCAAGACAGGACCTGTGGCATCTGTGGCACTGAGTCAGGCACGTGGTGTGTGTTCAGTAGCTGGTAGCCGTCATCACCCCTGTTGCATCCATCCCACAGAGCCCGCACCTGTAGCTATGATTCCCGTCTCTCAGTTGTTAAAACCCAGCCCACCAACTGTTCCTGCATTTTTTCTCCACCAGAGGACCTCTCCAAGTCAAGGAGGAGTCTTCCTTTCTCTCTGCCTGGCAAATGTGTGTGTGTGAGGAGATGGGCGGACGTGGAGCGGAGCAGTAGGATGCAGAGCGGAAGGGAGGGTGTTGGTCTCAGCACTGCAACAAGGAGAGAAGTTCTCCTTACAGCCCATACTGGGCTGCTCGGTGAAGATTCCCCTCAGTGTTCTGAAGTGGTCAAGATAAGCAGAACTGAGAATAGTCAGCACCATTAGTATTGTTGGTACAGCCGTATCACAGGCTGGCCCGTGATCCTGTTCACCAATTTAAACATGATTTCTGGAGAAACAAGCTCAAGAGACACAAACTGCCAAATCCCAATTGAATTTGTGCAACATACGTTCCGGATTGTCTGCTCTTTATTACCTTTACTGCTATGGAGTGATCTTTTCGGTTCCGAGAGGACCTCGAGGCTTTGCATAGCTCTAACTTATACCTTGGGGGTCTCTGGGACATCGCCTGCTTCCCAGCAGCCTCAGAAAGCTCTTGTGAGGAAGTCTGAGGAGCTCTTTCATCCTGAAAACACCCCTGTAGGAGTCTTCACCGTCCGTCATAAGCTGCCCTAAGGTTTGATTTGATGAAGAGTAGTGGAGATTTTGGTATAACAGCAATTGTACTGGTGTGCTGCCTCAAATAAGAGAGGATATAAAACATGAAAGAATGAGGAGCACTATGTGTCTTAAAAGTACCCTCTCATTTTTCTTGCCAGACTTTTGCAGTGTGCATTGGATTTTTTTGCTTCTACATAGTTAATTTTCGTATATTTTTCCTAATAATTATTTAAAATGCTTTCTCAGAAAACCTTAAAAGGGGTATGGTTTGTTCTTTTTTTCCTACGATATCATTCTTGTTTCCATTGCAAGGAGTCAAATCAGTAAGGTCAGTCCCAGTTCAAAGAAGGGAGGGTAGGGAGCAAAACTTATAATGGTGTTACTGTGTAGATTGCAAAAGAATCTGAGGTTTGTTCAGCAAATATAATGGTGCATTGAGGTGTTGTGTTAATGTGGGGGGCCAGAAAATGAGCTCAGTGTGTAGTGAATCTGTTAAGTGGCAGTTTACAGTTGAACCTAAAAACTGGGAGAAAGTTGATAAGTGCAGAGGAAGCATGGGACCCAATCTGACACAGATTTGCTCAGGGGAGGGTGGGGGTGGGGAGGGGGAGGGGATTCTTCCGTGTGTTGGATGAAGGTGCGGATGGCAGAACTCTCCATCCTTATAAACATAAGATTGACAGCTTTGTAGACAAGCAGATCCCCACGTATTTAAAAGCATTTAAACTCTAGTATAAAACAGAGTAGGTAGAATGATCCCAATTCCATTTTCTTTTCACTGGTTTGGTAGAAGGAGAAAACATGGAAACTAGTGAAAACTGGTCCTGCAGGGTTAGGAGGTCTGTAGGAATCTCAGGGATGGATGAACTGATGGAATTCTAACGTTTTATATATAGAAATAGTGAAAACAGAGTAAGTGTAATAAAAACAGTAAATGAATATGTGCAAAATAATGCTGGACAAATAAATTCTCTGTGGATGAGAAATTCATGCTCAATAATAAGAATATATTTAGGGACACTATGAACCAATGGCTCCTAAGCATTTTTTTCCTTTTTTCTTATAATTCCTTTGAGAAGCTAACGAAAACTATGGAATCCTTTCTCAGGAAAGTGCACCTCCCATATACGTGCATGATTTTGCCTGAGATTTCGGGAGCTTCTCTGGTGTCTTGGGATCCATCCCTGGATCTCCACTGAAGACCAAAATGAACAGGGTAATGATATTGAAATTCTATTGATAACACTGGAAAACTAGATCAAATAGTAGTTATGAGGGCAATCATACCCTGAGACTGAAAAAGCTCACACACACGTCTGCTTCACAGGGAAAGAAGTTTTGGAATTAAGGACAGAATGAAGTTATACTGGACTTGGGCCTAAGATTAGACAGGGATTGGTGCAGGAAATTATCTGTGACGATTGTAATAATACAACTCAATTACATTCAACCTTCTGAAGGGGAGTGAAAAACAAAACAAAACAAAAATTCCTTCACGTTATTACTCAGTTTTAAAAAAAGTGGAACTATGATCAGATCAACGTGTGCCATAAGTTAAAATTGGAAGTAATATTTTAAAAAGTCTGTAACTTGTAGGAAACCTGGAAATGCTTTAAACACATTAATGGAAGGGCAGGAAAATATGTCACATACCAAAGATTAGGAGCGCCTATAAAAACTTTTGCATCCATCTCATAAAATAAAAGAAGCCAGTATGGGGGGAAAAGTAGGCAAAGATTGTTCAAGTGAGAACAGGGAAAGCCTCAAAGTGTGACAGGTCAGGTGTAACTCAGAAGCCAGTCAGACTGCAAAGGAATTCAAGAAACAGCACAAAAAGGCCCGCGATCCAGAAATAAAAGCTTTTTCATACATGAAAGGCAGAAGGTCACTTGGAAACTCAGTGGGACTGCTTGATGATCAGGGTGCAAAAGATGTGCTCATGGGGAAGAAAGGAGACCTGGAGGCTCAGTGAACTCTTTGCTTTGGTCTTTGTTGAAACATAGAAATTTCCTCTGTCATCATGTCTTTTGAAGCAAAGAGGTAAGGAAGGCAGTATTAGATCAAATAAGGGAACAGGATGTCCTACCTGATTGGCTTGCTGGGTATAAGTAAATTGCTGAAACTTTATGACATTCATTATATAAGGATCTAAAGAAATTCAGGGGAATAAATTAACCAAAATGCAAAATAAGGTATTGCACTTGCTTTTCAGTGTTAGTGAATTCTACTCTTGTTTCCACTCTAGTGAGGACACCCTAAAAATCTGTCAGTGAATCTCATTCAGATTGGTGGACTTCAAAAGTTGTAGGATCATTGGCCACTTAGTATAATGAAAGGAGGAAAGAATTCTGTTTTCTATGACATGCTAGATTGTTTGAGGAGGTAAATAAGCACCAGGAAACAAACAAACAAAAAAAACACGACAAATGTAATTTGTTTAGACTTTCAAGGAGTCAGTTACAAAGTTTCACAACAAAGCTACTCCGAATTGTGTATTAGGAGGAATATTTTGTCACACTTAGGTATTAACAGAGGAAACAAAAAGTAGGATGTGTGATCCTGCTGTTGATGGAGACGTGTGAGCAGGGAGGTCCCTCCAAGGGTTTCTGCTGGGCCTCTTTATTAAACATGTTTGTAGATAATCTAGAAGAGTAAGTACACAATGAAATTTCTGAGGGTGTGGGACTAAGCTCTTTCGGCTAGTGACATTATAAATCAACAGCAATATGCTTTTGAAAGATCGTGTAAGTGGACAGGAAAGTGGCAGGGAGGCTCAGTGCTGTAAGAAGTGCTGCCCATTTAGGGAAAAAGAAACCAGACCAAACTTGTAAAATTATGGTCTCTGAACTATTTAGACACCTGCTTTCATTCAGGAACCAGGGAAGGAATTTGGAGTCACTGACTTTGCATCCTTCTGAATAGGCCAGAGGAATGTTGGAAGGTTCGGAAACCAAAGAAAGGTACAGCTTGAAGCAAAACCATTGTGCTTGTACATTCTTTTGGCTTTGATGGTCATATCTCAGAAAGCGGCAGGAGAAGGACCTGGTTTCAAATCCTGGCTCAGTCTTTAACAAATTATTATGAGGGCCAAAGTGAATATATGTGAAATTGCCTAGAATGGTGGTCTGTGGTAAGCCTTGAATGTCGTCTTTGAGGGGACGTGAGGAAATTAGACTCTCCTTGCCCAAACAAATCATTCTGTCTCTCACCGGGTGTAGGCAAGTCCCTACCATGTGCTGATCCAACTCCTCTCCAACCCAGCTACAAGGAAGTACTTTTTACAAGGAAGACAGTTTAATTTTTGAATAGCTCTAGTTGTCACAGAGGACTTTCTACTTAGTTGAAAGCTACCTTTCTGTGATTTATAGACAACAGAGTAACAGAGAAGGAAGGGGAGGTGAGAAGTCACTCAGACAAAACCGCTTACTTTGTGGATGAGGATGAGGAATATAAAGTGAAATAAAATCTCAGGAAAGCAAATGAGGGAGGCAAGTTACTAGTTTGTGAACTCTGACTTTTCAACAGAGTAATCAGTCATAGAGTTCTCTACACACAAACCCACACTTCTCCATTTAGTTAATAGTTGCTAGATGTTGTTTAACTCAGAGTGGTGGGCTCTGTGGAGAGTGTGGAGAGTACTTGGCATTTCGTTTTTGAGTCTTTTAAAAAAATATCTGAGACTTGTCACCCATATTGATACTAACACTTTCCAATCCCAGCAGACTGGAAGTCTGTAGAAGGTCTCAGTATCTTAACAGTTGGTCTTTCTCAACCTTGAAAGAATCTAGTCTGATAAATCTTGTTTTTAGAAGCATGGCATATAAGAAGCTTTCAGTGTGGAGTAACTACTGTCTATAAACATCTTTGCTTGCTTGCTTGCTTATTTATTTATTTGGTAAATCTCAAGGCTAAGCTGTGGAGTCAGATCCACCGTTACACTCCAGTACGCACATCTACGTCAGCCTTTCTCTCTCAGGTTTATCTCAGAATTTTATCCTCATTCATCTGTTCATCCCTAAGATTATAATTGTTACAGTTGTCAGGAATCACCATTATCTCATTGACTTACAGCTATTAAAATTACCCGCCTACTGTATATAAATTTGTATACTATTAATTCATGATACTCACCTGTAATAATTAGAGCACTCCACCTCACACAAGTGAGCACAGGCTCACAGAGCACACTGGACAGACTTGGGACTTGACTCCAGGTCTTTACAAAACCGAGAAATCAGAAACCCTTTTGAAACTATACAAGGTTTTTCAGGCATGGATTCTGTCCAAAAAAAAAAAAAAAAAAAAAAGAAAAAAGGAAGAGGAACCCTAGATACCTGTTTCACAAAATTCTATCAAGAACAAAATCTCTTGGGCTGATGGTCAAACTCAAAAATGTTTTTTTTTTTCCTTCCCCGCCACCCCTGGCCTCTTCTATTCCTGTAAACATTTCTGTTAGTAGAAAGTCTTATCTCTTTTTCCTCTCTGCTCCCCACACAAACCTCAGGCCCATTCCCGGAGGATGAGCAGTGGATACCAGCCTGCTTGGATTAGCCCCTAGGCAACTGTGGTAGCTCCACTGGTGAGATACATTCTGGTTCATGATGGCATTTTATTCTCTTTCTTACTTGCTGAAACTTGGGAAATTATAAATTTAAATTACCAGCTTGGGATGTGTTTCCACCCACATGAATTCATAAAACTTCGCCTCATTGATATTTGTTTGCATTATTTATTAGTATGTTTATTTTACCTTGATATTTATAAGGCCCTCATTATGCGGGCCCATTTTGACCTTCTTTTGTTGAGCATTCATTGCCAGCTCTTAGTATGGATCCCACCCTCAGGCTAATTTATTTTATTTACTGCATTGCCGCTCTTAGTCTTTTAGAGTAGGGGTTGGCAAACCATGGCCCTTGGGCCAAATCCACCCTGTGCCTGATTTTATGTGGCACATGAGCTAAGGATAGCTTTTACATTTTTAAATGATTAAGAAAAATCAAATGAAGGATAATATTTTGCAACTCATGAAAATTACATGAAACTGAAATTTCAGTGTTCATAAATAAAGTTTTATTGAGTCATAGTCATGCTCAGCTCATTGGATTATGTATTCTCTACGTCTGCTGTTGTGCTACAACAGAAGAGTTTTGGCACAGGCTGTATACCCTGCAAAGCTGAAATTATTTACAATGAGCCCTTTACAGAAAAAGTTTGCTGACCCTTGTTGTAAAGTGCCTCCAAAGACCTGATCAGCATCACTCTCTATTTCGCGAAGGGCCTTTTCCTTTCTCAGAGTTCCAGCTTGAATTCCACTTCCTTCATCACTCTCAGAAATTCCTCTTTCCTCTTCACCTAACACATATTAGCATTTGATTATTGCATAGTTCTCTAATACTTTTATGTGTATTGTGTCTTCTTTCCCCTCCTTTTTTGTAAATGTAAGTTTTTTGAAGGCGGGAGCCATGTAATGTGTTTAGTAACATAGCACTCAGCCCAGGATTAGGCACACAGTACTTGACTCTAACGAGATATTTGCTGAATTTAATTGAATTTCTTTAAGTGGGGTCCTCCAGAATTCATTTAAGGAGCCACCGCGGGGAAGACAGGATTTTGACATACACATAATTTATGTGATTATCGCTTTTTGTGGTTTTGTATACAGAAATGTGGAGCCCGGAAGAGCAAGTAACCAGAGGAGTCAGAAGAGGCTTCACATAGGAAATAAAATTTGATCCTAATCTTGAAGACCAAGTAGAGTTTGCTAGGTTAAGAGGAGGGAATGGGGACCATTCCATGACTGGGTGTGTACAGGGCATGGCTGGAAGAGTGTAGCCAGGTGACCTGTCTTTCCCTTTCCTCCACAACAGAGGGATGAACACTACCTGGTGTTCATCATATCATGGGTACATTTATCCTTGTATTACATAGGCATAGATCTTTGCAGAATACCTAATTTTTATGCGTTTTACCTGTATTGATACATACAGTTCTAATATACTAATTTTTCATGCCACACATTATTCCATTCCTTCAGTATGAAATGGTTGTTGAAAGGTGCTTATATTGTTTCCCATTTTTGACTTTCACAACATTGCTTTGAGCATTCCTATCCTTTTTTTTTTTTTTGGTTCATTATGTCTGAAATTCTCTGGAATCTGCAACTGAAGGTAGAATTGCTGGGTCATAGGTGTGTGTATCTTCAACTTTGCCTGATATTGCTAGAAAGTGGATTAAATAAATGGATTTTTTAACATCACATCATCTTTGCATTCCCAGGATAGCCCTTTGGTAATAATGTATTATTTTTATACACTGATCGATTTATTTTCTAGAGTTTTATATAGGATTTTTACATCTATTTTCATAAGTAAGTTTTCTTTTCTCATATTGTTCTTGTTTGGTTTTGGTTTTTATGCTATTACATAAGTCTCATAAAATGTGATAAGGACTATTCATCCCTTTCCTGTTCTCTAGAAGATTAGAATTGTCTGTGCATTAGAAGTTCGGGAGAAAGAATCTGTTAGATGATTTTGGATGGGTGGATTTTAAGTTACAGACTGAACTATACAGTCTTTCTATTTCCTTTCAAGTCAATTTCATTAAGTTATATGTTCCCTAGAACTTCGCCTTTGTAATCTAGGTGTTCTGATATACTGGCATAAAGTTAGGCATATTCTCCCAAAATTAAAAAAGAACAACTCTGTTCTACCCAGTGTTGCTTTCTTTCTTTTTTTATTCCTAAAATAGAGAAAAGAATGATAGGGTAGTGGATAAACGCACAGACTATGTAGTTAGATAGTCTGGGTTTGAATCCAGTTCCACAGTTTTCTGCTTGTATGACAGAAAGTTGTACAACTTCTCTGAGCCTCATGTCCTCAGCTGTAAAAGTGATAGTGAAATAGCGTCTACCTCATAGGCTGTCCTTACAATTTTATGAAGGTTTGATTATACTGTAGACCTTTTAATAGCAACATTCATTTTTTTATAGACAATCGAAGTTATATGTATAGAAAGAAGAAAAATTAGCTGAAATCTATCATTCAAGAGATAATGTAACGACTACTGAAATATGTGTGCATTTTTTCCAGCCAGTTCTTTCTCTTTCTCTTTAACGTGTGTGTGCCTTTCTTTATGTATGTATGTGTATATCTATCTATGTGTTGATCTGTATTCCCAGATTTGGAGAGATGTGTATATATTTATCTATACATGCATGTAAATATGAATATAGCTTTAATTTTTCTTTATCTTGTCGTCTGTCATATTAAGATCCTTCGAAAACATGATGTTTAAAGTCACTTGGGTTAAAAACGATGCTGTGATGAATAGATAATGTGTATAACTCTATCAAAGACTTTTAGAAAAGGAAAGGTGGAAATTACCCAGTTGGTTTTCCTAAAGGTTGTATAGATTTGATTTTTGTATTTGATTATTGTCACTTATTAAAAAGCATCAGTGGCACATCTTTGTCACTTGAGTTTAAACTCCTTAGCATCTCATGTAAGGGATGCATCCTCTGCTTGTCTTTGCAGTTTCAGTCTTAGTATCTTGTTGCTCTTCCTGCCTGTTGTCAGCGCTTGCTCTTCGGGACTGGGCCACATTCTTGCCCCACCCCGGGGATCCGTGCCCTGCTTTCTCTGCTGACACTGCCGTTTTTCTGTTGGTGATTGGCTAGTGAGTTCATTTGCATTTTTTGTTCAGTTAACCATTTGTGGAGTTAACCTCTTTCTTACTGATTTGTAAAACTTTCACATGTTGAAGATGTTCATCTCTTGATATATACTTGCAGTATTTTTCTTATGTTATTTGTATGTGAATTTTATATATGATGGATAAATTATGTAGAATATTTTGATTTTTAAAATGTAATCAAATCCATGAATCTTTTCTTTAAAATTTAAATTTTTGGAGTAATTTATTTTTTCTTCATTACCTTTATAACTTTGTTTTATAAAGGTAATGGGGAAGTTTTACTTTCCATTTTAATTTAATTTAAATTTAAAATTCATCTGTAATTTATTTTGGTTGTGTAATATGAGGTAAATTTCAACAATACTCCCCTTCTCAATAATATACTAATTATTCCAGAATATTTAAACAATTTATTCTTTATCAAATGTTAAAAAGTTAATTTTATCATATATTAAAATTATATATGTTTGTCTTTTTCTGACCCCTCTGTTCTCTTTATTCTACTGATGTCTCCTCTCAAACCTGAGTCACTCTGTGATTCTATAATGTGCTCTAACATTCTGTGGTGAAAATCTACCCCTTGTTTTCCCTATTCATCATTTACTTATATATGTTTGTTTGGTGATTTCTTTCCGAATAGGTAAAATTATTTTTTTAAGTGAAAAAAATCCCTTTGAGGTCTTATTAGGAATTGCATTAAATATATAAACTGTTTGGCAAGAATTTTCCCTTTCACTTACTGATTAATGCATTATTATAATAGATTTCCTAATATTGAGTTATTCAAATATTTCTGGGAGCAATGGTCCTCAATCACAGTTTTTCTCTCAAAATGCTGCTTATCTAATTTCTAGTATTGCACTTAAAATTTTTACATCTATTTTTCTAGAGTTAATTTTTTTCTTTATTGTGTTTAAGTTGGAGTATGAGGGCAGTGCTAGATTTTGGGATCAAATTAGGCACTTTAACATTTCTATTAGGCTTTGAATTTCTTTTTTTTTTATCTTCTTTTTAAAATAATCCTCAATGAACGAGTTCTCATCTCTATTGTCTGATTGCTGACAAACAAAGTAGATGGTGTTGCTTCTCTTTAGTACTCATCACTATCTGGTTCCTTCTTTTAAGTGTTAATGTGAAAAACTGACATAAACTTGGATTCAGAAGGCATTACAGGAGTGGGCAGTCTCGTTAGGGGAATGGTATCTCTTCTTCTTTCCTATACATTTGATTTAGCTGTTGCTCCAGTGACCAACTTTCTGTACCTGACATTATAATAGTCTTTCTTTCCAGGTATAAACTGGGTCTCCTCCCTGGAATTTTTGAGTCTAGCCCTTGCCATTCTGCTTTCTGTTTGATGTTGTCAATGCACAAATCCTGGGGCTTCTTCTCTGAGAGCTCAGCTTTAAAATTTTGGAGAGGGACTCAAGAAGAGGTAGTTAGATTCATTTATTTATTTTTAATGGCAGTACTGGGGATTGAACCCAGGACCTCAGGCATGCTAAGTATGCGCTCTACTACTGAGCTTTAACCTTCCCCCTATGCCAACTCAAGAGCTCTGTTTTTTAATATTGCTTATTCTCAGTTGCAAAATGGATGCTGTGCCACTTGCTCCCCACTTATTGTATCATCATCTCATTCCTTTAACTAGGTCTTCTTACGTTTTTGTCGATGTTGTTTTTTAGTTGTGAGTTATCAGTGGACGCCTGGTGATTTCATTTATTTTGGTTCATTCAGAATATACTTGGCAGAAAATCTTCAACATTTCTGTTTGTGTCCTTTATTTTAGTATTGTTCTTTTTCTTCTTTTAAAAATAATTTCGAATGTATATAAATTAATGATTAAATACATAAGTAAATAAATCTTTAAATGGAGATCTAGGAAGAGTAGCAGATCATACTTTTCATGTTAACTTCTTGCTTACAAGTTACACATTGTTTAAAAAAATCTTTGCTGCGAATCATACTCATTATTGTTTTAATTTTCATTTGTTATATTATTAGTGATTTTGAATTTTTCTCATTTATTAAATATGGAATGAATTATCTACTTATGTTCTTTGTCCATTGTGGTATAAATCCTCTTATGAACTTTTTGTAGGGCAATATTATGCCCATCTCATAGTTGTTGTAGTTACTCTTTCCCTGTTTGTTTTTAAATTTTATGTTTTTAATGTGTAAAATAGTATGTTTAGGTATTAAATTTAATAATTTTTCTTTTGTGACCTCTTTTATTGTTTTTATGCTTCGAAAGTATTTTCCATGCTGAAATAGGACAATAATTGAACTCTTCTGGGTAAATGTTTATGATTTCACATGATAATATTTATATATGCTTATTTTCCTCCCTTTTAAAAAGTAAAAAAATTGTGTTCCTACTTCCTTGAATGGAATATTAGTTTTATTTTGGGATTCAGCATAGTGTACTAATAATTGCTTTTCTTCACCACTGTCCTTCCACCATTTTCCAAGCCTTTACAAGCACTATCTCATTAATTCCCATAGCACTCTTGTGAGTTAGGTAATAACTGTGATCAGAGTTCCACATGCTGTCTTTAGAAAATCTCTAGCATAAATAAGGCTTAATTTTGTTACCAAAACATTTGTAAGCAGTCTTTAATGACTAGCTGACATCACATTTAGAGTTTAGTTATATTTAATGGCAGCTTTGCCATTATCACCTTTTATTTTCTGTCTGCATTTTTTAACCTATGGAAAATTTGCTACTCTTATACCTCTTTCAGAAATGGCATGGATTATGATGGAAGAAATGGAGATTTAAATTTCTAGATTAGTGGTTCTCAATCTCAGCTTCACATTGGAATCATCCAAGAAGCCTTTTAAAGAATAGTAATTCTCACGTTTCATGCCCAGAAATGACTATTTCATTGTTCTGTGATGGCACTGGGCATTAAGAGTTTTAAGAAAGTTCCCCTGGTGATTCTAATGTGCCACATCCCAGATCTATTGAATCAGAAACTCTAGAGACATACCTTATCAGTCTGTAGTTTTGGTTGTTTGTTTGTTTTACTTTTCATTATGAGATAATTGTGGATCCACATGCAATTGGAAAAAATAATAGAGATCCAATTTCACCAGTTTAACATGGGCTTATGTGTCTGTGTTTAGTCCTACACAATTTCATCACATGTGTGCTACCGCCACAGTCCAGATACAACAGGAATCTGTGGTTTCCCAAGCCTCCAGATGATTCTGATGCAGCTAAGGCTTGAGAATCACTTTAAAAATGAAACCACAAGAGCAGGAACAGATTGTTTTTTCAGAAGGATTTGTCTAAATACTCAAAGTGTGCTAACAGACCAGCAGCATAGTTCTCACCTGGGAGTCTGATAGAAGTACAGGATCTCAGGTACCATCTCACACCTAATGAATCAGTCTTCATTTAATAAGATCCCTAGGTAATTTGTGTACACATTGAGGTTGAAGGGTACCTGAAAAATGGATTTAAAAAAAAAACTCAAACAAACAACAACACAAAATCAGTTTTCTGAATTTGGGTTCAGATGTTTATTCTTATAGTAAATAACTCTTAATAAAGATAATTTCTCTTGTAGTAAAGATTAAGTTAGTTTTTAAGCAAAACTAGTATCAGTTTTTCTGCGTTTATATCTTAGTCATTTCAAGATTCATTGTGTTAATTTTTTCTAATAGACCTGGATTTTTTTTAACCTCATATGCTAAAAAATTGGATATTTTCTATTATTTAGTCTTAATATTATAACATCTTAAGTAGGAGAAATATGACAACTAACAACTTCATCAGTGTCAAACATGAATGCATCCGAATCCATTTTTCTCTGTCTCTTCTTGTTTTCTCTTTAATCACTAATTTCTGACAAAATTGGAGACCCTGGGTTTGTCTCAGGCTCCTGTTGCAGCTCTTTTGATGTCCATCACTATTTTCTGCTTTCATTTTTATATTTGTTTTGAGAATCTGAGAATGGATTTTAAGAAGCAAGTGCTATACAAACAAATGGAAAGATACATTGTATTCATGGACTGGAAGAATTAATATTGTTAAAATGACCACACTACCAAAAGCAATTAACAGATGCAATGAAATCCCTATCAAATTACCAATGGCATTTTTCAAAGAACTAGAAAAAATAATTCTCAAATTTGTATGGAAACACAAAATACCCCAAATAGCTGAAACAATCTTAAGAAGACCAGAGCCGAAGGTATCACATGTCCTGACTTCAGACTATACAACAAAGCTACAGTAATCACAATAGTATGGCATTGGCACAAAAACAGGCGCATAGATCAATGAAACAGGATAAAGAACCCAGAAATAAAACCACACACGTGTGATTAATTAATCAAACAAAGGAGGTAAGAATACACAATGGAGAAAAGACAAGTTTCTTCAATAAATAGTGCTGAGAAAACTGGACAGAACCATGTAAAAGAATGAAATTAGGACATTTTCTCACACCACATACAAAAATAAACTCAAAATGGATTAAAGATCTAAATATAAGACCATAAAACTTCTAGAAGAAAACATAGGAAGAACACTCTTTAACATAAATCTTCCAATATTATTTTTGGACCTGCCTTCTTAGGCAAAGGAAACAAAAGCAAAAATGAACAAATAGGACCTAATTAAACTTAAGAGCTTTTGCACAGCAAAGGAAACCTTTGACAACACAAAAAGACAACTCACCAGATGGGAGAAGATATTTGCAAATGATATGACTGATAAAAGACCAATATCCAAAATATATACAACTCAGTATCAAACAAATGAACAATGCAGTTAAAAAATGGGCAGAAGACCTGAACAGACATTTTTCCTAAAGAAAACATACAGATGGCCGACAGGCACATGGAAAGATGCTCAACATCGCTAATCATCAGAGAAATGTAAATCAGAACCACCGTGAGATATCACCTCCCACCTGTCAGAATGGTGAACATCAAAAAGATCACAAATAGCAAATGGCAGAAAGGATACGGAGAAAAGGGAATGCTTGGACACTGTGGTGGGAATCTAAATTGGTGCAGTCACTGTGGAAAACAGTATGGAATTTCCTCAAAACACTAAAAATAGAACTACTGTATGACTCAGCAGTTTCACTCCTGAATATGTATCTGAAGAAAACAAAAACACTAATTTGAAAAGATACATGCATCCCAATGTTCATAGCACCATTATTTACGTAGTAGCCAAGATATGGAAGTAACCTAAGTGTCCATCAACAGATGAATGAATCAAGGAGATGAGGTGTATATATACAACAGAATACTACTTAGCCATAAAAAGTAAAATTTTACCTTTTGCAGCAAGCAACATGGATAGACTTTGAAGGCATTATACTTAGTGAAATAATCATACAAAGACAAATACCATATATTATCACTTATATGTGGAATCTAAGAAATAAGATAAACTAGTGAATATAACAAACAAGAAATAGACCCACAGATATAGAAAACAAGGTCGTGGTTACCAGTGGGGAGAGGGAAGAGGAAGGGGAAAGGCAGGGAGAGGAGATTAGGTGCAAACTCCTATGTATAAAATAAATCAGCTACAGTCCAGGGAAGATAGCCAGTATTTTATAATAACTATAAATGGAGTATAATCTTTCAAAATTGTGAATCACTATGTTGTTCACCTGAAACGTATGTAATATTGTAAGTCAACTATACCTCAATAAAAAAAAGCACCTTCCATTTTGTACAGTGCCTGGGAGCATCCTCCTAGTTGCTAGATGGGATGCTGCCCAGTTCATGAATAGATCTTCCAAAAGAAAAGTGCTCCATTGAGGAAAGTAAGACCAGGCTGGGTAGCCCTATTAATAGATTTTTAATTTTAGCACATTTTCCAACTCTCTTCTGCCTCGGTCCTCACCAAAGAATAAATGAGGATATTCACAGTTTTATTTTTCCTCCCTCCCTTCCTCTACAGTATATATATTTAAGGTGCCAGAGATTAGTCAATGAACAAAATACGATAGTTTCTTAAGCAGCTGACTGTGTATTGAGGACATGTAAAATCAGTCACAACGTGATGGAAAAAGTGTGAGAGAAAAACCACTGAGGGAGTACCTAGCTCATCCTGGGGAAAAGTACTGTCAAATAGGGTTTCATAGAGATGCATCCATCCAAGCTGAATGCAGAAGGCTGCGTAAGAATTTTCTAGGCAGATTTATCAGTCAGGGGGTCAGCAAAAAACAAATTCAGCCCTGATAGTTCAAATGGAGATACTACGTACAGCAGTGTAGGCAGAGGGCAAAGAAAGGGTGAAGGGGCAGGAAAAGTGGGAGACTGTGATCTCTCTGTCAGGCCACAAGGACAAGAAGGAAGTAGGGTTCTTGGAGCCCAGAAAGAACAGTGAGGGAGGCACCACCTGGCTGAAGCTGTATTCATGGAGGCCCCTGGTTACTTCCAGAGATACAATGCCCAAGCTAGGAGAGGGCTGCGAAGAAATCTCTTGATCTCTTTCTCTTCCCACTGGTGTCTCCCATTGGCTGAACCTAATGAAACATCATCTGGTGACGGAGCTGGTACCATAGCCCATAAGGTCAGTGTCAAGAGCACTGAACAGGGCAGAGCAGGCTGAGAAAGGATGGAGGTTGGAGGAGAAAGTAAAATAACCAGGAGATGAGGGAGAAATGGCAGTTCCAGGGAGAAGAAACATTACCTACTGATGCACAGAAATGTGAAAGGTGATTGGTAACTCCAGGGAGTAACAAGGAGCGCAGGAGGCAGGGAATGTGAAAGGAGAGTAGCAGGAGATGAGCCTGGATAAATATTAATAATAGCTAATACTTTTGGTGACAGACACTTGGCTAAATACTTTCCATAATTTATTCCATTCAGTCCTCACGTGGTTATGAAGTTGGCCATATCGTGCAGCAATTATGACTCCTGTCCACAAATGTGTATGCAGTTTTTTTTTTGTTTACATTGACTCAGATTTGGCTCTGAACCCTTACCCCATATTGGTAAATTGTATTTCAGTCATTATTTTGGTGTCTGCCCTCTCCACGGAGTTGCATACAAATCCAGGAGATTTACATGGTGGTCACATAAATAGCGAGGACCCTCATTTCCAGGCCACTAGATTCTGTTTACCTCCTCTCTGTTGCTTGAAATCCCTGGCTTTTCAGCCATGAGTGGGACACTGGAGTCTTAGTGGAGGCTGTGAGCCTCACTGGGGAGCCCACCCTCTTAGTAGGCTCTTTTTTTTGTCATTTCTTAAGTCATAATCTGTGTCGGAATCTTTTAATAAGCATCTCAGGAGGTATATTATATCTTGTTCCTCTTTCAGACAAGACTATCACTCAGAGTTTTTAATTTATATCAATCACTATTTGTGATAACTTCTTATTTTTATATTCTTATAACCTATTCTACTTTTGGAGAATGTAAACAGTTCTTGCTCCTTGGAGACTGTGAGATGCTCTATTTTACCACCAACCCTCTTGAGCAGGGGTTGGCAAACTTTTTTGGTAAAGGACTAATTGAGGCTTTTCAGATCAAGAGGTGAAACCGAAGATCTTGTGTAACTACTTATACGATAAGAGAAAAAACAAATTCCCACAAAATTTTGATAGATTAAATTAAAAGTATAATAATAATTGAGAACAATTTTTTCGGTAATGCAGATTTGCTCATGAGAAGAGTGGAATTCTTTTTTTGGGGAGGATAACGTTTCACTTAATTGGGGTGCAGAGTTATTGTTCCCTATCATAAGAATTGATTGCAATTATTTTTCTCTTAATACTGATCTGTAATAAGAATTTACATATTTCATCTTTGAAAATGTCTTTTCACACAGTAAGGTGCTGCCAAATAGTTATATCAATCCACAAGTGTCTGACGTTAATTGAGCGTATTCATTGCCTGGAAGGCATTTAGAGAGTTTATCAGATTTTTCTCCTGTTATTTTCCTTTTACACGTCATTATATTGCAGATTAATTGCTCACAATTGAAAGTGAGGTGGAAGCTCCTCAATGGCACAGTTAAAAGGATTTTGAAATATAGAAATTCCCTGTGCACTTGCAACGATGTCTGAAATATATTGCTGCAGCTTGAGCTCACAAACTACAACTGCTGCAAATTTGTGTGGGAATGAACTCTCACTTTTTGTTTTAACCTTTGCCAGCGTGGGAAATCTATAAAGCAAACCAACATTGCTTGTTATTCAAACACTGTCACTGAAATGACTTAACATTAGTTGTCACTGAAGTAAGTTTACCCTTATAAAAGTTTGGCATGTATGTGCTGTTTTGCCTTGTAATTTTAGGTAGAATTCATTGAAAAACTTATCAAGTCCACAGGAAAAGCTAATTTCCAAAGCTATTCAGTGTTCAGTGATAGTGGTTGAAGATGGTTTTTTAATTTGGAAAAGACTCATTCCTGACCCTGAGCTTAAAAAAAAAATCACAGTCAAAAAAAAAAAATCACAGTAAAATTTTGCACTGTTAAACCACATAACTGCTGTGTGGTAGAGTGAGTGAGAATATTCAGCTTCTCTTTCTGAGAAAGCTTTATGAGATTAGCAATGGTTAAGGCTAGGGCAAATGAGGATGGCTATTAACACTATTGCTTTCATGTCATATGATAGATTCAAATATTTCCCTCAATGTGCCTCCTGACAAATACAATGAATAACCATAGGTTTTAACACTGTACATTTTTATAAGCTTTGTAAATTTGTTCAACCAAGTCTCTTTTTGTTCCGCATATAATTTTACCACCCTAGTTGTAACACATTTTAGCAGATTCCACTTATGTTGTATTGAATCAGTGTTTTCTCAGTTTCTTTGGAAATATTCCTGTTTGTAGCTGTTCCGTGCAGCCTATTCATATAGGCTAATTCTTCAGTCACTTCAAAACTGGCATTGCCTCCTGGTATAGAGAACAACTGAGCAGTATCCACACATGACATCTGTCCACTGGTCAAAGCGGAGGAAAACCATTCAAAATAATTTGCCTCATCTTCAAATTGACTATTAATATTGCTCCCAGTGTCTTCAACTCTTCGAACAACTGTTCTTACCAAGACTAAGAGTCCTAAACAGGTTTGTTTTCTCTGGACACATTGCTTCAGCTGCTGTAGTCAAACATGATTTAGTTGAGTGAACATTGGTAAATGGCTTCCTTGCTTGGCTACACTTGCAGACACACTCTGGTTGCTGTCTCATTTTCACTTTTTTGTTTTACTTCTGTGCAGAAATTCTGCTGTGATGAGATATTCTGTTTTGATCTGGTAATTTTTTCTGACTACTGCTTTTCCTGTGAGTTGGGAAATACTGTGATGGGTGCTTGATCTGATGTATATTATATTCTTTCAGCACAGATACATTGTCACTAAATATTTAACTGCTTTATCATCTAATATAGTAACAACCTAGTGCATCTTCCAATGTGTGCTGAGAGTATGGTACATTTCTCCTCTTGTGTTGGTATGATGGGTATGCACTGGTAAAAAAAAAATGTGGTAAGGTAATACACATGACATTTGAAGTGCTGTTAAGTTGTAACTGTACCACTGTGATTAGTAGCACACCCAGTGGGTGTGCAAAGCAGTGAGTATTAAAGGGCCACTTGTGGTCTCTGTCACAACCACTAAGCTTTCATAGCGCAGAAGCAGACATAGATGTATCAGGTGAGCATGGCTGTGTTCTAATAAAACTTTGCTTATGTACACTGAAATTTGAATTTCGTATAATTTTCATCTATCATGACATTTTTCTCTTGATTTTTAAAAACATTGAACTATGTAAATATAATTCTTACTTGTGGTCATATGAAAAGGGGCAGCAGGCTCAATTTGACATTCAGGCCATTTTTTGTTGACCCATGCTACCGATAATCGCTGATCTATGATAATTAGTAGAATCTCAGAGTCATTGAAAAATACAGATGTCTAGGTCCTGCTTTAAGACTTGGCATAGAAAATTATGACTTGGCTATCTTGTTCAATGTCAGTCCCCAGCACACAGATGGTCAGTAAATATTTTTTTTGAATAAGTAAATGATTGACAATTTCTGCCATATAATAAGCCTGTAAAGGTCTGTTGGGTGAATGAAGTGGGGAGCAGTTGTTTTTTTGTTTTTGTTTTTTGGTTTTGGTGGGAAGAGGTAGTTAGGTTTACTTATTTACTTGTTCTTAGAGGAAGTACTGGGGACTGAACCCAGGACCTCATGCATGCTAAGCATGCGCTCTGCCACTGACCTATACCCTCCCTCCTAGATGAATGAAATGAGTGAGTGGTTTACTTTATCTCTTACACAATATGTGGAATCTTAAAGATAGTGAGATTAAAATGAAACTGTTTAATCTCAGAGAGGTTAATAATAGAGAGAGGCTTCCCCTGAGAAGTGTGAAGTGTTTAGTAGCCTGGATTCATTTTGGCCAGTTACAAACTTATGTAATAATAACTGGGAAGTGTATGATTTTGGTTAATTCAGGTGTCAGGGAGGTGTAGCAGATACACAAAACTCTCTGCCGGCTATTTCAATAAGGCTCTTTACTGTTAGATTTTATAGTTAAATTTCTTAAAAAAGTTATTCAGAGAAAATGGAAGAATTTTCAACAAGGCAAGATTTTCAAGCCCAAAGAAGCTAGTAGGTAATTGCATTTTCCAGGAGGGTGAACTCAGTGTATTTTACCTCTTTCAGTATGCTACTCTATTTAACTAAAGTCCCTCCTCCCCGATTAATGTGTGCTTTCAGGAATCTGGTTTGTCTCTAGGATGTGGTAACTGTGGGACATAGGATTGTTAGCCAAAGGTACATTTTATACTACATTTTCAAACTCATTTAGATTACACTCACATAAAGAATCCAGTAAGCTTTTAAGCATCATCTTTGGCATGGGGCTGTGTGCCATGGATATGCATTGTTTCATCAGCTCAGAGGCGTTTCTCACTCCAGCAGCCTCAACTTTGTGTTCTGTCAATTACTAGAGCAAGATTGGACCTGACATGGCAATGTTAAGTACCAGTTTCATGTTCGGTTCATTTTTCTGCTCTAAGGGTGTAGTATTAGAGAAGGGTTGGGATACTGGCTTTTTCACATCCTGACTGTGTTTTTGTAGTCAAGGTGCTCATCCTTCCCCAGCCTTGGTTTCTTCCTCTGAGAAGTTGTGATATGACCTACTTCAGAGCTTGAGTGTGGAGATTAAATGAGACAATATGTGTCAACTGCTGGGCACCGTGCTGGAGAATGGTAATGGTAGCTATTATGTATATTAAATGATGGGGTCATACTTTAATATTTCTTGATTTAAGATGACTAGGTGACTGTTGACACTGCATAATGCAAGCTCATTATGGACAGAGTTAACAGTAACTACTTACAAATGTTAGATGAATGAAGTGCAGCCTTTTACTAAACACAGGATAGACCATGGGTCTGCTGTGCATATGTGTGCGAGACTTTTTTTAACGATTTTTCTTGTACCCTAACTTTGCTTGAAGAAAGTTAATGCAGATTTTGTTCATGAAATTTGCGAGAAGGAATACAAGGGCTATGACTAATTAATTAATTTATTCATTCATTGTATATTTCAACACATATTGAACACTTACAGTGTGCCAAGCACAGGTGACCGTGAAGAATTTCACTTGTAGCAGGGGAGATAGTCAAGTTAGTGATTAAAGCAGTGATGGGGTAAGTGCGTGGTGAGATGGGCATGAATTGGGGGGCACTCACCCTGGTCTGGGGAAACAAGAGGAGATTTCCCAGAAGAAAGAAATCTCTGCAGAAGCAAGGTGAGACTGTGACAAGGGGATTGGACTAGCAGCAGAGGGAGCAGTGAGAGCATCTGGAGAGGTTTTTAAGGGCCTTGTAAACCATGTTATGAAATGCAAACACTATCCTAAGGGCAGGAAGGAGCCTCTGAAAGGTTTTAAGGGCACAAAATGTTTGTGTTTAGAAATATAATTTTGGTAGTAGTGCAGAACCAATAAAGATTGTGGGCAGGGAGACCAGTTAAGGGGCTGTCTCGGTACTCCAGGCGAGGGAAAGTGGTGGCGTGGGGACGATGAGAAAGCAGACAGATGCATGGTCTATTAAAGGGTTAGGATTGATATTACTTGGCCAGTAAATGAAGGTGAGGATGTGGAAGATGGAGGATTAAATCATGATTTACTTTAGCCTCCGTGTGGACATTAGGGCCATTCAGTGAGATAGGGAACATGAGAGGAAGAGCAGGTTTAGTCTGGGAATATGGGGGAAGGATGAGTTCCTTTTCAGATATACTGATTTTTTAGTCCTTATGGGACCTCCGAATCATGACCCCTCCCCCAACAAATGTCTGCAGTTTAGGAAAGGCATGCTAGCATGTGTTCATATCCCAGGAGGCAGTCTAACCAGATTCGGGGGAAATGAACAAAGCACAAGCACTTCACCCCTCAAAAAAGAGAGAGAAAATTAGAAAAATCTAGAAAGAAGTGATTTAAACTTCAACATACTTTTAAGTTTTATGTCAATTAAAAAAATAAAATTTTATTTTGTGTTTTAGTGGTTGTTTTATTTTGAATGACAAAGGTGGTGGGAAGTTTGTTGTTTTTTTTTTTTTTGAGTTAAAAATAAATACTAATTTATTAGAGAGCCCAAATCAATCTCTTGTTATTCACATGACAACATAGTCAAGTGCTCAGACACCCTGGGCACGCTGGATCTCAGACTTAGGGCAGTATGCAAATATCCCACTCTACCCACTAGTGGGGATGGAACTTCTGATCTACTTCCTGGGCTGGTTCTCACTGGCACTCCAGAGCTGAATAGTAGGATGCTGTCTCGTCACATCAGCCTCTCAGCCTAATTAGTAAAGGACACCTAGAAGAGATAGGTGGAAAGGAAGGACAAAAATAGCAATAATTTTTGCAAAAGTCAGGGAGGGATCAGCTTTAAAGAAGAACAAGTTTCCTTTTGGTACTTTTTCTGAATTCTTTACTCTGGTTCTAATTGCCCTGATTAGAAACAACTGGTCAGTTTTGAAGTCTCTTCCTCCACTTCCCTTATCTCTACGCTGTGTTGATTCTGCTGCCTAGATATCTCTGGAGTCTCTCTCTCCTCTCCTGCCCTTAGCTGTTCTCTGCCCCCCTGCTCTTCTTGCTCCAGGGCCTCCTCAAAGTCTTCCTCCTGATGCAGGAAAAACAGATGTGGGGCGTGAGGTGGGGCATGAGGAGGGCCGTGACCCAGGCTTCGGTTGAGCCCCTGGGACGTGTCCCGCCAAGTGTGGGTCCTTGGCTTCGTGCAGGAAAGAATTCAAGAGCGAGCCACAGCTGAGTAAAGGTAGATTTATTTAGAGATATATCAAAAGGCAAGAGAAAGGCCATGCGGTGTAGGGGTTGGGTGCTCAGATTAGAGTAAAAGTAAGTACACGCTCCTTAGACAGTGTGGGGGTCTCTGAAGGAGGGGGTGGCCACAGGGCGCCATGTTGCCAGTTTTTATGGGCTCAGTGGCTTCATATGCTAATAAGTGAAAGGACCAGTCTAAGTACCCTGGGAAAGGCGCTGGGATTCCCAGGAAGTTGGCCATTTCCCATTCTTTGACCTTTTGTGGCTTGCCTTGGGACCATCATGGTTCCTGTGGACGTGTTATTCACCATGCTAATATGTTACAATGGGTGTATAATTAAGCGCAAGGTCTACTAGAAGTCAAATCTCCCACCATCTTGAGCCTCAAGGCCTACCAGGGGTTGAATCTTTCGCCATTCTGTTAATTGCTGTGTTATTCCTTGAATGGCTGTACCTTGTCCCCTTCCTGTCTCACTCCTGTATTGCAAATCTGAGTGTTATCATCCAGCTCAGAAGGCCTCAGTGTTTCCCTTATTTATTGAATATTTCTTAGTATTTCTGTGCACAGCCGATCCTCACTATTCACGGACTCTATATTGTGAATTTGCCTAATTGCTAAAATGTATTTGTAACCCCAAAATCATTGCTCATGTGCTTTCGTGGTCACTTGCAGTATTGCTTAGAGTGGAAGTGTCACCTGTCATGCATGTGCCCAGCTGAGGCCAAAGGTGATGCTCTGCCTTTTTGGTTCAGCTCTTGTACTGAAAACGAGTGTCCTTCCAATGGTCTGTTTAGTGCCATGGTTTTCACATGTTTGTGCTTTTTCTTGTGACTTTGCTGTTTCAAGTGGCCCCTAAGTGTACTTCTGAAGTGCTGTCTCATGTTCCTGCATTCTTAACTACAAGGAAACTGGAATGCACCTTACAGAGAAAATGTGTGTGTTAGATAAGCTTCATTCATGCTTGAGTTATAGTATTGTTGGCTGTGAGTTCAATACTAATGAATCAACAATATCTAGTAAATAAGGTGTCTTTAAACAGAAACGCACATAAAACAAGGCTATGTATCAATAAATACAGTGATAAACTGTCGTGACTGGCTCTTAGGAACCTAACCCTGTATTAACCCAGGAGAACAGTGTTTTTGCTAATTCAGTGCTTGCTGCATTTTACAGAATATAACTACTGCAAATAACAAGAATTAACTGTATATTGACTCAATTAATTGTTATGCACGCTCCATTATTATCCGTTTTACAGACATGGAAATCAAAACGTTGGGAAGTTATTTCCCCAAAGTGTAGTGGGTGGTATACCTGCAACTAGAACTCAGGGCAGTTTGATACCAAAATTCATGCCCCTAAGCATTAGACTATGAGGGCTAAAAATCTTCGCATGGCGGAGGAGTTCTCTTGCTGTCTGTCCCTGCCTCCCTTCTAGGTTCCCTTGTCTTCTGGTCCCCTCTCTGTAGCAGTGCCATGCTGCAACCATATAGCACAAATTTAATTTCCTGAAATGCCATCTTCCCTCCGGCCTCTCTGCTTTTGGCCATGCTACTTTCTTTGCTATTTTACTTTCTTCTTATTCTAGGTAAATTCATACTTATTCTTCCTGCATTTCAGTGCTAACTTTAAAAAGCACGTCAACATGGAAAAAAAAATAAAGCAGGTTACAAAACCATGTGCAGAGTGATGCCCCTGGAATCTGTGTGTCGTGATGGTGATAATTTATTCTGAGAAACTCCTGCCAGGGAATGAGTCTACAGGGGAGATTTGTTTGGACTCAAAGCAGTAGGTGCTCCGCCATCTACGTGTATTCTCCGAACTCTGCCCAACCTGGCGGGTCAGGAGTGATTTCCCTCCAAGGCAGCTAAGTGCTGAGTCCCTCCATATGACAGTGATCGCTTTATGTACGGAGGGGCTCCAGGAAGAACTGTACCTAGGGGTCTCACCTGCAGGGCTTCTTTCAGGAGGCTTACGACGGGTGTGGAGGGTAAATCGAGAAAGAGAAAGAAAGAAAGAGAGAAATGGAGGAAGGAAGCAGGAAAGAAGAAGGAGGAGGAAGAGGAGGCAGAGAGGAAGGGGAGAAGGAGAAGGGGAAGAAGAAAAAGAAGAAAAGGCAGAAGAGGGGGAGGAGGAGGAAGAATGAGAAGGGGGAGAAGGAGAAAAGGAAAGAAGCAGAAGCAGAAGGAGAAAACAGCATGATAGTGATGGTGGGGAGAGAGAGAGAGAGGGAGAGAATGCAAGAGAATGCACAAAGTGGAAATACACCTAAATACTAACTGTAGTTATCTTGGTCTTAAGATTTGAGATAATTTTCATTTTTTTCTTTGGCCTCCCAATATTTTCTAAATGGTTCTACAATTATGAAACCATTTTGATAATAATAATAATAATAATTATTATTATAATAATGCCTTTTAATAATAATAAATATTTTTATAAAGAACCTCAACTGTCATTTCAATTTGTGCAAAAATGTGAGACTGTATGCTTTAAACCAACCATAACAAGCTTAGTGCTAATTTACTGAGCACCTATGGTGTGTTATAAACTCTTCATCTTAATCAACGCTCCATAACATTGTGCAAAATATTACTATTATAATTTTACAGGTGGAGAAGCTGATGCTCAGAAAAGTTACATGACTTGCTCAGGGACTTATGTAACGAATGGCACAGAGCTAGATGGTCTTGACTCAAAAGACCATGAACATTTCTTTGATGCTAATTGTTTTCACTATTATGAACGTTTAGAAAAAAGTGCCAGAAAAGAAGATTCCATTTTGACCAGTTCTCAGCTGTAACTTACCCAATCTACATCCTCTCTCCTTTTCCCTCTCTTGCTTTCTCTCTGTCTCTCTCTCTCTTAGTTATTTGAAAACAGTTTATTGCTCCAAATCCTAACTGCTCCATAAATATTGATTGATTGCTTTCAGTGACTACAGAAATTAAATACAGTACAGGATGAGCCAGGAGCTCTTTTTCATGCTTTGCATTCAGTGCTTTGTTTGGTTGATTTGTTATTTTGATTTCTCCTACAGCTGGTGAGCACATAGACAGTTAAGTGGTGATGCCAGGTGAGGGAAATTTTGGAAAGGTTACTGCTCAAAAGAAAATCAGTTATGAACGTTCAGGAATGCAGCTGTGGAGTCAGGTGAAGGCAGAGCATGATTTCCTGTGCACTTCAACTTCCTAAAAGTTATTAAAAAATAAAGAAAATGAATTCATTATATTTTGTTTTCTCTACTCCTGCTAAATGAGCAGGTTTGGGAACTTGCCAAAATATTACACATTGTTTAAAAATATTACAAAGACATCTCAGCTATGCACCAGAGATTCATTAAATTGAATATTTTTAGAAAATGTTTTCAATCATTGAAGACTGTTGGTACCGTTTCCTTAGTATCTTAATTGTCACTGCTCAGAGACAACATACAATATTGTGCTGATGTTTGAAAAGACTGTTTTAAGAAGTCCATTTCATTTCCTGAGGTATAGGAAGAGAATCTTCTAATTTTCTCCTCCCTAATTTAAAAATCATGTCTACAGGAAATTATTCATAATTCTTTTAAATAAACAGGAAACAATTATTTGCTTGGGGGTGTGTGTATATATGTGTGTTAAAAACAGTGTAAGTTAGGAGCACGTTTTTTTTTTTTCCTTAAATCAGGATTATGCAACACATCCTTCAAATGAGACACAAAGTTGTGTGTATGTTTTTGACATGATCTTACTGGCTTGAGGTTTTATTGTAGTGTTTGGGGGTTTTATTTTTCTGATGCTCTTCCTGTTTTTTTGCAAGTCCAATAATGGGATGAGTTGAAGAGCTGACAGACTCACATGAGACAGTCTTTGTAACATCATCTGTCAGGTGTCTGTCTCTTTCTCATTAGTCATCTGGAATTTTGAAGACCAACTCAGGCCATTACAAAATATCCTGCAGATCTTAGACCCTACATCTTTAATTAATTAATGTTCACAAAGCACTTTGCAATGGAATAAAACTGGCTGTTGAAATAGACTGAATGCTTGATTTTTATGGTATTTTTCTCTTATTTCTACACTAAATGCATTAATCTGATTTTTTCAAAAACATTGTGCCTTGGCTGGTGTTAAGCACTTTTTACTTTTGAGACCAATATGCATTATTTATCATTTATACAGTAATATCCTCCATAGTTTTGCTTCTGATTTTCCTGGTACATATATCTTCTTGAAGGCTATAGATTTGTTTCTCAGCAGAAAAACACCATTCAAATGTTATTTTAAATCTTAATAGAATTAATTTTTTATTTCAGTGGAAAAATATGTGAAATTATTCAGGCAAATAAACCATACATCTGTACGAACTTGTAAAAGAGAAATCTGAAGATCACAGAGAATACTTTATATGAGAACAGAATCTTCCATGAAAAATTCTTATTTACAAGAAAAGTTAGTATTTGTTTAAAATATAGAAACAAATGTAACTATGAGGAGCAGGTACATTCTTGATCAAATAGCTGCTAAAGATTCAATGCATGTAAACTAGATAGACTGTGCTCTAAGAATTGATAACTTCAAATCCATACTGATTGTTCATAAAAGAAGTCATAGCATAAATATATACATACAAAGGGTTATTAGTTTATAGGAGCCAACTCTCAGAATCAAGATTTTTACTGTATATGAAAATTGCACCATGCAATTCAATTGTGTGTCATAGCAATAATTATTACTAAGCAATTTCGTAGAATTCATAGGTGAAAATTACTATCAGTGAAGCCCAAAGGAATAAAATTGTGATAGTTTAAATCCCTAGATGATGTGATTTAAAGTTAGAAAGCTCCATTTTTTCCTTCCTTTACTTTGTATGAAGTTAAAAGCTCTAGAAATAATAAGGTAGTTAATTCTGTGGTTTTCCACTTTGCTATAATAAAATAAAATTTACATCAAATTTAGATCAGTGAAAAGTAACCCTAAAGCTTTATAGATTTCTGTCCCTGAAGAGCATCATGAAATTCAAAAATGACTTTTAAGTTAATAACACCCTCATAATTTGAGGATATTCATTTTGACAATGTGAGCATTTTCAATGGGAGAGTATGTATTCTTAAGGAATACAATGCAAGGGAGTCCTTCAATTCAAATTAGGACATACAGGCAGTTGACACCTCTGCCTTAGTCTTCACTTCCTGCTTGCACAGAGCCTCAGCGCCAATCACAGTTGAGAACTTAGGGCCTTCTCAGGTCTTTTCTGAGCACGTGCATAGCCCTGGGCATGCAGATAGCTCCACACTTGTGAATGTGGATTCCCAGAAATATTTCTTCTTATGGACATTTCATTACTCAGAGTTCCCTTGATAAGCTTTTGGTTTACTCTGTTAAACAACTGTTATCCACCACCCGAGTCAGCAGATATGACAAATGTCCCAAGGAAAAAGGCTGTTTACACTGGGGGATCTCTGAGTTCAGCCAGATTAAGAGAAGCCATGCAAATGGGGTTTCCAGATAGGTCAAATAATGACAATTCTCTGTCATTTGAGAGACTCATAACCCCATTCTGGATCCCCTAGTGACTGCTAGACTGTTATTTTTTTCCTATGATTGCACACTATTGATTTTCAAGTCTAGTGTGGAGCTGGTGACAGGGGAATGGGAATAGGTCAAGTTAAAATGCCATAAAGCTCACTGTTCTTACTGTGGTTTAGCTGTTTTTCTGAAATAAATGCCCTCTGGATTGCTTCAAGCCTTTGGTTAATTTCCAGAGTTCTGAAAAAGTTGTTATTGACTATTCTGGTCAATATTTTTGTTTTATGGAGGAGAGGATTTTGGGGTCCTTACTCTGTTGTTTTTGCTGATGCCACTCCAACATATGGCTTTTGGGTAAAATGTTATTAAAGGACGGAGGAGAGAGGACTTCACAATAGGATATGCTGTGTCTTTGACTCATGACTTCAATATAGTTTTAGCCTTATTTCTTTTCCTTCCATGTTTGTAAATCCCTGTTTGTTTTTTGAAGTGGTGAAGCAGTGTGTAGCCTGCCTCCTAACCAGGCAATAGCCAAATGACAAGTCCCTTGAGTTGCTGCTTTGCTGTGTTTATGGTTTACCTCTGAAGGGGTAAGATGCTCTGCTTTGAAATGGTGTTACTTGCCTGTTTTGGGTGGGGATGTGTGTGTGTCACATCTCACCTCATCCTTTAGAGTCTACTTCCTTCCTGACTGAGGTGGGGGTGGGGCGTAGTAGTAAGAATTTTCAGAATTTTCTAGATTTTAGTTTCTCGCATCTCCATAATACTTCCTGACAGTCATGACAGGGGCTGAAGGCTGATATCAGAAATCTTCAACCTCTTGTCTCTAAATTGGCACGTACCAAAACTTGTGGTATTATTGCTGTCTTTCTTTGACTGCTGCTGGTAAATTTTGATTCTTTTTCCTTTTTGCACTTATTTCGTTAAGTTTTGATGGTAGAAGTTTTATGATTCGCTTCTTTCTTCCTACTATTTTTCTGAAATAATACAGAATTACTTACTTTAAAATAACTAGTAAATGTCTATTTAATGTCAATTTTGTTTTCAGAAAAATAAACATATAGCCTTTCTTCTCTGGTTGTAATTAGTAAGGCCAGTTGCTTACTGTGATCACACCGAGTGCTACTGAAACAGTGCCATCTGCATGAGAGGTGTATTAATATTTGTTCTCAGTAGGCTGAGCAGAGTAGAATGTGTTGAGAGGAATGAGAGATAGAATGCATTTTGTTTATCTCTGTAGGCTCATTGAGTCATTTGATTCTTCAACAGTTAATTTGATTTTTATAACAGTATTATGCTGCAGGTCTGTATGCCCCTGAATGTGGCTGGCTTTAACAGTAATAGTAGTAGCTGTAATAGTAGTAGTAGTAGTAAGTAGAAATTTTTAATAATATGTAAATTGTACTTCTAGCTCACTTGTGCAGGAATATTACGAGAGAGTTGTATTATTTAGTTTTGTTTTCCCCAAGTCTTATAGTTCTTTATTCTTTTGTTCGCATAGATAAAACATTAAAATATGATTATGAAACCTTCAAAATTTTGTTTTTAAAACTCTAGTTCTTTTAAAAACTGTCTATAGAGCATTGCTGTTTTTGCTTTTGTGAAAAAAAATGCTACATTTGTTGACTGTTCAGAAAAACAAATACAGCAATTTCCAGATCAGTGTGATGAGATTATTGGCAAGTTCATATCATACAATTCCCCACCCGCTAATCTCTCCCACTGTACTAAAAATCCTAATCATTAAAAAATCACAAACAAATGGACACACAAAAATCCCATCAAACGAAATAACTACATAACATCTGGAAAAATGTCAGTTTTGGTTAAATGATGAGTGGTCTTTTATCATGTCACTCATTTACGCTTATATGTATTTTATATTTTTTTTATTGGACAGTTATTTTAGAAGGAGTAGATGAACTTAACATATTCATCCAACACATCATGCCACGTGCTGCTGATTACGCAGAACCGCTGTAAATGTCATTCCCACCACAAGGGAGGGGTGTCTTCTGTATTACTCTAGAAATTTCTTGAGTATAGACATTAATTTTTACTTAATAATGCTGTTTTTAATTTTCAAAAAACCACCTAAGATATTTGAAAAAATAAGCACTGCTCTTTAGAATATCTGTTTTCATATGTCCCTCTGTAGCCTGTTTCAAGAGTCTTATGGGTATGTGGCTTTTCTGATAGACTGAATACATTTTTCAGACTCTTGCATAATCTAGTGACTCTCAGAATTACGTTGTTAGCAATGGAATTTGACTGCTTGTAGGTTTACTTCTCGCACTTTTATGCATGTGATTAAAAATGTGAAAAGCTATTTTAAGGTAGAAGTGAGCTTAGCTCATCTTGTGTCGTCCCTTGAGAGAACATCGCTTTCAAGGATTTGGCACTCCACTTTACTGGATAGGAAGAGGCCCTGGGTCACTAGTTGCAGTCAGTTTCTCCTTTGTATGGAAAGGAATATTCCCCAAGAGTACAGAAAGTAGCACATGAAAGAAGATACAAAGTTTTGGCTTTGTGTATAAGTTCATACCTTTAACTCATAATTGCAGTGCTAACTATATTGGTTTATATGGACTTAGAGAGGTATAAAATGTTACAGCTTATTAAATCAAACATATTTGTGTTAATTTAAATGTATTCATGAGAAACAGAAACCAGTAATTTTCAAATGTTTATTTCAAGTTGAGCATTTCACATTTCATTTTCTACTGCTTGAATTAGCTGTACCATTAAGATAAGTTTTAGACTTTCCTTATTATTCATATCGAAGATTTGCAATTATAAAAGATGATTTCATTGATATTTAGTTTACTTACTTATTAAATCTTTTAAATTTCTGCTTGTTTTAAGACTCAAATGTTAAAAAAATCAAATATTCAGTTGTGGCCATTTACAAGGAAGCATTCTTCTTTTTTTCTGCTTATACTGAGGGGCTTATTTTTCTATATCATAAAAAGAATCTCTAAACTGGTATTTTTACCTAACCGATGATCTAAGAAAACCCATGTGCTGAGTTGTTTTATTAATAAATTCTTTTAAATAGAGAAAAAAGTACAGACAAAAATAAGAGGGAGCTGAAATAAAACAAAAGAGAAACTTAATTTAGATCTCACATTTAGAAATAAGTCTATCAGAGAGAGTATTCTTTGAATATATAAACTTTGAATATATAAAATGACAGGTCAAGTGCTTTGAAAACTATGTTAACTCTTTGAAGTTGTGATCGCCTAGCTTTGTCCATCATCTCTGGAAAGTATTTAAGCCCTGAAACATATGTATTTACACGTATTACAAAGGGAACTACTGAAAAAAAGTTTTGCTTTGTAAGAATCTCGTATTCTAAGATAGATGATACTCGTTCATTTTATTGAATATACAGGGGATAAGTAGGGATAGACTTTAATTAAATAAGCATAGGAATAAATAAAAATTGTGAGTATGATAAGTCCTGCAAAGTGGAGGTTTATGGTGCTGTAAAAGCATCATGGGGCCAGATTTGATGTAGTCCTGTCATCAGGGAAATTTCTCTCTGCAAGTGATGATGAGTTTAGCTCTGAAGAAAGACTGAGAGTTACTGGACAAAGGTAAGGGGAATTGCGTTTCCTCTGTGTGGAACTAGCCACATATTTTATACTATATCATCTGTTTCCATATTAGTAATAGCCTGAGGGATCAGCTGTAGTTCATCTCTTTTCAGATGAGGAAACTTGAACCCATGGAGTAACTTGCCTGAATTTCATAACTAGCTTGTGAGAAAAACTGAATTAAGATTTAGGATGTATGGCTGACTAATGGTGTTTCCATTAAGCCAGGTTCAAGACATAAGACTAACAGGACAAAAATGCACTTAACCTTTGATTCATTCATTTATTCACTCAACCTATAGTTATAAAGCATCCACTATGTTGAAGGCCCTGTGCTATTTGACGTGGAAGATCAAGAAGTGGATGATATGTGGCCTTTGCCTTTAGGGAGCTTACCATCTAGGAGGGAACATAAAGCAATATCTGAATTAAAAAGTTACATATGCAGCAGAAAAACATAGATCAAATGTGGACACTGAGATGAGGAAGGGATTATGTCCATTCAGAATGCGTATATGAAGGCTTCCTGCAGGAAATGATAATTGAACTGGGCTCAAGTTTGAAAATGAAGGGCATTTGGTGCAAAATGTACTGCACGAGCGAAGGCAGGAAAGTTGTCAGGGCATCAGCAGGTGGTTCTCTTTAGATGACACTAAAATGGGTGACAGGAGGGTAGAAGGAAATAAATTTGGAATATGAGTTGAAGCTTGATTGTGGATAAATACTACAAATATAGGAGAGCCCTTATAAAAAGGAGCATAAACCATTCGTAGCTGTAGGGCAATGCTAAGTACGTTGTGTATAAGATAGAGAAGGGTTGTAGGTGTAGGAGCTTTATGGAGTGCCTGTGGTACAGAGATGAGTATCTGCAGTTTAGACATGGAAGTAAGTGTGATGTATGAAACATGGAGAAAGCCAAATGTGAGAGTTTCATGCCTAGGTGGGAGGGATAGCCATTCTTGGAGACTTTTCATAGCCTTTGTAGATAGGCGGGGCTTCAGTTACTGTCAGCCTCTGCTCTGGCTTTGTCTGCTTTGACCATAGGTTGTCTACAAGTCAGTCATGGTCCAGCAGTTGACAATGAAGTCTACTGAGCCAGGTGCCACTACTATTCCATGCTTCCCTTAGCTCGCAATGCTGTCCTGGCCCCTTCGATCTTTCATTCAACAAAATTTTATTGATGGGTTACTATATACCAAGCACTGTGCTTAGGTGTTGAGACTAGGGGTAAATGAAGATAGACAGTTTTCTGTCCTCAAGAGTCTTGTAGTCTGGCAGGGAAGATATGTTACAAAAATAAGTAAAATGAGGTATGATTAGTATTAATGATAGGGGAAAGGTATTGAGTAGCATGGAAGATAAAGCAAGGATTCTTTTCCATGATTGTAACATTTCAAGGAAACTGAAAATAGTCCTATCAGTTCATATTTTAATTGTGACTGTCAGAGTCCTTGATGGCTACGAGGAATAATGCATATTAATTCTGAAATGCATGCAGTCTCCTCACTGTGTGAGGGATAAAGAGAGAAGGAGGTCTCATGGCTGGGAGCATGGACTTTGAGTCCAACAGTCTTGGCTGGAATTCAGTCGGTACTTATTTGCTGAATGATCTTATGTGAGCTACTTAATGCCACTGCCCTCAGTTTCTTTAATTGTAAATGAGGAAAATTACATCCACCTCTTAGGGTTGCAGCAAAATTTCAGCAAGAAAAATATTTGAAGCATAGTGCTTGTGCATTAGTGTTCAGTGAGTGATATCTTTTAAATAGGTATCATGCTTGTAAAGGAATGGGATTTACCTGGTATCTTAATCTTCCTGTAGAATTTTGGCGACATCTCCACCAATCACTGTCCTTAGGCAAGTAATCTAAATTTGTGCTGCTTCTCCCAAAATGGATCATGTTACCACTTCCTTCTTTTTAGCAAAGAGGTGTAAAGATTAATTACATCGTGTAATGGTTTTCTTCACTTTCAGAGAAGGTACTACATGAATGGTGTTCTATTCCTTTTCTCAAACTAATTTTTCTACAGAAGTTGAAAATGCTTCCCATCTCTTTCTAATTCTTTTAAAAATGCATGTGGCTGTTTACTTCACTTTTAAGGTGATGTGTGGACATTTCTCACAAAGTAATGATTTGTGTCACTTTATATAGCATTGCCGAAGTCCTTTCTTGCCAATCTTTTTGTGACATGTAACAATTGTTAGGTGGGATGGATGCATATACAGATGCCTAACCATATTTTATTGATTATAAATACGATAGCTTAAAAATAAAAGTTTAAAAATATAATCACTGCTGCCGTTTTCATAAAAAAGTCAGAATAAAGAGATGTGGAATGCTCTCTTATGGACAGAAGGATGGCTTGTTTTTTTCCTTCTTTGCATTGGGATACAGATGCAGTCTGGAAAATCATCTTCAGAACCATACAGTGCAAGATGCAGTGCATCTTCAGAAGTGTGCAGAAGGCAGGGGAGAGCTTGTCATGCTTTCAGAAACTGTACTCTTAAAAATGGATTATCTGTAGGGCGTATCGGTTTTCTCAGTGAACCCCAGTGTGTAAGAAATGCTGTATTACTTATTTTAAGTCAGCCTAAATCTAACTCCGAGCTCCCATCCCACCAGCCTGAATGGAGCCTGATGCGGCCACTTTGCTGCTGTTTCCTGTGGAGACTGAACCTCTTTCCGGGAACTCTGCAAGGTGGAAGCTGTGGGTCCCTTTTCTGGAGGTCCCATAGACCTCCAGCTCTCCCTTAAAATTGGGGCAGTCCTTTTCTTCTTCTTTCTACTTGTGCCACACCTGTCCCCAACTTTATCCTCCACACTCACACCAAATGCAGTGGCTTCCTTTTATCTCTATAGAACAAGGCTTTTGGAAATCTATAGCAAGGAAGGGAGGTTCTCTTCAGGCCATTCCTGCTTTAGCCTTGTAGCTGACTCTGGCTACCTTCTTGGAAGGTAGGGGTGGAGTATTAGAAGGAAAAATAGAAAATGCAAACTACTCAATGTTGTTTCACTCTTAGGTTATTCAATAGCAACAAAGTCAACATATTTACTATATATAAAATAGATAAAAAACTTCTTCTGTATAGCACAGGGAACTATATTTAATATCTTCTAGTAGCCTATAATGAAAAAGAATATGAAAACGAGTATATGTATGCATATGTATGACTGAAGCATTATGCTGCACACCAGAAACTGACACAACATTGTAAACTGACTATACTTCAATTAAAAAAGCTAATTAATACCTCATAGGTTATCTCACCATGTTCCTAAACATAGATTTTGTATCATATGTCTTTCAAGAAATGAATGTTCCTACCCTACTTCTGTGGTCTGCTTTCTTTACTACAGGGAATCAGAGCTCTCTGATTTGGGCAGATAAGACACGTGGCTATTGGTAACACTATTGGTAGCACTAAGGCAAAGGCAGGGAATAATTTGACAGGGTTGAGGGTTGTCCTGCCTTTTGAAAATTTACTTCTTTAATGGAGGTACTGGGGATTGAACCTAGGACCTTGTGTGTGCTAAGCACCCGCTCTGCCCCTAAGCTATACCCTTCCCACTGTACTGCCTTTTTTTCTATTGGAGTTCCTCAACTAAACAACAGAACACACTAAGAACTATTTGAGCTACTATTTTTCTCAGTTCTCCTGTGAATAGTACTTTCCAGTTTGATGGAAGGGAAGTTAATTCATTCCATGCAGTGGATGTCTTAGGGCATTAGGTTTTATTTCCCTTACTGAACCCCCTGGAGTGGTCAGTGCTAATCCCTGTTTATCTGGTCCTGTAGTCTTGTGAAGTAATCAGAGCTGTGATTTACAGATGGCTTCTCATCTGCTGAAGGAGGATAACGGTAGACCTCACCACATGGGGCTGGTGAAGGATTAGAGGAATTAATGCATGGAAAGTGCCTCGAACACTACTTAGACCCAGTAAGTGCTACGTAAGTGGGTGATGTTAATGTGCCCGGGTGCTATGCTTCATGCTCTACATCTGTGTGCATTCTCATTTGTGCTCCCCTAAGCCTTTCTGTGATAGATGTTATTATCCCCATTTCACAGAGGAGAAACATGATACTTAAAGAGTTTTTCAAAATTGCTGAAGGAACACACCCTATCAGTGGATAAGTTGGAACTGGCAGCAGGTACAGAAGGATGTATCCTCTTGGCATATGTGGAGCGGAGAGGGACTTGGGCTCACCTAATTGTAAAAGCCTCAGTCAGTATTGTCCCCTTCATGCCTACTCACTACTTTTGACTGAAAGTAGAAAAACGAAGTAGAAATCTAATCAACGTCACCACAGTATTAAGACTGAAAAAATAAATGAATCTGGTTAAGTCTGTTGAATACAGAATCCACACCTGGAATATGTTTTTTGGGTCCTCCTTACACACTTCTGAAAAATATGCTGTAATTACAGGGATTTAATGAAGCAGGCAGGTGGGCACTTTGGTAATAGATTACATTTTATTTTCCTTAGGGTAATGAACAGGCTTACGGTATAATGAGAAAATTTTGGTCTTGGAATTGAACTCAGTTTTAATACAAATCAGTGGAAAAATACAATTCAGAACATTTTAACACTTTAAAAATTAGCAGATGTTTTTGTAGAACTTCACATTTTATATTTTCACGTTATCATGCTCTGAAGTAAACTAAAAGCAGGATCTCCTATTTTGTGTGTAGATAATTCATAATAATTTAGTAAAAGGGATCATTTTTCCCCAGGAAAAAAATCGACAGTTCTTTGTGTTTATGTTTTTACCAAGTGAGAACTTAAAAAATACGTTTGAGGTACTCATTTATTATGAGAAATACTATTGCTCCCCTGTCTTTTCATTGTCATACTCTTCTTCTTGTTATTGTTTTAATCTGTATCAAGATAATTTCTTTTTGTAAGGAAGAGATATTTGTGAGCACTGAGAAGACTAACTAAAGTAGATAAAATATCAAAGGTAGTTAGAAATGCAGAATTTTGAGCCTTGACCGAGTTCTACTGAATCTGCATTTTAATAAGATTCTCAGGCAAATTGTATGCAGATTCAAGTTGGAGAATCATTAATCTGCCCTAGTCCATTTTCACCCAGCTCAGAAAAGAGGGAAGCCGCTTCACCCCTCCAGGTGTCTCAGTGACCTTTTAATGAAAGTTAGAGAGCATTTAAGGAGAACTCTGTGGTAACAGGCTGTCGTCCAGGTGTTCTGAATTGCTTAACAATTCAGATAGACTGGTTAGAGGTCCTAGAAACACAAGTGGAAAGTTGACATTCCGTTATTAAAAGGAGCGGTTTAATTTATATTCTAGCACGCATGTAGAGAATCCATCTTTATACAGAACAGGCATACTGTGGTTCTTAGAGGCAAGACCAAACTTTTCTTTAAGAAACACCTTGAATTTATTTAGCAGCCTCTAAGGAGGACTTTTTTGAGATTTCACAAAACTACAACCAAGAGTGTGTCAGAGGTCATCTTAGACTAGCTTTGTGGGAGAAAAACCATGGAAATCATGAAAGAATATGTCTAAAAACTAGCACATACACTCATGAGACCATTACTAAAAGAAGTGACCTTTTTTGCATTGCACAGATTCAGACTGTGAATTATTTAGCAGATACTTGCTTCTAAGGCTCATTTCAGATAAATGGGGAAGAACATAAAAGTGGGACCATATTACAACTTGAACATGAGGAAGCAAACTAACCTGTTTTGAACCTTGCTTTCTTAATCTATAAAATGAAGCTAATGCTTTTTATAGCAATTTTCTTTTCACAAATATTCTAAAAATTAAATATATGGGAATGTGCTCTGGAAAGTACGAATTGATCTGATGTAAATTAACCCATACTATTGTGTGTTCATAAGAGCTAGGCTAAGACTGTGTATTTGTGGGTTGACAAAACAACTATTAGGACTGTTTATAACAGTCCTCAGGCTGAACTGAAATATTTATTCTGTAGGAAAGAAAGAATTTCCCTTTAGCTTCAGTTATTACACTTTAGCAGATTTACTTCCCATTTGACTGTGGTAAGAATAAGATTAATAATGGAACTGTAGCAAGACTAAAATGTTAATTCCCCCAGGATGTGGAGAAAAACCACATGCATACAAATGTGTTTAACATTGATTTCACACGTTATTTACTTTGGCTAATTTCCTTTTAAACTCACATAGATGTGTAGATTTAGGCACCTGTTGAAGAGAACATTAAACGTTGACTTATTTTACTCATTCATCTTTTTTTTATTACCTCATTCTTCCTCTTTTGTAAAATACAAACTATTACCTCCTCCTTTAAGCAGTATTTGGACAAACAAAGCCAAGAAAGATCACAGGCTCTCCAACTTCCATGCTGTCCTTAAGTGACAATGAGGGAATGACCCTCTTCTGACTTCCTACACTCCCTTTCAACAGATTTGATCTTGTAGAAATTTTAAAATACAAATACTAACCTGGTATTAAAAAAGAATACGCAGCCGATGACCTTACCATGAGAGGTATTCATGTTGTGCCACTTTTAAGGGTTGAAAGCTCTGATGATAGATTACTGAAAGGGTTAAAAACACATGCAGAGTCGTCTTTTCCAGCCATTTCTCCCAGTACACCTCTGTGATGTGTACATTATGCGTCAGCCAAACCAGACTGTTTCTCAAAGGAGCATGCATTTTTCTGTGGTTGGAGCTTTGCTTCTAATATTCTCTATATTTAGCAAGCCCTGTAGCCACCTTCTACTGACAAAATCCCATCCATCCTTCAGAGCTCAGCTCACCAGCCCCCTCATTCACATATCCTTCCTGATCCTGCCAACTGGATGTGATATTTATCTCTGTTGAGCCCTCAGAGCACTTTGTATGCACCTCTCTTACGGCACTGAGCTCATTCTGCCTTATGTTTTAGTTATTTGTGACCTTGACTGCTTTCTTTTGCGAGGTGGCTGGAGAGCAGGGACCATGTCTTCTTTATTTTTGAAACTCTTGGAAGTTAATGCTACTGGTTCCTCAAGAAGATCATTCTTGAGAAGACTAAAGGTAGACTGGGTAAAAAAGGGACAGTTGGTAACAAGCAGAAGTTTCCATTACCTTCTGGATAACATTGCTCAAAGGGGAATATATTGTACTTAATAAGGGAGTTGTATCTATGTTAGAAGGAGAAATACTGTATGTTCCTTAGGTGCGTGAAGAGGTACGTGGAGACGGTAGAGAAATCCGGGAGTTAATGAGGAGGAGGCAGACGAATGTTGGTATTCTTGTGATCACAAGGATGAGGTGACTTGAAAGCTCAGTTGGACTGTATGACTGATGTGATGCTGTTGATGTCCCATGTTCTTCCATCTTCGTCGGAGTTCCATGTGGTAGACTAGTTCCTGTAGTCACTGACAGCTTCCTGCTTCAAGCATGTGAGTGTCTCTGATTTTTTGCCTGAGGCCTTGCTGCCATGTCAAAGATGCTTGCTTAACGTATACAGGGTGCTCAGAAATGCCATGGAATTCAGGCCCCCATGGGCAACCCTCAGCCAGTGAAGGATGGCTGTCAGTGATTAAATAGTCCACCTTCTCGGTTCCTTAGTTAAGATAATTCTGAGGCATATTGTATGTGATTTACCAGAAAGTCCCCAGTGGGACTGAGTCTCAGTTGGCCACAGCAGTAGTAACCTGGTCATCATCACATCTTCACTGGCTTTTCTCCCTTGCCGATCTCACTTTCATTTCTCTGTGATTTCTGCTTTCTGGGATCGTGTAACAACTAGGGTCTTCTTTGGGGTTAGTTCATCCTAAGACAGTCAGACCAAGTAGAACTGAGGTCTTAGCAAAGAATCAGTTAATTCAATTATGAGGTCCAATCTTCATGCTAATAATGTTATACTAACAGTAGCCACAGATAAAACAAGCTGTGGGAGAAATGTGGTTTAGTTAGCTTTATCCTAGAGAAGGATTTTGGGAGGGATCTGGGAAGAATTGTGCAGTGAACAAGGGATGGACTTATAAAGAGATAATCTTGGGTTGTAGATAAAAATAATTGTATTGAGCCTTCATGCTTGAAAATATAATGTGTACTGCATACTTTTCATATCTCCTGTTGAATTTGGACATAATCAGTATAAATAAAATGAATGTCTTACACATCTACATTACACAAGTCTGCCATGTCTGATTGCCATTCTGCTGCTATTGCAATGTGGGAAGTGAATGCGGAAGGAGAATTACAGATGAATCTACGTTGTCACTCTTTTACACTGGTGAAGAGGTTTACAGAGGACTGACTTGGATTTAAAATTTTTTTTCACCATATTCCATTTATTTATCACACATGTAGCAGGATAATATTTATAAATACCAATTTCTACGTTATCATTTTACCTATCCAAGTTAGATTTACAGTCAACCTTCAGACAAGAAAAAAAAATAGCAGCAAAAGAATTCAAAGGTCCAATCCCTGAGCAGATTTTAAGGTATGAAAGAAGGTAAGAAAAAAAATTAGGACTCTTAGGTGATAACCCACACTGGCTTAAGCCCAAAAGAGAACTTATTATCCCATATAACTGAATGGCCCAGTGGTAGAACCACTCTCAGACCTGCTTGGTTCATGGCTCAGTGTCACTAGGATCATTTTTAGGCCCTGCACCTAATGGGCAGTTTGACTCTCAGACACTGTATTGTGGGCTCCAGAAGCTTGAGTCTCTTCACCACAACACGAAACAGCACAGCAGAAAGAGAGTTATACCCCAAACCAGGAGTTGGACCTCATTGGCCTGATTTGGGTCATGTGTCCATTTCCAAACAGAAGTGAGCACATTAGCTTATTTTTATGTTCCACCTTCCAATCTGTAGGTCACTGCTTCCTTTTTCCTCGTTGACGCCGCTGGCTGTCCTCCAGGACAATGCTGAATAGAAAGGGTAAGAGCAGGCATCCTAACTTTTTCCTTGTGACTGAGGAAACTGGTTTAGTGTTTCATCATGAAGTATTAGTTGTAGGTTTTTCATAGATTTCATCCATCAGATTGAGGGTGTCCCCTTCTATTCTTAGTTTGCTAAGATTTTTTTTAAATCATGAATTGGTGTTTAATTTTCTTAAATGCTTTTTTGCATCGATTGAGTTGCTTTTTTGGATTTTCTTCTTTATTCTATTACTGTGGTGAATTATGTTAATGAGTTGTACCTTGATTCCTGGCATAAACCAACCCTACAAGGTCATGATGTACTGAATAAGTTTTACAAGTTGCTGAATTTAACATGTGTGTGTTTAATTTTTATGTCCCTGTTCTTGAGTGACATTGGTTTGTTATATATATATTTTGTCATATCTTTGTTTTTGATTTCAGGGTAAAGCTGGCCTCATAAAATTAGTTGGGAAGCGTTCCCTCTTCCTCTATTTTCTGAAGAGTTTGTGTAGGAAGAGTAACTTATTTTAATTCATGATCTTCCTTTGATTTACAAGGAGTAGAGTCTGTTTTACACAAGGGCATGAACTGGCAATGGGAGAAAAATGGTTCCCCTGAAAAAAAATTTGAGGTAATATCTCCACAAGAAAGAAGAACGAAAGTGGGACAGCAGATGTAACACGTGACTGTTATACGCACTGAGGCAGAACAAGGCTTCTCATCACCAAGACTAGTTAAGATTCCCTGAGTTGGTGGGGAGAAATGGAGACGGCTGGGAAGAGGAGACAGTGCTCCTAATGAGGGGTTGTGAACAGGAGCCGTGTTTCTATCTGGAGGTTGCCCAGCGCCCATTCTCATGGAATCTCTTGGGAGCTTTAGTCTCCACCCGAGCAGAATTTATTAACGTGTTGCCTGTGGCAAGGACTTTGTGTGAACTGCTCTTCTAATCTGCATTTGGTGAGGCCCTAACATCCTGCCAGCATGTCTTCTGTTGCCTTTCAGCTGGTGTGATGTGATGCATTTCTGTGCTTCTATATTTTGTTTTCTTCCTACTCTACTTATGTAGGTGGCAGCCCACCATTCAGTGTCCTTTGCCACTCATACCACAGTTCAACCCAGTCCTAGAGATAAAGGGTGTAAATCTGTACCCCAGGGGAGTGGTGCGGGTGGACAGGAGGTAAAGCTTCCTACATCTGTACTTGGATGGGTTTGAACAGAGCCGGATGGACCAAAACAGGTAATCATCATCATCAAAAAGAAAAAATTCTAATTCATCCCTTTGAAATTGCTGAAGTACTTTTGTTTTACACCCTTTCATTTTAATGTTAATCTTTAACCGTGATTTATTCCTTTCTTGTCAATCCTGAGTTCTTTTTCTTAAATTCTGAGATTAAGGAATGATAATTGGCTGATTTTTTTCCTTCTGGACGAGCCTGTATCTCACAAAGCCTCAGATATATTTGAAAAAATTACAGTATCTGGTCATAAAAAGGAGAATTTTTTCATTATTATCAGCTGGTTAAAAAAAAGAACAAACTTACTTGGGCTTTTATTACACTTAATTTAAGAAATCATTGTCTGACAGTATAGGATACAGTAGTGCCTTGCTCAATTTACTTAACGTTTTTAAAGGATCGCTTATAGGGGAGGGTACAGCTTAGTGGTAGAGCACATGCTTAGGATGCACAAGGTCCTGGGTTCGATCCCCACTACCTCCTCTAAAAATAAATAAATAAATACATTACCCCCTGCCCTCCCCCCCCAAAGAATCTCTTATGTAGTAGGGAACAAGAGGGCTAGATCTTGAGATGCTCTAGACGTGTAGACACAGGGCTCTGCCTTCCGGGTGCTCTACAACTCTGTAAAGTGGAAGTGGTGGGACTGGACAAGGAAACACAGAAGTGTAATGGAACGTGAGAGGCTGCTAATTTATTAACTTGCACAGGACACAGTTAGGGCCCGAGCAGAGAATGGTCAATTAAACTTGTGAGAGTTCTGGAAAGGTAGGTTTAGGATTCTTTGTTCTCTGGGATTTGTTCTTCCAGTTTTGCAGTCTGGGAGTTGACCATTCAGTTCATCTATGGAGTGATTAAGCCCCCGGGAAAATGGACTCACAGTGACTCAATTCTGATTTTAGCTAGAAATGAGTTTAATAACCTAAAATAGCAAATCCTTCTTCCTAGAAGGGAAGTTTACATAAGACCAGAAATAACAAGAGCTATAAATCAAGACCAGAAAGCAGCTTGGTGAATACATAGCATGTGAATAAAGTTGTATCCCGCAGGAAAAGCCTATCCCAACTGTTAGAGGGCTCCAGTGAGGGCGCCTCTCCTTCACCATGATCCTGTTTCTTTCTGCTGCTCTCTCAGAAAAGTTGCTCCCTTTAATATTTTTGCTCGCAACAGCTTTTTTTTTTTTAAGCTGAACATTTCCAAATTGCTTTGTGAGCACTTATAATAAGACTAGCTAATATTAATTGAGCATTTATTATGTGCCAGGTACTAAATGTTTTATATGGATTAACTTCTTTACTCCCTTAACACCTACTCTACGAAGAAAGTATTATCTCTTCCTTCCCCTGTCCCCCCTTTTTTATCAAATGAGGAAACTAGAGAATGTGAAAGTTAAGCCTCTCACCCCAGGTCACACGGTCAGGAAGGGTGGTTCCAGTGCCTGTGCTCTTAAGCATTCTGTGACTCAGCTTCAGTCCTGCTTTTGAGCTGGTTGAAACATCAGAGACAATTTAGTATAATCTGTTTTCATTTTTACGATAAGTGAATAGAAAAGTTTAATGGAGCTCAGTTTATGGCCGGTGTAAAAAACCATGCCACAGCTCTGACTGTGCTTTCTGACACATCGTAAGGCCTGAGAATCAGCTGCTTCAATTCAGAAGGGTAACATGTTATAAAAAGCAAACGTCTTCTTTTTTCTTTTTACAAACTTCCCTGGAGTAAAATTGATGGTCAGATAGAAAAGTAAAACCCAATAACAGTATACTAATACAGAGACAGTGAAACTTTTCTTTGTTTTGCAGATATGATTTGTTACCTGCTTTTCTAAAAATCCACTTTTGAAACTGTATCTAGCTTTTTTATTTTTGGCCTAAACACATTGGGATGGGAATCCATATATGCGTTTTATAAAGAGCTACATTAAATGGTTCAGGAAATAAAATGTCTGTCTCTCTTCTCAACTTTTAAAACGTCCTCTCTCGTTGCTTCATCCTGATCTGGTAGGATCCACCCTTCTTAGGGTGAGAGGAAGTTCAGTTGCCAAACAGCTCAAGCTTTGTACTCTCCAGAACGAGTACTGCCAACTTGCTGATTTATGTGTGGTTTTAGTGATGAGGACTACTGTCTTCTGTGGATTTAGGTAAGAACACCAGAGACTTCTTACTGGAAACTTCACGTTGCACTTGACTTAATTTCCAATCAGAGGCATGATTGTATGCATAGTAGCATTATCTGGTCCCCATATCTGTTACTTATTACATTTTAAACTGTAACCTCATTCCTCATAGCCTATGTTCATTCTTACATATATTTTTCCACTTTCCTTCTTTTTCTTCCTTTGGGGAGTAGATGACTATAAGCTGTATGTTAAACATAATAATTTTCTTTTTGCTGTCGTTTTCCATAATTTTATTAGGTTTTGTACAAAAATGCAAGTACTTTTGCTGCTGACCTGGCACAAAAACAAGGAAGTAGATAAGCCAAATAATATAAAAATCCTTCTGTCAATAAATAAAGTGTCCCATGCCAGTTTTGTTCACTAATAAATAAAGTAAGACTTGTCTTGATGAATGGAGCTGGATAGTGTTTTATCTACCACATATTTGAATATGGTACAATTTATTTATCTCATTGTATTAAAAACAGTGATGATACTTTCAGGAACATTGACTTTTGCCAGAGGTACTGCAAGCCTAAAGGGACAGAGGAAAAGCGTTTACAAAGAAGGAGCATTAAATGTACTTTAAACTGTTAGTATGTTAGGCAAAAAGGGAAAAGTTACACAGTCATAAAAATGGAGGAGCCATTCTAACATTCAGGAGGAATGTTTATACGGCCCAAATAGGTCACTGTGACCTGCACACAGATCAGAGTAGCTAAAACTTGAAATCTCTATCTGAGTCTGCCCTTGCCTCTGGTTTTGATGTGCTTAGATGATTCATAAGTTCTTTCTACTCGGTTTCTTCATCTCATTTCTTCAACTTGTTTGATGCAATTTGATGGCAAGCATGTTTTCTTTGTCTATATGGCAAAGAGGGTGAGCTTACAGTGTGAACATGCTCTTTTTATTTCTTTGAAGATTAATTTGACTAGCTTGCTGGCTAATGAAAGGTATTCAGTTTAGACGGAATCATGCATTCCCATCTTGGCTACTTATTTCTTTTCTTTTGTGAGTTTTTTTTTTTTTCAGGTTTTAGCAACACAGGAAAAAGAGATGAGGCAGGGATCGAGAGAGGAACTGCACTGGTTTCATTCAGGGACCAAATGCGAAGTGCGTGGGTACGGGTCACTTCGGAAATGAGGCAGGCCCAGGAACACTGCTCTGTGCAGTGGGAGGGCTCCTACCTGCATCTCTGGAAGCTCTACCTCTGACCAGGTGACCTTGGGCAAGTTGCTGAATTTCACTAGGCCTGAGTTTTCTCATCAGAGAGATGAAGAATTAGAGCCAGTGAGGTCCCTTACAGAGCTACTGTTCATGATGCTAAGTAAAAGAGGAAAAGTGATGTTGGTCTTACCAGTTAGGAAGCTAGCAAGGCTCTCGGCATCTTGCACAAGACTGGGTACCTCGGCGGTGAGCTGTGTTGTTCTGAGGAAGACATACCTTGGGATAGTCTCCAGTTGCATTTGTTGCTCTATCTTTGCACATAAAGGAGATTCATATGTTCTGGCACCCTGATAACATAGCTTCTTGTAGAGAAAAATTCTTTCCAGGCCAACAAAGGCTTTTCAGTATCATCCCATGCTCTGCCAGGTCGGTCCCGCTGACAGATAAACATGCTTTAGCAGTGCTGGGACTAAGTGGTACCTGTTCCTAACTCTGGTATCTTTATAGAATTAGCTGTGGCGTTTAGTCTAAAACACCACAGCAAAGCTCTCCGATGTGCTGAGCTAGGGTATGTAGTTTAATTTCTAAGCCTTTTCATCACCTAAAACTCAAAACTAAACCTCATTCCCTTCCTGCAGGCTGCATAAAAAATCAGATAATGAGAGCCCCCCAGCAGATCCCTCAGAGCAACAGAAGAGTTTAAATAGACAGGCCCCCTCCTGGACTGTTTAGACAAGGCTGAGGCATCCGTTTGTTGATAACTAGTCACGTGGCTGTAAAGACTATGAGAGTCCCAATCCCGAGGGTACCTCACCCCCAGGTAAACACAGCCCATTCAGTGTTTGATCCTGGCTTTAAAGTGATAGGTGATATAAGTGTGATAAAAGATGAGTTATATGAACATGGACCTCAATGTCTCCATGTCTATAATGAGGATAATGTCTTTTCCTTTTTAACTACCATTAAGATAATATGTTTCCTGCTTTAAAATTACCATTTGAATATGTAATGTTTTAAATATTACAGAGCATGTTTGCTTTGCTTCTTATAATATCAGTGTTTCTTATTATAGAAAATATTTTATAAAATTAGCATTTTTAACAATCAGGAAATATCCTTTTCAAGGTATGAAATCCTGTAATGCTCTCACAGCAAATTTTAATTGTGATGCCATTCAGAAAGTAAAATGGTTTATTTAGGCTCACTAGGAGGCTAATCTGATTAGGGTTTGCTCAATTCTGAGTTAACTTATACAAATCTCTTTTATTCAGAATGTTGTTACTTGGTCATAAAAATATAGCTCAGGGATAAATATGCCAAAAATCTGTACTAGTCTTTTGAGAAGTTTTTAAAAGAGTAAATAATATTGCAAAATGTACTGATGTTTTAGGGGCTCATTCATATTCGATGATTGCTTAGAGAATTCTGAGTTTTTACAGTGATCATTTGGCTTGGGAGTAGAAACAAAGGATCCCTCTCTTTTTCATTTGCTATTTTTGCTGAGCTTTAAATTATACATATGGACAGAAAACTGGGAAATAAAATGGTAGTCTAGGTTCTTTGTTTAAAACAAATGTTGAAATAAAGTCTCTCTCACAAAAATAAAAACTTAAGTGCATTTTTTGAAAAAAATAAAACAGAACAAAAAGTGCTTTAAGACCTTCTTTTAAAAGATTGCAACAAAGAAGATGGAAAATATGAATGAAAATAGGAATTCAAAGGCAAAAGCTTATAGGAAAATACTTACAATTTACTCTACTGCCGTAACATAAAATTCTGCTATCGACATCTCTGTTGATTCAAGCCAAATTTTTTCCTGACTTACTTGGCTCTGAATAAAAATATAATAAATGTAGCTATGTGATATTTCAAGAGCTGTATGAAATGGCTTTTAAAGTTTTAAAACTATTCCACTTATTTTGTTTTATTAAAACAATAAAAGTCAGAAAGCATTTGTTAGTACAGTGCCTGAAATTAAGGTAAACATTCATTTAATCATATATCTTTTAAGTTGACGAAGACATAAAATTTGTGTGTACTAAAACTGTGGCAAAAAGTAAAAACACCAAAATGAATGTCATTATTTATTGTCTGATACATATTTTAAAAGTGGTCCAGTTGAAGTCATGAAAGAATGGAAATAGCTCCAGAACTTAAGAGGATTTTGCCAAAAAAAGAATGAAAAGGTTATATTGACCTCAGTCTATAAGTATTGAAGAATGAAAAACATTGACAACACTTTGGTTTTGATCTTTCCTTATTCAGTCTTGGCAATCCTCGGCGAGAGGATTTGGCAGGTCTGGGCTTTTAGAAGGCTTTTAAAGGAATATAGGTAATATGAGTACCCTCTCTCTTTTTTTTTAACACCACCCCCCCCAATTTATTTCTCAATGCACACAGAATTGGCAACATAGACTAGAAGAGTGTTTCCATTTATATTTCTTCTAAACTAGATAGGTTAGCTTAAAACAGGACACGTTCTCTGAAATACGAGCCATCCGATTCATTCTCTAGTGAGGCTGGGATAGTTCTCTGTTACCATTAAGTCACTAACCTACCCCTGAGTTCAGATGTCTTCTTTAGTCCTGTTTTACCTATTTCCCTTGGAAGGATATTAATGGTTTGTTGATCGTGATGCCAAGAAGCTTTTCTAAGTCATCCAAACGTACTTTTCTAGTCATTTAAAAAAATTTAAGAGGTAAGTGGAAGGTAATGTCTTTCTTTTAAAAATGACAGTATTTCTAGAGTAGTCCTTCGACTTGAAAGTAACTTTTCCGTTACAATTATCTCCCTTCTTTTAAATGGCAGATGCTGCTGGTTATCAATGTACAATGCATGTACTTGCAAATTTTATTTATCTTATATGTTGGAGCTACTATTGAAAACATATGCTCTAGTGACTTCTCTAGAGATGGTCGTGTAAAATTAGTAGTAATTTAGAAAAAGTAATCTCTTTTATTTGAATATTTTTTTTCTAGAAACCATGTTAGAAACAAGCTTATACAAATTGAGAAAACTGAATTTCTTTGATTATTTCTATTCCTTCGAGGATGCCTCCCCTTCCTACCTGCAGAAGGTGACCCCAACAGAATACCTTTCTGACTAATTTCCCCACTATCCCCTTTCACCAAGTTCTCTTTTTTCAAGGCAGTACCAGTACCCAACTCTGTAAGATGATTTTCACCCCTTTTAATTTCACAGTTTACTTGGGCTATAGTGTGTTACCAAAACAATTTTTCTTTTCCTCCGTTTTCTTTCACTGTGGAAGGGATCTCAAATTTATAAAATTGTAGCAACATATTTTTCCTCTAATTACAACTTTAATGTTGGACATGTGGAGAGCTCGGGAGAAACTACAACGCTAAAGAAAGACAAAACAAACGAACAAAACAAAATAAAAATAGTTTGTAATTTTACTGCCTAAACACAGTTCATATTTCTGTGTAGGTCCTTCAAATATTATATCATTAGATTATAACCACTTATTAATTAATAGTCCCTCAATGATACGAGCTTATTTTATAAACATAAACACACAAGCCCACATGGTTCTGGACTTTATGTTCTGTTCTACTATCTCTTGTCACCTCAGTTAAATTCTATTTATCATTATTTTAGCTATGTAATAAGTTTAGACATCAATTTTTATTTTTTTGTAATATGCTTTTATATTTTATTTTATTTTTAAAGCTTTTTTTGGGGGGAATTATGTTTATTTATTTTTAAAATTATTTAAATGGAGGTACTGGGGATTGAGCCGAGGACCTTGTGCATGCTAAGCATGCGCTCTACCTCTGAACTATACCCTCCCCAACTAGACATCAATTTTTATAAGCTCTCTAGCATTCTTATTTTTCCAGTATTCTCTTTCCTATTACATCTGTGTATATTTCAAAGAAATTTTTGAGTCAAAATGTCAGGTAAAAAGCATCATTTCAGATTTTAATTAGAATTGCTTTAAATATAAAAACTAATTTGATTAGAGTTGACCTGTTAACATAATTGAGTCTTCTAATCCAGGATCATGGCAATGGTCAACTCTTCTAGTATACCCCTCAGCTAAGTTGCATAGATTTCTTCATAGAGATCATAGATATTTTTTCTTGTCTATTCCTAGACATTGTACATGTTTTGGGAGCTGAGGTGTATAGGATCTTTTCCTATTATATTTTCTACTAGTAACTGCTTGTGTTATATATGGCTTATAACCGGCCACATTGCCAAAATCCTTTATAATTTCTAATCAGTTGTGATTCATATGTTGGGCTGTATTATGGCCTTCTCCAGTTTTTGCTAGTAATTTTTAATCATTCTTTTTTATTCAATTTAACTTTTTGGTTCTGGATTCTATCATATTTTTTTCTTTGACATTATTTTGTTTATTTAGTACAACTTTGTCCACAAGTGAAGGTGACAGAGAAACAGGATAGAGGGTCTGTATTTGCTTTAATTTTTACTAAAGATTATTTTTCTGTTTTAAAAACTACTTACTTTAAAATGTATTTTTCTAATTACCAACATTAAGAAATAAACCATATGTCCTGTAGGCGCTAGGACAATGTATGTGTCCAAGAGGCAGTGTGATTACAAGTATGTGTTCTGGCTCCATCTGTATAGGCTGGGTTCAGTCATGGCTGTGGTGCTTAATACCTGTGTAACCTTAGGCAAGTTGATTAACCAATTTATGCCTCAGTTTTATAATCTATAAAATGGAATGTTTTGAGGATTTAAATAAGTAAATATAAAATGCCTGTAATAGTGCCTAGAGCATACTAACCACTATGTAAGTATCTACTGTTATTGTTATCATTCTTATACTTAAACTTTTGGGAATAATTTGGATTAAGATATGTCTTAAAATGTAGCTTTTTCTTTCAATACTTATTTGTGTATTACTGATACATTTGGTTCTACTCACTTACGGGATTTGAATTTACGAAAATCTTTTCCGCGGGTCCCTTCCTTTTGTGTCTTTTGAAACCTTGCTGTGTTGCCTTTTTGTTCTTTCTGGTAATTTGGTGGGTCTGTATTTGCTTTAATTTTTACTAAAGATTATTTTTCTGTTTTAAAAACACTTGAAAATATATTTTTCTAATTACCCACATTAAGAAACAAACCATATTGATTTTCTCCCTTGATGTGAGTTGCAGGAATTTGCACCCTTTTACTTTCTTTACCCCACAACCTCCAGATTTTTGTTTGCATATTTTGTTATTTGATCTCAGTTACTACTTAAATTGTTATTTTTAACTCCTCTATCTTTTATTTCAGTTATTATTATACTATTTTATTCTGTTTTTTATATTTATATTTTAGCAGCTATTTGAATATAATTCTGAGATTAAGTGGTGGCAATATTCATTCCCATTTCTTTCATAATACTATTTGCATATTCATGAGTGTTTTTCTTAACCTCTCCATAACTTAAATATGCCTACGAACAATTTATTTTTCGTCCAGCATACAACGGATGGTATATTTTATAAGCCCTTATATATCTGATGATATATTTCTGTTGTCTTAAAAAGTGAGCAACAGTTTGTTTGGATATAGAATTCCTGAAAATCAGCTCTTCCCCACTAGAAAACTATGTATTTTACTCCATTTGTAATATTGTGAAGAAGTGATCTAGGCCAATCTTCTGTTTTAAAAAATTCATTTTTAGGGCTATTAAAATATTTATCAGGATTTATCTAGGTTTAATTAGTTGTATCCTATGGAGGGTGAAGCTTTTGGGTTAGCAGGTTTAGATTTTTATTCAGCTCAGTAATTTTATTTGTTATAGGAAACCTCTGATTTAGCTAAAGGAAAATAGGCTGGGCATAATGGCTCACCTCAGGTCTCTCTAACCCACTGACGTAAGCCAGTGAATCACGCATTTATAGACGGAAATGTATTGAGTGTCATGGACAATATATGGCAGGGCATTCTTCCCGCCCCTTTCCCCCCAGCCTCATCCACTTTCCCTAGCCCTGCCCAGGAGCTCAAATGCTCTTCCTCTGGTTGGGCATTGCTGATGGCGAATATGATGTAAATGATTTCTTGTTCAAAAGTGGAAGTCAGAGGGCACCGTTAGGGTTTCATCTCTGATCATTCCTTTTACAGTGTTCTCAACCCACAAAATCTCATGTTAGATCAGAGATTCTTCTAGTTGTCCATGGTCCTCGTGACTATCAGAAACCAGTCCCCCTTTCCACCTAAGTCTGACTCCCTAAGATTGAAAAATAAAAATAACAACTTATCTTTTAAGGGACGTTTTCATGCTGTTTTAGATGCTTTTGTATTATTTGTTTAGGTTTCTTCTTTTAAATTTATATGTTGAATTAATATTTTTTATCTTCTATAATTTTTATCATTTTTGACCATTTAAATATTTTTATCTTTTTCTTCTTCATTCTTGGTTAGGTTTATAAATTTGTCCTCCACATGACTTACTAGATTTTATGCAGTTTAGAGTCTGACCTTTACAAATTTTAGTGCAATTTTAAATTCTATTAAGGCATTCTCTACCTCCTCCCTACATTCTTTTAGTGAGTCTATCAGTTTTCTTTTTTTTTGGTATAAATGTTCTTTCATAGCTCATCTTTATTCCTTTTGTTCAGAGTCCAGAACATTTTCTTTAATTTCCTTGAGAGCATAAATAAATGCCTTCTAAAATTTACCTGCGTTTTTTTGCCAAAGTTACATTAAAATGTGCTTTTTACCTCTTACATTCTGTACTTATTTCCCTTTGTAAGATATGATATCTTTATGAGTATAATTTCATCTTTATGCATTCTTAAATGAAAAAGATGTATTCTGACCTTGTATTTGCCAATAAATAGCATGGGTGGATTCTTTTTGGGTTTTGTAGGTATTCTCTTGTAAGATGTAAGGATCCCTCCTTAATATCTGCAGTTGAATGGTAAGTAAATTTATATTAGTGATCTAGCAGTCTGGAAGAAGTTGGAGATATGGGACATCCAAGCAGGGAAATTTCCTCTCTGCTTGCTTTATTCTCCGTACATGGGGAAACTGCTGTGCTGTGAGCCAGCTTTCCATAGCTAGTTTCTTTTCCCCCTGGCTTCCCCTCAAAAATATGCCTTGGCTATGTCTGCCTCCTTCCTGGGGCTCCTGCCTGCTGTTTCAGGCAAAAACCCTACTTCAATGGGAGAGTCAGATTCCTAACTCACTTCATCCACCAAAATAAACTCCAGATGGATTAAAGATTTACATGTAAAAAAAAAAAAACTTTATGGTTACTTGAAAAAATATGGAAAAATCTTTATATGTACTTTGGGTGGCACTGTACATTTTAAGTCCAATACAAGGGCAAATTAAATTATTGATAGATTTAACTGTTTAAAACTGTATAACATTGGTATGTGAGAACGTTCACTCCATATACACTAATATATGACAATTAAAGATATTTATAACATAATTTGATGATCAAGGAGTCCTTATGTATAAAGACTTTCTGCAAACCAATAAGGAATATATGAAAATTCTAATAGAAAGGTGAGCAACATTAAGAGATAATTCATAAAAAAGAAAATACAAATGACTAACATGAAAAAGCCTTTCAATGCCATTAGTAATCAAATAAATGTTAGTCACAGAAGTGAATTACAGTCCTCTTTATTATATTGATAAATGTAAAGAAAAACTATTATCACTTCTCTGATACATCATGGAAATTTCTCTTTCCAAGACATTCTTTGCAATAGTTGAATAATAGCTCATGGCTTGGAGGTAACATGATTTATTCCCCTGTTGATGGACAGTGTATTGTTTCCATTCTTTGCCACTATAATAAATGCTGCAATAAACATTCTTTTATATATGAGTAAACACTGGCCGTTATATCTATCAGATTATCAGGAGGGGGATTGCCGTCACTAAGGGAATGAAGAAGCGATTCACATTTTTGCCAACAGAATATGAAGATGCTCTTGTTCTGCCTCTAATTTTCTCTAATAGTGGATATTAGCCTTTAAAATTTTTGCTAACCTTGTGGGTGAGAAATTGAATAACAATGCTGTTTTAATAGTTAGTCCTCTGACCCTTACTGAGTTTGACTCTCTTTGTATATGTTTATTGGGTATTTTCTTTTCCTATTCATGTATTTTTTGTTTTCTTTTATATTTTCCTTTTCAATGTGTAGAAACTCTTTTTAAGTTAATAATATTTTTCCAATCCATTTTTCATTCTTGACTATGTCTTATATAGTCAAATGTTTCCGGTTTCTCTTCTAGAACTTTTGGGTTTTCTGTGTTTGATTAAAAAGGCTTTGATTCAAAGTTCTCCCCAACAATTTATTTTCCTAAATTTTATTCTATTTTAATTGTTACAATTGTATCCTTACTCCATATGCAATGTGTTTCTTTATATGACGGGAAGTAACGTGCAACTTAATTTGCTTACAGACGGAAAGCTAGTTTTGACAGCATTTTGAATAAATAGATTTTTCTTACTAAATTAAAATTCTATCTCTGTCATATTAACTTCTTGTATATAATGAGAACTACTACTGATTCTCTTCCATTCCACTAATTTATTTGTGTATTTTTGTTCAATTAAGGTGATATTTTTGTAAGTTTTAGTGGATGGTTATAACAACTTATAATTGTTTTCATACTTTTTCTTGTCTTAGACATTTATTGTTCTGTATGAATATTAAAATAATTTTAACCTAATTCAAAATGATTATAATTCAAGTAGATTATTTTCAAAGAATATACTTTTTGGAGGATACACATTTATAGTATTTTGGCATAAAATCTTTCTTTCCAAGAACATAATTTTCCTATCTACTTGTTCAAATTTTATTTTGTATTTTAGAGTAAAATTTTATAACTACATAGTTTTTTTCCTTCTGTGAATAGCTTTTTTTCTATTTTAATATCTGAGTGGTGTTTGCTAGATATACAATGTTCGTTTTGCACATATCCAGTCACCTTATCAAATTAACTTTGCATTGTAGGATCTTTATTTTTAGGGTCCTTTGAGTTTTCTGGGTATAAAATGTATTTCTAAAATACAATTTTGTATCATCTATTTTTTATGACGATTATTTTTTGATCTTCATTTTGTCATTTTGTTGCCAGTGATTAGGTTTTTCTCTTGTTGAAGAGAGAATTCAGAGGTGAGACATCGAGGTTAAGAAAGTAGAGTGGGTCTTTATTAAGTGATAGATAGTACTTTCTCAAGGGGAGAGTAGGCTGGCTTAGGTGGGCAGCAGCCCTGAGTTTCTTTGGCAGGTTGGTTACATAGGGTGTAAAAATGAATAGGAGGAATATTCATTAGAGGGAAGGATTTGGGGCCATATCCCCTGATTTTCATCCCAAATCCACCTTCCTGAGGGGAGGAGAGATTTTGGTCCTTATTTAGTCTGAATCACAAGTGTCATGTCGTCGGTGCATGATGGGTACTTCTAATCTGCAAGGCTAATTTTATTGCAGTGAGGGCATAATGAGCCAAAGGTTACATTTGGACACTGGAGAGTCTTGTTTTCTCACCTCTCTTTGCCTGCCTCCAGGACACTTGTCCCCCCAAAATGTGTCATTTCCTGTCAGTCCAGAGGTTCCTGCTTTTCTTTGTCTGCCCAGGGACCCCTGTTGTTTACATGATGTATGGTTTCCTGCATTGGGCCCCTGCCTGTCTCCTTTTTTTTTTTTTTCCAATTCCTGACAATTTGCCTGCGTCCCCACTTTCTCTGTTCATATCTAGCTATCTACCTGCTCTAATAATTTCAGGAATGTTATATAAATAGAACCATATGGTATGTGACTTTCAGAATTGGCTTTTTTCATTATGCCTAATCCCTTATGATTTCTTTCAAGTTATTACATCGATTTATACTTTATTCCTTTTTGTTTCTGAGTAGTATTCCATGGTGTGAGTATACCACAATTTTTTTTTTAACTATTCACCTATTGAAGGACATCTGAGTTGTTTCTAGTTTTCAGTTATTATGAATAAAGCTGCTAAGAGAACATTCACTGACAGGTTTCTTTGTGAACCTAAGTGTTCATTTCTCAGGGATAAACGTCCAGGAGTGCAGTTGTCAGGTTGTGTGGTAGTTGCATGCCTAGTTTTGTAAGAAACGGCCAAACTATTTTCTAGAGTGACTGTATCATTTTGCATTTCCACAGTCAACATATGAATGATCTAGAATCCGTGTTTCCTTACCAGCACTTGGTGCTTGCACCATTTAAAAATTTTAGCCATTCTGACGAATATGTAGAGATTGCCCATGATGGTGTTAATTTGCATTTCTGTAGTCACTAGTGATGTTGAACATCTTTTCATACGCTTATTTGCCATATGTAGATCTTTTTTACTATCTCTTGTCTTTTGCCAATTTTCTCATTAGATTATGTGATTTATTTATTTACTATTGGGTTTTGAGAGTTCCTTTATTTAACCATTTTTTAAAAATTGAAGTATAGTCAGTTTACAATGTTGTGTCAGTTTCCGGTGTACAGCATAGTGTTTCCCTTTGTAGGATATAATATCTTATGAGTATCATTTCGTCTTTATTTTTGCATTCTTAAATGGAAAAGCATCTATATTTCATATGAGCCTGAAGCTTCATGTGATGTCAGCTGGTTTAAGACAAATTTCTTTTTGTCAGTATAACCCTAAATTTGTAAACATATTTTCATGTTTAAACAGGAGAAATCTTCCTTTTTGTTATGGTTTTGAATTTTACATTCCTGTGAGATAGGTTTTTTTTTTCCTAATTCTGGAATAGCTGTACTAATTATCCAGTAGACAGTACATCAGAAGTCACTGTGTTTCTGACTGCAGGCAGAGAGCTGAAGAAAGGTTTGTTGTAAGGATACACAGTTTGGAAATCTCCGGAACTTTGTCTTCGCTGGGAACAGGTCCCTCTGCTTCTCCTTGGATGACATTGTGGTCTCCACTGCTTGGCTTCCTCACCAGCTACTCAGTATTGTTCTTGTCCCTCTCTTATTTGGGGGTGCATATATTGTTGCCTTGCTGTGTCCCTGACACACTTTCATAGCATATTTTCACTACTAGCTTCTTAAATGGCTCACACTCTCCTTTTCCCAATATCAAGTATTTGGGAGAATAACCAGCTCAAAGTTTTGGTCAGGCATGGGCCACTGGCTGGCCTCCGGATGAGCTGTCCCTGGTCAGGTTCCATTGCCTAACTCCCACCAACTGTGGTAAGAGGGGGATCCCGTGGCAGAGGACTAGGCCAACTAGGGGGGCAGGGGTGATAGGCAGGTAGATTATAGTAAGTGAGACATGATCTGGGTAGGCAGTGAACACGTTACTTGTATAATCTATCAGCTACCAAGAAGCATCGTCTTTTTTAGTTTTCTCATTTGTAAAATGGAGAAAGTGACATTCTTCCATTTGTTCTCTGAGTGTTGGACAACTTAATTCTGGGATAGTGAAAAGAAATTAAAATGCCTTATTAAGTGTCAAAACCCGTAAACTTTTCTAACTAGAATTTTAAAATTTGCCAGAGTCCTGAAGTGATGCTTTATTCTTTGCCTTACTCCCTGCCTACCATAGAGTGCTGTAAATATATTTGGAAGTTATTAGGGTAAGAAGTGTAATTTTAAAGAAGATCATCAGTGAAACGTATATTAACTACGTTTTTTGGTGTAATGAGATGCAGAGAATCTTAAAGAAATGTGCTCATTTATGGAGTGGTGAGTTCCTGTTGCATGGAACAAAAGGGAAAGTTCATGTTTACATATTGCAAATGGATATTGTAAATGGATAGTTCTTCATGGGTTTTGTTGATTGAATTTCTTTGGCTGATGACAAAGGTATAAAAACTCATGCAAAGAGAGATCTAATAGCAGGAATTTAATTTTTTTTCATTTACTTAATTAACCACATCCACTTTTGTATATTGCTAGCCAACTCTAAGCCTAGACAGAATCCCCAGTATACTCATGAATCACTTAATTTATTACAGAAAGGGAAAATATAATTTTGGCTTGAATTAGAAGGAAAGGGAGGAGACTTTTAATTATGAGTCAGTAAAAAGCTACTTTCCCCTGATTTTTTTTTTTCTAAGCACAAAGATATACTAAGTTTAGTTTGTACTTTGGGTAGCTCTCTCTTCACATTTTTTTCTTGTCAGGTATCTGTGGGAGGAAAGGAGGAATTGATTCAAGAGCTTGGATATCTCTTTGTGAATTTACAGTCTGGGTCCACTGTTGAGGAGGTCTGCTGCCAAGAGGCATATCTGGAAGGAAAGGGGTTGAAAGACCGAGATCTCAGTAGAAAGTCTGTCTAGTCATTGACTTGATGGTCACTTTGGACAAGTAGCCTGGTCTGCTTCATTGTTTAATCTGCAGTGCACAAGGAGAGTTCATGAAACTGTGCTATCATTCATTGCTTCTTCCATACCAGTCACCGTATTAATGTTTCCATTTATTGTTTCACGTACTTCTTGCAGTAGTCCTAGGAGGTAGATGCTATCTGCGTTCTGCAGAAGAGGCCCAGGGATGTTACGTAGCTGTGAATTGCAGAAACAGGAGCTTGTGCTCCTAACCAGGGAGAACAGAAAAGCTGAATCGACACTTAGTGTGCAGCAGGTACCACAGTAGAGATATGAAAGGCTGCTGTGGGGGCTTGTGGACTGCAAGGAAATCAGAGAACTTTAGGGAAATCAGATGCTGAGGTGAATTTTGAAACATGAGAAAGAATTGTTGAATGGAGAGGGCAGGAGAAGGACATTCTGATGACAAGAAATAGCATTCTGTGAAGTTATGTGGGTAGGGCACGTGACGTGTATTGCTGCTCCACGTTTCTTGAGGGTGATGATGGGAAATGGAGGTACAGAAGTAGGCAGGAGTCAGCTCAGATTGTGTCAATCGCTTTTTATGAAGACTACGCCTGCACATTTCATTTGAAGTCTCACCACCGTGGGAGGGACTCTGTGCTGCTATGATTTGCGACACCATTTCCGTGGACACAACCCTACCTCACTCTCTCATTTTCACTTGCCTGGACCATTATACAAGCCATACCTTCCCCCACCTCCCCCTTTTTTCCTTCGAATACATAGTCTCTTTAACCTGGAAGCAGGATTTTGACCAGGTCTCTCTCCTATTCACGAACTTAGAGAGGCTCTGTAAGGTTTATCAGTGAGAATCTAGCTTCCTTAACCTAGACGCTGTTAAGGGCTCCAACCCATTTTTTCCAACTATATTTTCAGTATTTCCTTTATTTAGCTTATGTTCTTACCAAATCCATTTGTTCATGTTCCCACCCTGGGATCTCTCATGGAGACTCCTTCTCTACCTCCCCACATCCTTGAATCTGCAATGTCTACCTTGTCCAGCCAGCTAGAGAGCTGTAATTCGGGCTGCTTGTTAACCCACTTGAGACCTCTGGCACCCTTCAGAGATCTTTAGGAGCTGTTCTTTGCAGCTCTGGGAATTTCTCTAGCATTTACTTACCACTTTCATCTAATTTTCTGAATTTTCCTTTTTATTGTCAAATTCCTGGAGACCCGTTGCTTCTCTTTTCCTTTGTTTTCTCCCCACTGCCTCGCCTCTAGCATCGTCAACATTTGCATTGAGTGTCCTAGGGCAAGTGACAGTTTACCCCTTGTCCTGACCGGACCAGGCTCCAGGATACTTTAGGGAATCCTGGCTCACCATTCCACCTTCTGTCCAGTCTGGAAGGATGACTGGCCCTAATTTTATGTGCCTGTTGATTTGTTTTGTCATTTACCCTTTCAATAAATATTTACTGATTATTTATCATATGCCAGGCACTGGAGATGTGGTGCTGCGCCAAATAGTAGGTATGACCCTGCTTTAAAAAAAAATTTTTTTTAAATTAAAGTACACTCAGTTTACAATGTTGTGTCAATTTCTGGTGTACAGCATAATGTTTCAGTCATACATGAACATACATATATTCCTTTTCATATTCTTTTCCATTATAGGTTACTACAAGGTACTGTCAAGGTATTGAATATAGTTCCCTGTGCTATCCAGTAGAAACTTGTTGTTTGTTGTTTACCTATTTTGTATATAGTAGTTAATATCTGCAAATCTCAAACTCTCCTGTTCTTTAAGGAGGTCAGGAAATGCTTCCTTGAGAATTCTCCAAGGCTGGTACTTGTCACCATCCTTAGGACTGTATGCTAGCCCTGAGCTGTCACTTATCCACGGAAAATGGCAGGTCCTTCTGGACAGTTGTTAGAGAAGGGCTCTGTTCTTCCAGCCTTGAGCTGCCCCTAATCTTGCCCCAGCTCTCTCCTTAGATATTCAAATATTGATCATATTTTGGTGACCTGGTATCTAAAATTTGAATTTCAATAGCTACCACTTGTGTTATTCTTTCCTTTATCAAGACCAGGTCTCGGTGACCTGAGGAACAGTTTGTACCTTTTCTTTTGCTTCCTGAAAGTCTGTGGAATGCAATTAAAATCGATTTAAATGCTTCTAAATTAGTCTTAACATTTATAATATACATGCAATATGGTGGGAGCAAGGTGGGGTAGAGATATGTTGCATGGTTCTTTGTTTATGTAGTTCTATGTTAGTATTAAAAATGAGGTGTTATTAAATTTTTAATAAATATGTTGTTCATTTGCTAGTTTTTTTTTTTAGTGGTTAAGATGTGACTGTGTTAAAAGTTGCCATCTCTATTATCTCATTTAATCACTTAAATGTTTGAGAAAACTTTCAACACATCTTTCATTGAATTGTGTATGGATGGTTTCTTGGGCTTTTACAATTTGCCCTATACCTTCTTGATCGGAATCCTTTTTCACTATCTTTGAATCCTTTGTGACAAATAAACATATTCCTGGCTATTTTCTATGCTGTATTAGCATATTTTTTTTTCTTTCACCTAGAATGCATTCTTTTCTCTTCACATCAAAATCCAACACTTGGACTATTAGCCTCTTCAACACACTCCAGTCAGTCTATACTGAATATGATCTTTGGTACTTTCCTTAAATAAAGTAGATGCTCAGTGAATATTAGTTAAATTAAACATCAGGTGCTTTGGGAAGATTTGCTAAATTATCTCATTTACAGGAAGCAGATGTTCTGTAGTAGCCAGATAATCAGTAAGATTTGAGATGGTTCATTACTTTTCATTCCTGCCATCTTAAAGAACTAACCAGTATGAAAGGAATCCTCTGTAAAACATATAATTGCTAAGAATCACTAGTACTTTATTTTGAGAAATTTCCATGATTTAAGAATACCTTATATTGTGTTTAAATAAAGCAAATTCCACAAAGTTTAGTTTGCAGTTGTTTGCCCCAGTAGCACCCAGTAGGTGCTCAATTTTTTGAATGAATGGAGCCTTTGAGTTGGGTACTGTTATTATCAGATTAAAAGTTGGATGCCTGGGGGCACAGAGAGGTTGCATACCTTGCCTGGGTCACATAAAGTAGCAAGCAACAGAGCTGACATTGTAACCTATATGTCTCAGACACCTGGCCCATGTTTCCACCTCTGTCAACAGTTATCAGAGATAAAATTTTAAGTGGCATATCATTTCACATTTAATTCCATTATTACTCTTTGGCATACTACCCTTCTAGGAATAACTAGACTCCTGATTACTGTGATTAGGGCCTGTAGAAAAATATTCATGTTTCCGCTGATGCATGTCATATCTGGAAAGAAAGTACAGGTCAAAGTGTCTGAAAACAGATTATTTTATAGAAAAAGATAGGACTAAATTTATTTGGCAACAGACTTTCAAATATACTTATAAATTTATTTTATTTTATTTTTATTGAAGTATTCAGTTACAGTGTACAATGTGTCAGTTTCTGATGTACAGCATAATGTCCCAGTCATGCATGTATATATATATATATATATACACACATATATTTGTTTTCATATTCTTTTTCATGAAAGGTTATTATAAGATTTTGAATATAGTTCCCTGTGCTATATAGAAGGACTTTGTTTTTTTTTATCTATTTTTATATATAGTGGTTAACACTTGCAAATCTCAGACTCCCAAATTTATCCCTTCCCACCCCCTTTCCCGTGGTAACCATGAGATTGTTTACTATGTCTGCGAATCTAATTGCTAAAAGCTTTTGTTTAAGGTTTCTTTACAGTACTTGCTCTTCAAAATAATTGAAAAAAATCTTCTTCCAAATGGCCAACAGTTACTTTTATTTTCTTTTCACTTTTTAAAAATGTTAGTTTCTAAGAACACACATGCCAGATTTCATTTAATTGCATTTTTATGGTCCAGTCATTAACCTACTGAAAAAAAAGTAGCGTAAATGGAAATACTGACATAAACCTCATTACACTGGCTCCAATGTGTAGCTGTCATAAAGTATCCATCTTCTGTATGTGTATGTTTTCATAGGATACTATTGAGAAGGTAATGGAAAATTAATGTTGCAATGGAGAATTTGATTCTGGGTATATATATTTAAACACTCTAGCACAGTGTATGTTTACAACATCAAGGAGTTTATTTGGAATTAAGGTTTATCATAAATTTTATGATATTTAAAACATAGTTTACAACTGGTCGTATATTATTTCTGCTCCTTATTTTGAAGTTTTTCACATTTCTTTGACAAAATATTGATTATGTGTCTCTCTTTGGGCTGATAACAGACTATTTGTACTCAGTTTTCAATAAGAAAAAACACATCTTGGGTGATTAGATTACATTATCCCTCATAAAGTATTTTGGCATTTAAATTTTTAAGTATGCCCTGCCATGGTGGGATGGTGTGTCAAACGGTAGAAATAGTTGAGGATGAAATAATTTAAAATATATCACCATCATCATTATCATCATCTTTGGCAGAGAAACTTGCCTCTGTAGTGTTCATAAAGAAAGGAACTAAAGCAGTTGAAATGGGGACGGGAAAGTGGGCATATATGCAAGCCTGGAAGGTAATTTATTTTCATACATACTTGATATGTGTGTGGATATGTGGAGAAATAGTAGAGGTGGCAGAATTTCATGTTTTGAGACCCTGTAATAGTTGCCCTGTCAGTCTAATCATCCTACATGTCAATTTGTGAAACTTGGCAAGAAATGAGTACTTTCCCCTCAGAGCTTCTCCTGCACTGTCGGTGTTTCGCAGGAAGGCGTTTGAGAACACTGATCTTTTTAAACTGTATAACTCTGGACAAATTACTTAACTTCTCTATGCTTCGGCTTCCATACCTATAAAATGGAGATAATACTAGTGTCTAGCTGAAAAGGTTGCTGGGAGGCTTGCAAGGGTTATTACATAATAAGGTTTCAATAAATTTTTACTACTATTATTATTTAAATAGCAAGAAGCAGATTTAAGTTACCTTGAGAAGAACGGCAGAGCAGAGCCCAGCAGACTTGGGTTCTCGTCTTGGTTTCTTACTTAACGGTGTTCAGTTAAGCTACTGTGTTCTCGAGACCTGATTTTTTTTCTTATGAGTACAGTGGGATAATAATACATAGTTTGCAGGCTTGTTGTAAGAATGAGATTATGTATGTAAATTACCAACCATAGAGTCAGACCCAACAGTGAGTGCTCAATGAATGGGGCCATTATAATTATTTGCAAAAGCCACAGTAATAATTAGATTGAGTGCCTCAGGACACTATGTCTTTACAAAATAGCATTACTTTACTTAGCAGCATAAAGAACAAAGGTCAGTGTTTTCAGAAACTCATGTAGTTGAACATTACCTCTCAGCCAAAAGAAATATATTGCAGAGTAAGTGGCTGTAAATGCTATGTTCTATTTATACATGATGAGGGTGTTGTGAACTCTGGAGCCACATTTTAAATATCATGTGTGTGAGGGCTTTCTTGTTTCTTACCTTATAAAATGTCCTCATTTTAAATGTCTCTAAGTACATGTAAACATATATAAAATAGCCCCAAACACTCATAATAAAATAAGCAAGATCTTCTAGACCAGGCCATTTTCTTTCTTTTTCACAGTTTTATTACAATCTTCCTATCAGGATTTCATGTTTGATCTTAAAAATCACAGAGTTTAATAGCTGGTAGGGGCCAGTCCAACACCCTAAACTTGTAAGTGAGGGAGCTGTGACTTGACAAGTTGAAGTGATTGCCTAAGGCCATATAGTAAGTTAGTAGCAGAATCCTGGTCTCTTGTCTCCAAGACAGAACATTTAGGGATGAGAAATGACAACTGGATTCAGACAGTATTGAAGCTTTTATTACATAGGAGAGCTGGCATCGGGGCCCTACAGAGTGACCTTCAGCGCACATACTTGTGACATTCGCAAAGAGCTGAAAGAAAAGATTAGGGGAGGCTGGTGCTGGGGACCTGCTGGCAGAGGCTGACCCTTGCGAAATTTCCTGAATGGACCCATACACCATTTATAAAGGATGTTATGATCTTGGTTATGTTCAGGTAGTAATTATCTAAGGATGTCAGGCTGAACCAGAAAGGCAAACATCAGATAGACATCCAAGGAGTGGGGTAGTAGATTAAAAATCAGAAAAGCATAGCTCGAGGAAGTTGCTTATCTTTCAGTGCTTCAGCTTCCTCAACAGTAACTGTATAATACTACCTGCATCTTATGGTTGTGCTGATAACGTAATTTCATGAAATGATTTTAGCATAGAGTCAGGCACGGATAGTAACCGTTTAGTAAAGAACAGTTATCATTATAATCCCAGCAGTCAGTCTCTTTGTGGTGGGAGGTCTGTTAGAAGGAGATGAATTCTATCCCTTGAGAAAGTACTTAGTGAACTAATTAGGTACCCAGAGTCCTAGCAGAGTCAGTGAGGTCACTGAGCTGAGGGAGAAGCAGAAGAAAGAGACACTGGCTGAGGAGAAAAGCCCAGGAGATCCCACAGAGTGGGAGGGAAGAGAGATTGCATAGTTCCTCTCCAGGGCAAAGCAGGAGAGGGCAAGGAGATCAAAAATGGTGAGGACTCTGAGAAAAAATACTGTGAGTAAGATGTCATTTGAGAATAGTTTTGGTGAGCTGCTGAAGGGAAGCCATCCAGGCATGGAAGGGAGGAACAAATGATTGATGGGGCTGGAAGCAGAGATGGACAACTATCTGAGAGCAGAAGAGGTTATTTCATATATAGGTAGGTAATTAAAACCTGAATATTAATTTAACAACATGTGGCAAGAAGTCTCCGAAGAACTTAAACTATTTGGTCTTTGCAAACATGATTCTGTGCTCAGGATGCCTAATGAGCAAGATTTCATGATCAGTTTTTAAAAACCACCCATCTCTAAACAATTAGCTATCATATTTGAAAAAAACTGAGCTTTATTGGATAGAAAATATGGATTAAAGTAAAATAAATCAGCATTCTCTTGGCATTTAGCCAAAGCCTTCATTTAGGGACCTGTATAAAATTGCAAGCATAGTTTATTCTTCAGGGGATAATATTAAATCAAACTTTAAATAAATCAGTGAATTTGTGCAACACTGAAGAAAATGAATGTTCACATCTGTAGATTCTTCTGGATGTCGGCAGGGTCCTTGCTCCTGTACAGGTCGATAGTTTGCTCGGCCCCTGTCAGATTTTTCTGTGAAACACTCTTCTGGGAGAAATTAACTGGTATTCTCACCAAAAAGTGTTTCATGATCAAACTAATTTGGGCAACTCCTTTTTGAAAATTCTGTGTCCCTTTTGGAGATTCATAAATTCACCAGCACATTAAGGGTTTTGAAAAGTAGAGTGAAAAAAAGCTGTTGAACTTACATTTCTCAAAGTTATTTGAGTGAGTAAAAGAAAAGGTTTGTGTATGGTGCTAAGAAAGAAAAAGAGACAGGAGATTGTTATTAACACTTTATGGAACAGTGTTTTAGGGAACTAATTTGGGAAACGCTGGATTAAAATCTTCAGTAAAAAACCATTTTTAAACAAATATAAGGTCCTTCTATATGTCGGGCCCTGTGCAAAGCAAACATTAGTCCATAGGATATAGACCCAGCCTTCTTGCCCACTGCTCCCCCAAAGTCCACTATGCAAGGGAACTCCAGTTATATACTGACTCTGAATTCGCATCATATAGCACAGTTCAGGAAATCTAGGGTTAAACCTTTTCTGGTTCTAACAAATGGAAATGCAGTCAGACTAACTCTGATAAACAGGGGTTGGGGTGGATAAGGGAAGGCAATTGTAAGGCTAAGGAGACTGCAGAAGCAGAAATACAGTTCCATCTCGGAGAAGCAGGATGCCGTCAGGCACGGGGCAGCTGCTCAGTCCCTGTCTCTTTCTTTTGTGTAGTCTGCTCTTCTGTCTCAGTTTTAGTTTTTCTGAGGCTTTCTTACTCACTTACTTAAGCCTAATATGGTCATTCCAGCCCCACCTTCACAGGGCCTCTGAATTCTCAAGCTGATGTAGTTGATTCCTGCTTGCTGAATCTATTGGCTGGTTTGGGAGCGGTAACCACAGTCTTCTAGTCAATCAGGGATGAGGGATGGTCAGTCACACCATGTACGGAGCTGTCTCTTTATGGGGCTTGGGGTGGAATGTAAATTAAACATATTTAATGTAATTGGCATGAAGAATTTTAGTGTTTGAGGAGATAGGCAATGATAAATTATTTCCAACACATTCTACATGCATAAAAATTCTTAAACAATTTCTACCTTTATTAGCAGAACATGAATCCCAGAGGAGCTAAAATATAACAATTATTCAAATAGATAAATACACTCTAAAATAAAACAATCTCCTGTTACCCTTGATCTTTTAGCTACTATGACCTATTAATGTTGGCAAGGGTCATAGAAATGTGAAATATCTTTTCTTAAGTTGTTATGGAGATGAGAAAAGAATGATTGCCTTCTTCACCTTTTGACCTACTGAAAGAACTTACTGAAAATGTTTTTCAGGTTGTTTTGGAAGAATGCTTCTAATGGCTCTGATGTTAAGTTACTTTGGATGGGACAGCTTCCTAGTTGGTCTAAATTTTGATGCAAAAGAACCTTGCATAACACTCCCATGACCTCAGTTGTGGTGTACATGCCCATGTGAGTGAGTCCAACTCTTCTGGGTCACCAGTGATTGATACAGGAATGTACAGAATAATATTCAGAGTGCATATTGTTTTCTCTTGTGAGTCTTTCACGAAGTGGAAATAGTTGAGGTACATTTTGAGACCTCAGTCCCCTAACAGTTCAGCGTGGCTCCCTCTGCTGCACAAGCTGGGCTCACTTTGTCCTGCTGCTTGTAGCCACACACAGAAAGGTCGACTGGCCTTTCCAGTGACAGATTCAGGCTTCACTCAGTTTCCAGTTTCATGAGGACTCGAGGCAAGAAGTAATTACTTTATGCTCAATTTTGTTAATTTTGCCTTCTGATTTTTAGTTACCTGGGGAAAGAATTCATCGATCACTTAGTCTTCAAGAATTCTGGCTTCTAATATCGTTATTTCTCACTATACAGTAGCAATCCATCATTCTGGTATCTATCTTAATTTCACATGCAGGTTACATGGCCTGCATTAAGGCTCTCAGGTCCTGATCACCCAGGAGAGGGAATGAATCCTTCAAAGAATGGATTCGGACCCTGGAATATGGCAGTTTCATCAAGGTTCTGCCAGCTGCTTGCAGCCTACCACCTTTCGCATCACTGTCCTTAGTTAGACATGTCTGTAATTATTTAGGATGGAGCCTTCCCCTGAGCTTTTTCTGACCCTGGAGTTGACTTCGTTTAGATCCTTGCTAATCCCCTGAGGACAACATTCCACTTGCTCCTGTGAGTTAGCAGGGTCTCACCATGAGCACTTATTCTTCATTGCATACGTTGAGTAGCCATTGGTTCCTCCCATGATCTTTGGGCCAAGCCCGAAGATGTTTTGAGAATCTGTATACTTTAGATTCCAATCCTCTGCTCATAAACCCATTTTGTATTTGGATAAAAATAAATTTTACTTCCAGTTAATGTTCAATTGCTTGGTAGAAGTTATCTGGGGTGTTTGCTGGAAAGACTAGTAAGGCTGATCCTAGATGCTTCAAGACAGAGTGCTGTTACATAGCAACATCTGCCATCTGGAAACCTTGAAGTCCTCCTGAAAAATCAGTATGGATGCTTGTCCAGAGTTTGGTTACTTGCCATTAAATAGTAGGTGCTTTTGGCAGGCTGTTCCAAATAATACAGCTTAAGATTCTCTAAAACACAGTCAATTCAGACTCATCAAAACCAGTTTCTAACCCATATCTTCCAGAAAAAGATAACTCCATGTGCCATTTTACATGATGTCCAAGATACACGATGGCTGCCTTCTAGAATAACAGCAGGCTTTCCTCACAAAGGACTTCTTTTATAAGAAAAATAATAACCACTGATAACTTGTGAGGAATATGAAAAATAGGACAGTTTCCACTTTCTTGCCCTTGCCTCCATACTTAGTATCAGAAACTGAGTGATTGGAAATCCTAAATATGTTTGACTTGAAATGGGATTTAATTGATTTGAAGGACCTCGAGAATATTTTTGAACTTTCAGGCTTCCTATGGAATGGGAAACTCCTAACCTGAATCTGACGTGGCACGAAATCTGTACCCAATATGGCTTTCAAGTCTATTCTAGAATTTGGGACAAGGGCTTGTAATTAGAAATGGGTCTTCACACTGGCTTACTTACATCCTATGGAAAAACATGTATAGACAAATCAAGTAGGTAGCAGGGGAAATCAGGGGCTCGTGGGCTCCTTTATCACTTGTTGCACAGTTCTGGCCCAGAGATGACACCGTTCTTGTGCTGGAAGCAGTTTGTGCCTCGCTGCCATCTGGCGCCGCCAGCTCCAGCACCAGAAGGTGAGCTGAGCTGTGCGTGGTCGGGGCCAGCGCTCTATATTTGTCACAATGTGCCAGCACAGACCCAGAGTCAGTAACTGCTTGACATTCCAGAAAACGTTCTCATGGCAGTGAGTTAAACTTCATGGAATGTCTTTTTCCAGCGGATGATGAAGTCATTTTAGCCATGGTTACCTTTTGTGGAAGAAAATCTTGTCAAAAATCAAGTAGCTCCAGGAGGGTTGGAAGTTTGTGCTCTTGTTTTTGAAGTAGACACACTACCAACTGTATGTACTTTTTTAAAACTTTTTTTAGACCAGAGGAAATATTGATGCATCAATATGGTAGTTTGAGAGGGTGACACAGGAAATTCCCTTTTCCCTTTTGGTCATCTGATAATATACTGAGTTGATAAAGAACCGCTGAAGGTCCTTCTGTAGTTTTATCTTCAGTCAGCTCAATAATGAAGACACCGTCAGGGCAGGTTGACACGGCTGGAAGCTCAGAAAGCAGAGTATCTGGGAATCAATAGAAACTTCCAAGGGCAATAGGATTTGCAGACTCATCCTCTTATTTCTCTGCCTTCACGTCTGCTCAGTGTATCTTACATCTCTACCCTTCAGTCTCTCAAGTGTGGTCACATTTTACATCTGAAACTGCTCTAAGTACAGGAACTGTACTTTGAACCCCAGTGCCCTCTTGTCTTTACGTGTCTTCCAGTTTGCTCATAAGTTGTGCAGTTTCCTTGGGACATCTAAAGCCTTGACCCATCAACATTTTCTCACTCAGAAAAACACCTTTCTCCCCCAGGAGAGGAGGTTTATCATGACTAGAATGTGAGGAAAACCAGGCAGTTTCTGTGTGGTCTTCCTACCGGTGCAACTTGTCACCCTTCAATAAGCAGAGCTCGCAGTGAGAAGTGTTTCTTTCCTCAGGTGTAGTAAAATCTGGTCTCCTGTGATGCAAGGCTTGGTTTTGGGCTGTCCTTTTCAAACTACAGACACTTGATGCCTCATCATTCCATGCAGAAACAATTGTTTCTTTCCTCCTGAGTCTTAAATTCTTTACAAGAGAAACATCCCATCCAGGAGTGTTTGCAACCCAGTTTGATGCTTTTGACTTGAGTTCTCCCTGGGATGGAAACCCTACTAGAAGTGTGTGTGCATAGCACATTGCCACTTATCTTGCCTGGTGTGGAGAGTGAGGCCACCAAGGGAATGATGAGGAGGAGAGAGAAGTGGTTTGCAGAGTGGATAAGGGCCCAGGAATCAAGATCTAAGGGCATGGAATGCACTAGAATGTTCCTTTTATGTAGGACCCAGTCTGCTAGTAACTATTTAATAGCAATGGTATTTATTGAGTCCCTACTTCCATGATGGCTGTTCTCTGACTTCATCAGGATTTCTCGTCCACTGATACTTCTCCCTTTGAGCTATCCGTAACCTCCTCCTCTTGTCACCACCTTTTCCCATACCCAGACAGTCCACGGCTCATTGCCGAATAATATTCTAGCTAGTTTCTTATTTTGCTACACCTGTTATCTCTTTGTCATATCCACCTGACAGAACCCTGATGAATGCAAATATTAATTTATTCTATGTATGTAATTGAGAGATGATGGAGAGACTCACTCAGTGGGGCTCTCAACACTTCAGCCTTCCAGTTATGTTTATCTGGTCGCTCTGCTCTCCCGTTCTCTTCAGTGGTGCATCCGAACGTATCTGCTCTTTTAAGTCTTCCAGTCTCCTGTCTGCCAGCCCTACTCTCAGCTGATGACTTCACCCCTTAGTTCAGAAAAAAGTAGAAGCACCCGTCAGAACGTTCTCAGCTTCCCATCACCAAACCGTCACGGGGAACTGCCTCTGCGTCTGTGCTCATCCTGTGTTCTCAGGCTTGTGCTCATTCCTCCCCTTCGCAGCCAAACGTCTCAGACACATGTTTGCACGTGCTCTCTCCATCTCTGTAACTGTCCAGCTTCATTCTCGATCCATTTCATACTGCATTCTGTCCACATTCTGACACCAGAACAGCCTTTGCCAGGGTAATGAAAGACCACGCTGTGGGCATTCTCCAATCCTCATCCTCTTCCCTGGCTAGCTCCTTTTCTGCCTGGACTTCAGATGGGGGTGGCCTTCACATTATCCCTTGGCTTCCCGCTTTTTTAAACCTACTCTGCCGTCCGAACTCTCCTTCTAAATGATTTCATCTATGTGATACTTTCAGTTACAGATTACAAGCAAATGACTCCCAAGTGTGATCTACAGTTCAGAGTTTCATCTGGTCTCCCAAGTTCTACTCATTTGAAATTTCCACTGGAGTATCTCAGAAGCTCCTCAGAATCCTAAACATCCTCCATGACAGCTTCCTCTCCAGCCTTCAACTCTCAACCATTGTATTCATCTCATTACTGACCAGTTGATTACCAAATTAGTAGATTCTACCACCTGAATATTTCTTGACTGTTTCCTTCCACCTCTTTTGTCAGGGCCCTAATCTAATATACCACCATCTTTTAAAAAAAATTAACAAAGAACATTTTTGAGATAATTATAGATTCACGTGTGTATTTAAGAAAGAATAGACATCGTGCCTGTGTTACCCTTTATCCAGTTTGCCACATTGGTAACATCTTGCAAAACTACAGTAATAGTATCAAAACCAGGAAGCTGGCACTGACATGACTGAGATACAGAACAGTGTTATCACCACAAAGATGCGTCTCACTCTCCTTTTTTTAAAATTAATTTTTTAGAGCAGTTTTAAGTTCTAAATTGAACAGTAGGCATAGAGATTTTTTTCATATACTTCCTCCCCTACACATGCACTGACTCCACATGTACAATTGATATACCTACATTGACATATGATAATCACCCCAAATCCATAGTTTACCTTAGGGTTCACACTTGGTGGTGTCCATTCTGTGGACTTGGACAAATGTGTAATGACATTTATCCACCGTTATAGTATCATACAGAGCATTTTCACTGCCCTGAAGGTCCTCTGTGCTCTGCCTGCTCATCTCTGCCTCCCCTCAGCCTCTGATAACCACTGATATCTTTTTGCTGTGTCCATAGTTTTGCCTTTTCCAGATTGTCGTACAGTTGGGAATCACACAGGATGTCACCTTTTCAGATTGGCTTCTTAATGGTTTGCATCTAAAGTTCTTTCATGTCTTTTCATGGCTTGATATCTTATTTCTTTTTAGCACTAAATAATATTCCATTTTCCGGATGTATAATAGTGCATTTACCCATTCACCTACTGAAGGACATCTCCTTATCACACGGTCACTTTGATGTACACTTAGTGTTTTTTTTGTTTTTTTTTTTCTGACCATGCTTTCTCATTTTTTATAATATGGATAAGCTGAGAATATTCCAGGTCTTTAATTTCTGCTTCCTTTTTGCTTGTCTTTAAGTTGTTTCTCTTTTTTTCACATTGTACTGTAGTCAGGAGAAGCCAAGTCACACCTTAAACATTTTGCTTAGAAATAGCTTAATTTCATCACTTACAAGTTCTACTTTCCACAAAACACTAGAACATGAACACAATTCAGCTAAGTTTTCTGCCACTTTGTAACAAGGATAGAACACCTTTCCTTCAGTTTCCAAATACATGTTCTTCATTTCTATCTGTGACCTCATCAAAATGACTTTTACCACCCATATTTCTACCAACATTCTGTTCAAGATTACTTAGGTATTCTCTGAGAAGATTGAGACTTACTCTACAACTCTGTTTTCTTTCTGAGCTTTCAACAGAATTGCCCCTGTGGGTCCAATGACAGCAGTGGACTTTTTCTGACATGCATTTCAAAACGCTTCCAGGCGTTATCCATCACCCAGTGCTAAAGCTGCTGCCCCTTTTTTAGGTATTTGTTACAGCAATTCCCCACTTCTCAGCACCAATTTCTTAGTCCATTTGTGATGCTATAACAGAATATCATAGACTGAGTGGCTAAAACTGCAGACATCTATTCCTTGCAGTTCTCAAGGCTGGGAAGTCTAAGATCAAGGTACAGCAAGTTTAATGTCTGGTGAGGGCCCACTTCCTGGTTCAGAGAAGGGTGTGTTCTTGCTCCTGATACCTTCACATTGAGGGTTAGGATTTCAACATATGAATTGGGGGGGTGTGTGTGGATAAAAACATTAAGTTTACAGCAAAATGTAGTACTTAAAAATTCGTATTTAAATATATTTATTAAATAAACACTGTAGCAATAATAACAGGGACAAGTAATTGTTTAAAGAGTGCATAATCTTACCTTCATCTCAACAAATCTGTTTGGAGAGCCTTAGTCTAATTATATTCTGGTGGCTGAGCTGCTATTCAGTATGTACTTTCCTATGATCATTAGCTAGTTATCTCTGCTCAAAATTAAAAAAAAATTTATGTTGGTAAAATGTATATTTCATCTCGTGGTTCAGGCTGAAGGAAGAAGCAGGCATTTCTTTATTAATTAAATGGAAATGAACACCCCCGAAAACATAAATTTGTTGAATGTGTCACTGATCCAAAATTTTGAAAATCTTTCTTCATGTTATCCTTGGCAACACACGTTATTACTTCACATTACTTTTCTACTCCCCAACTCACGCTTCCCTGACAAAGAAGCAAGCAAACAACTTGTGTAACTTCATAATTATCAATGGTTTGTTGAGACATCTCTGCTCAGAATCTGTGTCCCTCACTCACAGCTTTGTTGCACATTCCCTTCTGTAGTTTGAGAAACACTGATGCATTATGTATAACACTAATTTTGCTTTTGCTTGGTGAATAAGGGAATATAAACATTTAAAATAGTTTATGTAATATCTTAGTGGCATTTATTTCCAAATCAAGCAAAAATGTAAATAGAATAAAACCCTCTTATAGTGTTTTGCTTGAGATCCATCCATTTTAACCTCTACTCTATTATACGGACGCAATCATTTGAGTGATTTATTAACATCTTACAACCATTTATTAATTGCCTCACATTCTTCAGATGCCACGTAGTAGGAAGTATAAAAGGAAAAGTACAAATTACCAAGTCCAGTTTACTAACCCTGTACAACACAACTGTCTGTGAAGATGGAAATGTTCCCCATCTGGACTCTCTCACGTGGCAGACTCTAGCCACGTGTGGCTATTGAATGCTTAACATGTAGCTAGTGTGTTGGCAGAACTGAACTGTTAATTTAATTTTTTTTAATAACAGCTTTGTTGAGATATAATTCACATACTATACAATTCATCCATTAAAACTGTACAACACAATGGTTTTTACTGCATCCACAGAGTTGTGCAGCCATTACCACAGTCAATTTCAGAACATTTTCATTGCCCCAACAAAAAAACCGGTACTCATGCAGTCACTCCAAATTTCCCACCTTCCACACAGCCCTAGGCAGGCACTAATCTTTCTGTCTCCATGGTTTTGCCTATTTTGGACATTCCATATAAAGGGAACCACAATTTGTAGTCTTTTGTGACTGGCTACTGTCATTTTATTTAATGAAATTTAGATTTAATACTTACATGTGGCTGGTGGCTAACATAAGAAGCAAGTGAAGTAAGTAAAAGACCAAATACAGATGCTTAAGTAATGCTGAAGGCTAGGAGAAGATAATCCTGTAAAAGGGACATGTGGAAAACATGTCACAGAGATTGGAGATGAACCCAGACAGAGCCTAGAGATGACAATTTCCTGAAGGAGGCGATGGTTAACAGTACCAAATAATACAGAAGGGTCAAGAAAGAATAGTTTCAATGTGGTGCTAGGAAGGGAATCCTGATAACAAAGCACACTGATATATAGTACTTGGTGAAGAATTTTATACTATTTAGAGATTGAAGGAAGGAAGAAAATTTCAAGATCGCTTAAGAGGAGTGTCAGGATTGATGTAAATCTTATTTTGTTTCTGTTAATATTTTCGGTGTAGGAATGAGCTTATATGTAGGCAGAAGAAAAGGATCCAGTGGAAATGAAGAGATGAGATGATTGAGCAGGGTTCTGAAGGGTGTGAGTGAAGGCAGTACTAAGGTCATTAGCTTAGGAGTAAACCCTGCCAAGGAAGATAGATGTTGTCCTTCTCAGAGGTAGGAGTTAAGTGGAGAAAAAGTAGGTGAAGATACAGAGCAATTTTTACACAGAATGAAAGGAAACTAAAGGAACTCATTTACTTAAAGAAAGTGGGAATTAGGTCTTCTGAGGGTCAAGTTTTGTTCCTTCCACCATCACTCTAATCAGATGTGGAGAGGGGAGTGCTGAAAAGTACTCCAGAGGGGCTAGGACTATGGCAAGTAGAAGCATCACTTTCTTGTACATCTGTGGCTGCTCAAATGAACATGTCTCCTAAAAGGAACAGACATTTTCAGGTACATAAAGCCACATGAGGTCCAGAGATCCAGATGTGCCATTTTTCACTTACTAGAAAGTGAAAAGTATCCAAAGTTTATATGTGAGACTTTCAAAGACAAAATGTCACTCCATTACTCATCTTCCCTCCCTCCCAATCTCTTTTCTTTTCTCCCTCTCTCCTGCCTCCCTTCTTTCCTTCCTTTTTCCCGTCTATTTTTCTTACACTTTGTAGAAAACAATGTACCATCTTTCTCTTTGCCCTACAAGAAAAACTGGAAGCAAATAAATCACAAAGCTTTGGGAAAATCCAACATTAATCCATACTGTAATGAATATAGAATTTCATGTTATAGGTTGTAATAAAACTTTAGTATTCTCTTTATTTTTCCAAGTCATTCTTTTTTCACCCTGCCTCCAGTTTTATAACAGTTAGTGGAAGAGGCAGTAAGTGTTTTGAAAACCTGAAATGGCAACTATGGAAATATAAGAGAAAAAGATACTAATTAGTTGATATTGATTTAAGTAATAACATTACTTTAGAACAGGCTTTGTATATAAAAGTTTGAGAAGTTAAAGCCAATTTTTATGGTATTACATATTTATGTATGTCTTTATTTATTTTAGGCTTTTAAAACCAAGGATGGATATCTTGTAGTTGGAGCAGGAAATAACCAACAATTTGCTACTGTGTGCAAGGTAATCTGTAATATTTGGGTGGATGGATAATATATACAACAACTCATTTTGCACAAAGCCAGGAAAATTCAGTTTTCCCTAGGACGATGTTCTGTACTCAACTCAAGACTCCTTGCATTAGCACCTACAAGTATGCTCTTTTTATACTTACAAATGCTAAGGACAGGGTCTAAATTAGCACTCTGGTTTTATTTTAGTTGAGGTATCTGGCCGTATTTTGAAGAATTAGCTTAAATTATTCTAAAACTTGACCTGTCTACCAATTCAAACAAAAAGGGCAAAAAGGTCATTTTAAAGGGATTTATTTTTAACACCAGGATTTTTTTTTTCCTGAGAAGAAGAAAGGAACAGAGGGATTGGAAAACAACTAGAAAACAATTATCAAAAAGACAATAGAAAAGGTCAATGAAACCAAGGGCTGGTTCTTTGAAAGATAAACAAAAATTTACAAACCTTTAGCTAGGCTCAAAAAAAATATATCAGAAATGAAAGAGGATGTGTCATAATAGGTACCACAGAAATACAAAGAATTGCAAGGCATGATTATAGATAGTACTGTGCCAAAAATTGGACATCCTGGAAGAAATGAGTAAATTTCTAGAAACATACAACCATCCAAGACTGAATTATGAAGAAACAGAAAATCTGAACAGACTGATTACTAGTAAGGAGATTGAATTAGTAATCAAAAACTCCCAACAAACTTAAGTATAGGGACCAGATCAGTAAATTCTGCCAAACAGCCAAAGAAGAATTAATACCAATCCTTCTCAAACTCTTCCAAAAAAACAGAAGAGGAAAGAACACATCCAAAGTAATTTTATGAGGACAGCATTACCATGATACCGAAATCAATGATACCACAAGGAAAGAAAACTATAGGCCAATGTCCCTAGTGAACACAGAGGCAAAAATCCTCAACAAAATAGTAGCAAACTTAATTCAACAGTACATTATAAAGATCATACACCATGATCAAGTGGGGTTTAATCCCTGGAAGACAAGGATGGTTCAACACACACAAGTCAATCAGTGGTACATCACATTATTAGAATGAAAGAAAAGAAAGATATGATCCTCTCAATAGACATAGAAAAAGCATTTGACAAAATTCAACATTCATAATAAACAATTCTTAAATTAGGCACAGAAGGAACATATCTCAACATAATAAAGACCATATATGATGAGCCTACAGCTAACATCATGTTCAGTGGCAAAAGGTTGAAAGTTTTTCTTCTAAGATCAGGAACAAGGCAAAGATGCTCACCTTTACTAAACTTATCCAACATAGTACTGAAGTCCTAGATAGAGCAATCAGGCAAGAAAAAGAAAGAAAAGTTTTCAGAATTGGAAAGGAAAAAGTAAAATTGTCTTCACTTGCAGATTACATGATTCTTTTTTTTAGATTACATGATTTTATATATGGAAAATCCTAAAGACTCCACCAAAAACATATGAGAACAAGAAATGAATTCAGTGAAGTTGCAGGATACAAAAATCAATACACAAAAATCTGTTGTTTCTATACACTATTAACAAACTACCAGAAAGAGAAAATAAGAAAACAATCTTACAATTGCATCAAAAAGAACAAAACACTTAGAAATAAATTTGACTAGGGAGGTGAGAGACTTGTACACTGAAAACTGTAACACATAGATTAAAGAAATTAAGGAAGACACAAATAAATGGAAATACATTCTGTCCTCATGGATTGGAAGAATCAAATACTGTTAAAATGTCAATACTATCAAAGCCATCTATAGATTCAAAGCCATATATAGATTCAATGCAATCCCCATCAAAATTCCAATGGCATGTTTCACAGACATAGAACATTCCTACAGTTTGTATGGAACCACAAAACACCCTAAATAGCCAAACTAATCTTGAGAAAGAAGAACAAAGAAGAACAGGGAGATGGCATCATACTCCCTAATTTCAAACTATGTCACAAAGCCATAGTAATCAAAACTGTGGTATTAACATAAAAACAGACACATAGAAAGAATAGAAGCCAAAAATAAATCCATTCATGTTTAGTCAATTAATTCACAACAGAGGAGCCAAGAATATAATGGGGAAAGGGCAGTCTCTTCCATAAATACTGTTGGGAAAATTGGACAGCCATACGCAAATGAATTAAACTGGACCACTATCTTACATTATACCCAAAAATTAACTGAAAATAAAATAAAGCCCTGAATCTAAGAGCTGAAACCATAGAACTTTTAGAAGAAAACCTAGGTGGTAGGCTCCTTGACATCAGTCTTGGGGATGATTTATTGGATCTGACACCAAAAGCAAAAGCAACAAAAGCAAAAATAAACAAGTGGGACTACATCAAAGTAAAAACTTATGCACGGCCAAGAAAATCACTAACGAATTGGAAAGGCAACCTACTGAATGGGAGAAAATATTTCTAAATCATGTATTCTAATAATGTGTTAATATCCAAAATATGTAAAGAATTTATACCAATCAATAGCAAAAAACCCAACAATCAAATTAGAAAATGGGCAGAAGTTCTGAATAGACAGTTTTCCCAAGAAGACGTACTGATGGCTGACAAGTACATGAAAAGATGCTTCATGGGAGAGAGACGATAAACAAATAAACAAATAAAACTCTCCAACAATCTGTGGTTTTAAGTGCCATGCAGAGAGTTAAAACAGGCTACTGTGTTAAAATAGTGACTGGATTGTCAGGGGAAGGTCTCTCTGAAGAAACAATATTAAGATGAAATCTGAATGACATCCATAAAGCAATAGTGATAAGATTTGTCAACGACATAAATATTAGCACAAAATGTTTGCAATGCTAACATAAATATAATCCTCAAAATTCACACACACACATACAACACCCTGGAAGTATTTCATAATGCTAATACAGATTATATTTGGGTGGTAGCATAGAAGTGGATTTTTCTTTTTTCTTTCTACTTCTATGAAGTTTCTAAACTGTGGTAAAATACGAAAATGTGTTTAGTCTTTGTCCCCAGTTTCACACACAGAGTTCCTAAAACCCTTGAATTTCCTGAGTGATAGAAGTGTCTTTTGTTATTCTTAACGAGACCCTTTCTGTCACACCTGAGTTTATGCTACTGAAGTGACTTGGGTGGGGTCCCTAGATAGTCTCTGGATGGACTGATCACCAGAAAGACCAAGTGATGAGAGGGTTGGAATTTTCAGCCCCACCTGCCAACCTCCAGGAAGGGAAAAGGGGACTGCAGGTTGAGCTTCATAAAAATCCTTGAACTATAAGATTCAGAGAGCTTCTGATGAAGACATCAAGGGAGCTTCACACCCTCCCACCTCATATCTTGCCCTGTGCATCTCTTCCATTTGGCTCTTCCTGAGTTTTGCTCTTTATAATAAACCAGGGAAAGTAAGTTAAAAAAAAAAAAGGGTGCTCAACATCTCTAATCATCAGAGAAATGCAAATTAAAACCACAGTGAGATCTCACCTCACACTGGTCAGAATGGCAGTTTAGAGATTACTCAGAAAGTTAAAAGTAGAACTACCATATGGTCCAACAGTTCCACTTACAGGTATATATCTGAAATATAGAAAATGAAAACACTAACTTGAAATGACATCTGCACGCCCATGTTCATTGCAGCATTATTTACAATAGCCAAGATATGGAAGGAAAAGGGGATTTTTAACATCAGGAATTTTTTTCTTTTTCTTCTTCTTTTTTAAACTCTCATGAGATTTAAATTAGGCCCAAATTCATTTGTTTACCACTAGAAAATTAATTTTTTCTTCAGATTAGCCTTTGTTTAATGAGTACCTTTCTGCAAAATTCACATTTTAACTTTTTAGCAATGGTCATATTATATGTTGTTCCTACACTAGGCCTTAAATATAGGCCTTAAATATAGGCCTTGGGATCATTTAAAGTAATTTTATGTTGAAGATATTCTCAATTTTTAGCATTGCTTAGACTTTTTTTTATTTCATGTTTTTACCATTTATCTAAATTCTGGTCTTTTGTTTTCATCTAAGACTTTAGGTTTTGGTTCTTTTTTTAAGAGTTCTAATCCCAGGAGTATAATCTAGTTAAAAATATATATAGTTAAGTTTTGATTTTTCATATATAGGGAAAGGCCTTACCTGTTGAGGACTTTTTTGTGACTGGGAGAGGTTTTTTTTTTTCTTTTCATATTAACCACACTACCATGAGCTTTCAATTTGATTAAAGATGCCTGTGAATTCCTTAGAGGAACCTTATTTATTGCAGTTAACTTATTATGTACGAACATTATTTATTACTGTGCCTCTTTTGTATGAGAGGTTAATGAGCACAGCTAAAAACCACAGCAAAGGGGTGGCAAGTACTGCAGAGAAGGTGACAAATGGAGATAGTTCCAATTGCAGGAAGGGCTGGAACATCTGAGGTGGGAAAGAGGGGAACTTTTATAATGGTGACTCTGAGTAAACGTAGAGAAAATTGATTCAAACATTTGATCTGGGATCAAAGAACCTTTATTATGAACGGTCAATGTTAAAAATATGAAACATACGGAAGCTGTTGCCTGTGAAGTCATTTGCGTACTCTCGCTGCAGAGATGTAAAAGCCAGTTCATTGCTATAAACAAGTGCAGATTTTCTTCCTGGGCCATATGTTTTGGAGTTTTCTCTCTCCAGTATTGGGGTGGGGAGGGGGTAGAAATTACTGGTTGAGATATTCTTCACTGTTGAAAATAACTGTACTGAGTTCTTTTTATTTTTGATTCATTACTGCTGATCAATTTGAAACTTTGGAACCTCCTCATAAATATCCATAAGAACATTTTTTCTTGAAAAAGATTTTTATTTCAAAGCAGAATATTTGCCATAAGTTTTAGTACTAAAATATGACTTATTGTTATGGTGTGTTATGACACATTTTTTTAAAAGGGAGACTAGCAGAGGGCCTTGGAGAATGGCGTACTTGACCTTGTTTTTCCCATATGTGAGTTAGGAATGATAATCCCTGTTATGTGCCATTAAGGCAATGTCTATAAAACTGTGAGATCCTCAGAAGAAAAGTTTTATGTGTACAGGATTTTAATGCTATCTACATACTTTACTAGGCATCTTGAGCAAACGTTGGAATCTGATAGACTTTTTCACCTTCATAATTATATCCTTACATATAAGCATGTCCTAAAACTCTTTTCTTCTAAATATAAATGTTTCCTTATTTGATTCAGGGTTCTCCTCCCTCCCATATATACTGAGTTTTTTCTAAGTATTTGTATTCACATCTATCTTTTACTGAGGGCGTTATAATTCAATCTGGCCGTGTAGAAGATGAGGGCCCCAGGTTTTGACAGCGAGACTCTCAACTTGTTTTTGTTTTTGTTTTTTGCCAATAACGTCCATCATGAAAGACAGGGCAGTTCTGCCTCCTGGGGAGAAATGCAGCAGTATTGTTTGCAATGAATGAGTAGAATTTATTTCTGTCCAATCTGTTTCCAAAATAGAATTTGATAATGCTGGTTGCCTAGTATTTCTTGGGGAGGGGTCCCATTAGGATACTCTTATTGTCAGGGATGAGAGTGAGAGTAAGAACCTTGGGTTCAAGGCTTGGGGTTCAGAAAATCTTCCTGCATATAACGTGAACCTTGGCTTGTAACAAAGCCTATTTTATGTTCCTTAACATGATACAGAAGAGTAGGGAACATGAGCATACGTAAGCTATTTTAAACTGATTGATGCCAACACTAACGGGTATTCCTTTCTGAAATACATTGACATCCTTTTAAAAGTCATATATACTGAAAGTTCCTTTTTTGGAGGCAATATACATTGGTTCTCAACTTCAGCATGCACTGGAAATCTCCCTGAGCCCCTTTCCCAAAGATTCTGACTTACTATGTGAGGTGGGGCACAGGAAACTTCAACTTTAATAAGCACTATAGTTGGTTTTGGAGCAGGTGGTCTGAGGGCATTCTAATTCTAGGGCATTCTGAGTCTGGAAACCAGTCAGGTGATCTCTGGCGAGGTACTTCATCTTTGCTGAACATCTGCGCCTTCATGATAAAATGAAGATTATGATACATTACTCTACTAATATGTAACTTTTGGGGTTTTGTAAGAGTCGGAAAGGTAAAAAAACAGTACAGTCCTGGCTCACAGTGTGAACTTGATAAATGGGCTTTCTAACAGTTAGGCGTAGAGATTCTGATTCTGGGTAAAATGGAGTAAGCACGCTTCTCCCTGTCTCTTCCACGGAACACAGTGATGAAACTGCTCAAAACGTGTGGCGCATCTGTAAGAGGACTCTGAAAATGAGCAGTAGCAGGAGAATTGGGGAAGAACACCAGAATCTGAAGTACTTGGAAACTGGCAGTAAATTGACCATATTCCGCCCTCTGATTATTCCTTTTCGTAAACACAGTGGGAGCCTGAAATCTGGAAATGGGCACAGGGGAACAGAGCTGAGCTCCAGGAGATGCCCTTCCTTCCTGGTGTGAGAAGCAGGAAAGCGAGCTCTGTCTAACGTCAGAGTGTGGAAATCCTCCATTTTTTCCTTCCTCCTAATTTCCTTACACCGCCGCCTATAAGCAGTCCTGTAATAGCAGCAGACGACCAGGAGCCAAATCTCTGAGGAAGGGGAGCTTTCTTCTTTATCACTGAGCCGGGATCCCAAAAGAGAGGGGTGAATCCTTGTTGCTTTTTTCTCTGCCCTCCCACTGACTGGCCTTTGCCCTGGAAGTGTGCTGGGAAGTGGGGTAACTAGAGAGGAGCCCTAGGGAACTGGAAAGAGGTTGTACAGAAGGAAGCGCTTCAGAAAGTGGTCTTTAAAGTTGTTTGTGAACTCCTGCGCTCACCCCTGAGCTGTGCGTGCATTGATCTGATCCTAACCAGGACACCAAAGATGCTGAGAACTGTGTTAGCAAACAGACGACTGCCCAGGCTGCAGCATGACCACGAAGTGGGGCACAGGTGGGCCCGACTCAAAAAAGCACTGCAAAGGCTTTGAAAGCTGAACTAATCCTAGAACCAAAGCACACAGAAAGTGGGTTGCGACTTGCAGCCTGGTGGACTGCTTGCTAAAAACAATTACAACAAAAATTTTCTGTAGGATTTAAACAAGCCCCAGAGGCTTGTAACATAATACTCAAAGTGTCCAGGATACAACCCAAAATTACCCAGCGTATGAAGAACCAGAACTTGTATGAGAAAAGACATTCAATAAATGCCGGTACCACGAGGGCACACATGTGGGAATTAACTCAGGAAAGCTTGAAAACAGCCACTCTAACAATCATCACAGACCCAGTTGAAATCATTAGAATATGTCCAGCAAAGAAATAGAAGACATGAAGAACCAAATGGACTTTTAGAACTGAAAAATACAACCACCAAATACAGGAACAAACACCTCACTGACTGAGCTCAATAGCACAAAGGAGGTGACAGAGGATACAAGGAACATGGATAAATAGAAATTACTCAGTCTGAACAACAGAGAGAAAAAAAGATAACCCCTTCCACAAAATGAAAGAGCGAGCAGCTCTTCAGGGACCTGTATGGGACGAGAACAAAAAAAGTCTAATATTTATGTCATTGTTGTCCCAGAAGGAGAGGAGAAGGAGAACATACTGAAAACATTGTTGAAGAAATTATTTCTTCCATTATGGCTGGAAACTCCCCAAATTTGGTGAAAGATAAAAACCTACAGATGTAATAATTTCAGCAACCCCCACCTAAAAGATAAATCCAAATAAATACATGCCCAAACATGTCAAGATATTACTGCTGAATGCTGAAGACCAAGAAAAATATGAAAGTACCCAGGGGAAAATGATGTGTTACTTTTGGGGGAACACTGACTCAATTGACCGCACACTGCTGGTCAGAAACTACAGAACCCAGTGAGGGGTAACACAACATGTTATAGGGCCAAAAGGAAGGCGCTCTCAACCCAGAATTCTGTATCCAATAGGAAGATCCTTGAGAAATGAAGGTTAAGTGTATATTCTCCCTTACCCTCCCCACGCTTTCCCATCCTTCTTTTTTTTTTTTATAATAGAATTTTTTAGTTTGCATTCTATTTTTATTGAAGTTTGGTCAGTTTACAATGTTGTGTCCATTTCTGGTGTACAGCATAATGTTTCAGTCGTACATATACATACATGTATTCCTTTCATATTCTTTTCCATTATAGGTTACTACAAGATATTGAATATAGTTCCTTGTGCTAGACAGTATAAACGTGTTGCTTATCTAGCCAACCTTTTTTGAACAAACACATGCTTTCTTATTTCTCTTGGCGGGGAGGGTAGTGCCCACTTGGAATAATTCACACTTATTTAGTGCTTAGTATGTTAAGCACTTTTACTTGCATTGTTTTATTGGGTCCCAAGCAGCACCCTTTTTCCAAGTACCTAAAGCACAGTTAGGACCACAGCATTTGAAACAATCTCCCTAGAAACATTTTGAGTGCTGGCAAAACTGAAGACAGAAGGCTGATTACTTTGACCCACTGTTTAACACCAACTTTCAAAAAGAAGGGAGGTCCAGTAAGTCCGACTTAGTGCATCATAGTTACCACAGAGTGCAAACACTAAGTACTTTTTTATGTAGCTTGTAGTATATTCAGGGTGAGACCGCGTTTATAAACTTCACGTGCGATCTACTGAAGGCACTTGCTTTTTCTTGAAATGACTTATTCCCTCGTAGGGAGGGAGAGTGGGTTTTGATTCCTGGATAAGCCGAGGCCATTTCAGGGATCAGGCATGGTGACAGGGAGGTTTTTAGAATGGGCACTGTATGTGGTGTCACTTTTTAAAATCTGGGAGAGTTATGCTGTCTTTATTATTCCTAAAGGAAATGAATAAGTGAAACACGTGAAAGAGAAATGACACCACTGAGATGCTCTCTTGCCTTCAGGGAACCTTCCTCACTTTCTCTCTCCTTTGTAAAATGATTAATGGATTGATTTCATTTAAACTATGGGAAACAAATGAAACCATGAAGTGTTTATATTTAAAGCTAATACATTAATAGAGGTAGAGAAGCTTTCTGTAGGCCACATGGCCTGCCCTTAGCCCACAAATGCTCCTTCTGACTTCCCAACACAACTGCCAAGCACTGCCTCCACACATTCTTTTTAGAAGTTCTTTTCCATCCCAAATCCACTTGGTACTTTCATTATGGTCTTGTTAAAATTGCAAGATGTCCACTGGGGCTTGCAAGATAGATTTTCTCTTTATTGAGGAGGAGCAAAAGAGGAAGTATATAAAAGCTTTTCTGTTTGTTACTCCTTCAGGGAGTCGTATTAAAGAAAAATAGTGACACTTCTGTAGGAAGAATATCTTTTAATTTGACATTGTTTTAATGGTGAGCATTTGGGGCAAGTGTGTATGCGTTCCCTTTATTTTAGCACCTTGTACAACATCCTGGATAGGACTACTGGGACAGATAGTATTATTTTATTTACATGTGGAACAAATAAGTGAATGTACCTGCAAAATATATGTTGATCATGGGCTTCATGTAAGTGCAGACATGCACTTATGATTTGGACTCTTAGAATTAGGTCAGTTTTACTCACTTTTGTACGTCCATCGTATTTTCTCTAGACAAGTTACTGTGGGAATCTGGTGACTCTTTCCCTATATTCTTATAAATGAGTACAAGACATTTTGGGGGCTTGATAACTCATTTTCTGTGTTCCTAGATGTAGACACATGCTTAAAAGTGGTAAAAACTTATCAGTGACAAATCTCGTTGCCAGCATGACCCATCCTAACTGCATGATCCTTCCCCCTCTCTCTGTCCCTTTGCTAAGAAGTATAAAGACCAGCAAGGCATGGTCTTGGAGATGGACTGACAGGGCCTGAACACTGGTGCCCACAAGCAGGGACACAAAATTTGTGAATTACACCTTCAAATTATTTTTCTCTTCTAGATCTTGAATTTGCCTGAGCTGATTGATGATTCCATGTATAGAACTAACCACCTTCGGGTACAGAACAGAAAAGAGCTTATTAAAATACTGTCTACACGGTAAGCTTGGCTCTGCTGTTTGTACATTTCAGAATTAATATGTCATTAGCATTTATCTGGTATTTTGTGGTGTTCTTTTTGGCTTATTTACATTAACTTATTATTTTTCATTTCACAAAACTGGTTAGTGGAAATATATTTTAAAGCTATGTTGTTCTTTCTTGAAAGCATTTTATATGTCTTATTAAGCACTGAATCATAACGATGATATAAATAAGAAAGTCATAAGTACTTAAATTTGGTTGCTTCTCTGGGCCATGTATGTGTTTGGGTTTAGTCTGCCATACATACTACAATAATAATTTAACATCTTTTTTTTACATTTACAGTAGTAAATGCTCACATACTTGACCTCGTTTAACTCTTACAATCATTCTGTAAGTTCTATTATTCCCATTTTACAGAGAAGGAAACTGAGACAAGGGAGGTTGAGTCAAGAGTTTGCTGGCTTTTCTGAGCCTTCCCTGTGTAGCTTGTCATTACGATGTTTTGAAAACTGAGTTATGGGTCATAAAGGATTAATGCTAATCAATTAGAGCATTTGATTGCCAAATTATTCCATCCATGTCAGGTTATGCTTTTGTTAAAACCTGTACCAGTTTTTCAAGTCTGCCTCGGTAAGAGGTAATAAATCTAACTCTTTCCTATCACTTTCACTGTTGTTTACGTCTAAACTTCTCAATCTATGGAGATAGGCATTGTGGTTTTTGTGGATCTAAATGCCCACATGAACTGTTGTTCAGTGTGGAACTTTTGCTCTCATTGCACCAAAAATTAAGCATTTTTATTCAAATATTGTATCTTGTCTTTTGGCAAGGGCATCCCTATCTATCTGTCTATTTATCTATCTGTCTGTCTATCTATCTATCTCGAAGTTCTTAGAAAATAAAATTCTGCTAGTGGTACATTTATTTCTGTTCCCTTCATGTTTGTGAATCTCCACATGAGTCACCATTCATTACCTACTCTCTCTTGCCTGGATTTTAAGCCCTTCTCTACGCTGCCTGTATCTCCCCCTTCAGTCAACAGGGGCTCTGTGTGTGGGGCTTATATGCAGAGGAGAGGGGAACAAGAACTGGGCTCCCCTCTCCTGGTCATCAGTTAAATAAAACTCAGATTCTGCTTCAAAGCCAGAGGGCCCTCAGTCATTAACCTTTCTCTGCATGAGAATTGGCCATTTATTTCAGCTTTTTGCCTCTTTGTCTCTCAGGCGGTTTTTAATTCATTTAATTCATTGATACGACTTTTTCCTTTCACACCAAGGTTACCAAGTTTCAATAATAGGCACTTGTGAGAACCTTATCAAAAGCTCTTTGATGGTCTAAATAAATCATAGCCATGCTGTGAGAAGAGTGGACCCAACAAAAATACAAAACCCAGGCAAGATACAAGTGTCATCTCGTCGTTGAGTTGCTGGAACTTTTATACCTTCAAGAACCACAAAGTTAAGCGATTGGTTTCATGTCCTAAAACTTGTATTCCTTGCTAAATTCTATTATAGAAATCTGCTGTGGAAAGACTTTCAGCAGCATCCGTAGCAGGTTAATTTTTAATTTCTCTCTTTGGGGTTAATCAGATAACCCGACATCTTCTTCTTTCTACTCTTACATATACCCAGAAGTGAGAGTGTCAGCATCTTGCAACCCATAAGGTCCTATGTCTTTGCTCAGACTTAAGGAGTCAGACTTGTAAAGAAGAGACTAAGGGTTAGTTTTAAGAGAGGAAACTTGATGGGGAAGGCCCCATCATCATTTGTCCTGCTGTTAAAACACAGACCGCAGTTGCTTGTAGGCCAGGGTCCCAGCTCTCTTGCCCTGGTGTGTGGGCGTGCTGTGCTGTTGTCTTGTGAGATGCAGGTCTTCAGTCTCTTCCAGCTCAAGTCTCTTCTCCTCCATGGTGGATGGAAACAGTGATGACCAGGGAAGATCTGGGTGTTGATTCAGTCCCATTGACAACCTTATCATTTGTTTTTCTGAACACAACCCCTGGACTCATTAGTACTGTTAAGTGCTCGGCTTAAGAAGTCTGTTAAGAAGTCTCTGTGAATATTGTAAAATGTATCGTTTTCATGATATGATTCTATGTTTTTCCAATATTCAAAATATTAGTGGCTCTGTGTTAATCATAGGATTAAATCTGATCTTTTTAGTCTGACATCATGGCCTTCCACTAGCTGACATGACCTTTCTCTTCCATGTTTTCTCAATATAGAGAAATCATATAGGGAGTTGGGTCTAGAGAGAGAATGGGGAGGGGCCGGGAAGGCAGGAAAATCGTGCTGTTAAAGGTATGATGACTTCATTATAAAGGAGTTTCTTAAACTTGTGAATCAAAGGAAATTTTTTGGTCATAAAATGAGTTTGCTTATCAGCAACTTTTATTTTCTATCTAACCTGACGATACGATAGGTCTTTCTTTTTCTTCTTCTAGTTTTATTGAGATGTAACTGGCTTATAATATTGTATTAGTTTAAGGTATACCATATAGTGATTTCATATATGTATTCTGAAATGATTACCATAGTAAGTTTAGTTAGCATCCATCACCTCACAGTTACAAATCTTTTTTTTTTCCTTTGTGATGAGAACTTTTAGGATCTACTCTCTCAGCAACTGTCAAATATGCAATACATTGTACAGTACTGTTAACTATAGTCACCATGCTGGACACTACACCCGCAGGACTCACTTGTCTTATAATCGGACGTTTGTCTTGTTTGACCGCCTCCACCCATTCTCCCCGCCCCGAAGAGACATCTTGAAGGGAACACTCTACCTGGTAGAGTTCAAAAAGTTTTCCAGCAGCTTAGAGTGGGCAAAACTTCCTCACCTGAAGAGACTTGAGGGCCCCAAGAGTTCCAATGGTATATGCTTCTCATTTGTTCATTCTCTTCTCATCTGTTTAACAAATATATATTGAATACCTACTATGTGCCAGGGACTGTTTTGAGCACTAGGAAAGGAGCATTACAAAAACAGAACAAAAATCTCTGCCCTCCTGGACTTCCATTAGAGCAACCCTTACACCTTTTTAGATTTTTCTTTTAGACTTTTTCCATAAAAACATTTGTTTTGATATGCCTAAGAAGTTGTCCATATTTTTCATATAAACTTTTTGTAAATTTTGCTTCACAGATGTATTGCAGCTATAGGCTGTGCCTGTTAATAATTTATGGTCTTTTTGTCTTTTTTTTTTTTGAGGATGTTACAAGGCACATGCTACAATTTTTGGGTGTGTGGTTTTCCAGTCATTTCTATTAGAAAAGCATATTTTTGGTAACAGTAGCTGTATTGCCATGTGAATATACCATATTTTCCCTGTTGTCTGCATTAAAAATTACATCATAATACTTTCCTTTAATGCTCATGGACAGTTTCCTTGGCCTATATTTTTATTTTAGAAAATCTTTAAAATATGTAAAAATATAGAAGGATTTGTGAGTGAATTTGCACTGCAGACTTAAAAAAAAGACTCTAGGAATGATGGACTTATGGTGTTTATTTAAAAAAAAAAACACCTCTCAACCCTTTCATCCAAAAGTGAAAACAGAACCATTTATGGATTTTTTTGGTATATATGTATTTTTATTTAAGTCTAGTCAGTTTACAATGTTGTGTCAATTTCTGCTGTACAGCATAATGCTTCACTCAAACCATTTATGGATTTTTACAAAGTCTGCTCTCCTAAATACACATCAAGTATTCCTCTTGTATTTCAAAGTCTTCCTTATGAAGTATTTTTCCGGAGTAACTTTTGCTTAATTTCCTGAGTAATTTCCCAAAGTAACTTTCCTGCCCATGGCAAGAGTTCATTAAAGTGTTTTAGAATCAGGTGATTCTCTTTGCGTTCTCCTATGAAATTCGTAGACTCTTTTGAAAGTGCCTACCAGAAATGTCAGTCACTTACCTCACTTTTCAGTTATTCTTGCTAAATTCAGTTTGTTGCTGCTGTCTGAGAGCAGGCAGACTCACTCAGGAAGGCAGCTGCATGTTTTTGTCATCAGCTGAGCTTTCCACAGCCAGCACACACACAGTTCCCCTCAAGTGCTCTCAGGTGTTGCTATTCCCAAACCATGGCCGGGAGCAAGTGTTTCTTTCTTTCTTTTTTTTTTTTTTAATTTAAAGGTGGAAGACTTTCCCCTTGAGCTTGCCATTTCATCCAGGGTGTTGCAGAGAGTCTGTTTACCCAGCTGCTAAGACCAAAAACCTAGACAAAGCGAAAGCACGTTAAAAAGTCCCCAGCTAAAACCCAGAAGAAGAGATAGAATAGAGACTAATCCAGGGCCTGTTACAACAAACCCCTTCTTTGCAAGGCTGAGGAGCAACAAACGCGTCATGCTGTGCTGTCTGCACACGGGGCCAGCATTTTTGCAATAGTTAGGACCTCTCGAGGGAGAGACTGAAAATCATGATGTGCATTGAACTAAGAAGAGAAGGATTAAGATGATATATTAGTAGTTGGGGAGAAATAATAGGAAGACATGAAATGAGGATGAAGGAAAAGAGAAATAATGGGTTAAATAGAAATACAATTCATCTTATTCCTCCCCCTTCCCCTCTTCATCAATGTTAATGGCCACTGACTGTGCGCCTTGTCCTGCAGATACAGAGATGAAAGATGAGGTCGATTCTTAGTCTAAGCAGGAAAAGAAACAAATAAAGCAATGAATTAAGTAGCATGTATGAAGTGCAGCTGTAAACGTTCGCACAGGGTGCCGGGAGCCCAGAGAAGGGGCAACTACTTCAATCTGGGCGAGTCAGAGAAGGCTTCCTGGAGACTGTGTCACCTGAGGTGAGTCTTAAAGGACAAATAGAATTAGGCAAGTGAAGAAAAAAGACAGTTCAAAGAAGGAAATACTGAACTGAGTGTAATTTTATAGGGAGAAAAAAAATTACAGAAGAAGAGAAAAAGTAGCTTGGAAAGAAACTGATGACAACTTCTAAATTGCTTTTTGAAAAATGCTATACATGTTAAAGAAGTGAATGTCAGTATCGTCCTAGTGAAGCATTGCTAAAAAGTTGGTCACACGAAGTTGTCATAAATAAAACCAACAGAGTAAGATACATTTACCTTTTAAAGTACTGTGGCCAATCCTTTAGTAAAATAAATAATTACTTTCGGCTTTGAATGATCTCATTTTTTCTTAAGTTTCTGGTAGGTAATTGAATATTTATTTTTGGAGTGTACTATCTTAAAATACTGTGAAATTAAATGCTTTCTAAACAGGACCTTCTAAACAGAGGTGCTAAACAGGTATTTGTTGAATTGAATCCAGAATTTATTGAACAGCTTCATCCCTTCATTTTTGATGTCAACTTATTTTTAATAGGCTTGTTCAGAATATTGGAGAGTTGGACCTAGAGCATTTTGGGCTGTTGATGGAGGGGTTGTGACTTCAAAGCTGCCTAAATATAATGTTAATTAAAAAAAAAAAAACCTGCCATCTTGGTACCATCAGGCAAATTTGGTCACTCCACTTCCCTGGCTAGGTCTTTCAGGGAGTCTCCACAGCTTTGAAGATAAAGTTTAAACCATTTATCTTAACACATGTAATTGCATCTCCCACTTTTGCCTCTGAACCACCTACAACTCCTTATAATTTGGTCTGGTCTTTTAATCCGCTGTGTCTTCCCACATGCTCATTGCTTTTCACTAAAATGATGAAGCTTCTTTGGCTCACTGGCTGCTACCAGTCCTTTAAAATGAGCACGAGTTTTGGGAGCTTTCCCTGTCTCATTTGTGTATTTTAAGCAGCTCTTCCCATGTTGCTGCATCAGAGCATCTATTGCACTCAACTGTCATCGATCGTCCTCCTTGACAAGACAGTCAGTTTCTTAAGGCAGAGACTATCTTTTTGTTTTTAAAGACATTTTTTAAGAGAAGTTTTAGGATCACAATGAAACTGAGAGGAAGTTACAGAGATTTCCCATATATCCTCTGCCCTCTTCTTTCCCCACCCTCCAGCTTCCCCACCACCACCATCTCCCAGCAGAGTGGTACATTTGTTATAATTGGTGAACCTACATTGACACATCATAAAAGACTATATCTTTTAAAAAAATTTATATTCCTAGTGCCTACTTGAGTTCCGGCACTAGGTTTTCTTTTAGTTAGTGAATGTATGAACTGATGAGGGGCAAAGCCATCCAAATTTGGCAAGCTGGCCTAAGGGACAAAACCCCATGTCGGGTCAAAATAAAAAAAGAGGAGAGAAGTGATAGCTGGAAATGAGCACTTTTTGCAAAAGTAACCCAGGAAGCCTGTATTATGATCCCTAGAATGTCAAAAAGACCTGAATTTGATATCGAGTCTTCCACTCACTCACTCTGTGGTCCTGAGCAAATCAGAGGAGCACATATAACATATATAAATCAGAGGATTTGCTCAGGACCACATATAACATATATAACGTATATAACGGTGCATGTAACAATACCTACATCACTGTCAGAATTAAAAACCAGGTAAGGCATGAAAACAGCTAGCACAGCCTTCAGCATAACAACAGTGCCCACTGCATTTTAGGAGAATCTCAATCCTCAAGAATCACAAATTACAGCTTGTAAAGTTCTCCTGTATCATTTTTTTAATTCATGGATGCCATGTTTTTGAGAGATTTTTCTCTCCCAATGGGTAATTATTGTATGAATTAGTGTGCACAATTTTTATTCAATTAAGTTCTATGTAGCTGCCAATCAAATCCCAATTAGGATGATAGAAACAGTGTTATTGTACTGATTTGATTTAATTCTAGCAAGAGTAAAGCATAACATTCTAGTTGCCCTCTGTGGCCTTGTTGCAGCTAAATAAATGATTTCTGTTTGAATTTTTTAACAAATTAAAAATAGCTCATAAGAGTTAGGAATACATTTAACTTTGTACAGTGCCCTTAATAAAGGCTATTAATAGTGCTTAGTTTTTTTCTTTTTTTAAGCCCAAAGTGGACCTTAATGGCTCATGTTCTGTTCCCTTTCGAGAAACACTATTTCTCAGTGTGGGCAGTGAATTTGGAACCTGTGAACATTCCGCTTAAGCTATTCCATGCATTTGTGGTTGTGCCCTCGTAAAGAATGAAGCACTTTAGTGTGTTCCTGAGCTGCTGCGCTGTGTTAATAGCCTCTATGAAAAGTTTTCGTCAGGGCCTTTGAACTCTGAAGTGAAACACATCCATGAGTCTCCTGTGTCATTTTTATGGTTACGTTGTTCAAAAAGTTTTAATGGGTATCTCTGGCCTTCCTGAAAGCTGTTGACTTTACTTTTCTCTTAAATAACATCTATAATATCCTTAATTTTAATTTTTAGTAGAAAATAAAACTACCTCATATTTCATCTCAGACAGCCCTCTGTCTCTTGCCCCTTCCCCTGCCCCCCTTTCTTAAATCTGCATTTAAGTCGTCCCTCCTGCTGCTTTCCACGGCCCCATCTTCCCGTCCTAATCCTGTATTTCATAATTTGAGTCCTATTGCAATTAAATAAGTCGTGGCTATTATGGACTAGCTTCCTAGCTGGGTTTTACCTATTTGCAGGAAAGCTTCATTGAACAGGTGGTTTGCTTAGAGATCCTGGAGGCTTTTATCAGTGGCTGCCTATATGGTATAATTTAGAAGGACTGGAAGGCACCTCTCGTCCATGGAATATAACCCTTCCTGACACATAGCTCGCTGATTTCAGAAATTCTGCTTCAAATAGCACAGGGGGAGTTGAAGCACTAACTCTTTGAGTAAGTAAATCCCCCAGGCCCTTTTCTCAGACTAGATTTTTTAACTGGAGAAATCACCAAAGCCCTGGCTGCCTAAGGTGGGCGAGGAGCAGAATGAAAGGCTGAGAGCAGTCAGGGGCCCCAGAGGTTAAGCTGCCCTCACTGACACTTTTGCCAGGGCTGGGAGGCTGGGAAGTCTCTTTTAACTCTGCTTAATTCCTCCGCTCTCTCAGCCTGGCAACCATCGACTCTCCCATGTCTACATGGTTTTAATATACATAGAGAAACTTACTGTTTTCTCCCATGGAAACTTTTTTGTTGGTCTAATATTCTTTTTCCCATATGATCACATTTTAAAATCTCTTCTGCCAGCCTTTCCCCCCTCCCTGCTGACTTCTATTAGCATCTTATGAGGCTGCATTTCATGTGATTTATATATATCCTCAAACTACATATTTAGTTTATTGTAACCTCCCCCCAAACTTTCATAATGCCTTGAATCATATCATTGTAGGTTTATCTGGCATCCACTGCAGAGAGCTGATTTGGATAAATGGGTCTGACGTTCAGCGAGGGTCACATTTGTTTTCTTATGCATTCCGTGGCAGCTCTGCCATTATCAGCTAATAGATGGTCCCTTGTAAAATGTCTACATTTTATGTGGTACATTTTTCTGAATGTTGGTTCTTTGGAGATAGATTTAAGTGGCTATGTGTTGTTACTATAAAATCAGCCTGGAGGGAAAAAGAATGAAAGAAACCCAGCCCTGGAATGCATCCCTTTGGCTTACAGAATGCAAAAGGAACCACTGCAACTCCAAACAAGCTCCTCATGACCAGGGCTCTTTCCACGCTGTTAAGAGAATTCTTTGTGACTGAGAATCAAGTGATGTCTTTAAGTGAGTCAGGATGGAATGGAATGTCATCCCACTCCTTCCCTCCCCCTCCTTTTTTCCAGGAGGGCTATAAACCATTCCACACTGCCTTTTAGTAGAAAGAATTAGGTGGTAGTGGTGGGATATTTATATGCATGTGCAGGGGGGGATGATGGTGGTGGGAGGCAGTCCAGTAAACTCTGTTTCCCTGGATAAAACATTTAATACCTTCGGTTCTCCATTGGAACTTAATGTATATTTTTAGATTTATAGAATGTTAGAGTCCTAAACACTTGGGGAGCTGGATAGAACTTTGGATATCATTGAACTTAACCCATTCCTAAGTGTAAGAACTTAGAATTTAACAGCATCATAGCCAGAGACCCCTTGAAATCTGGTGGGAGTTTCCACAAAGCCAACTCGAAAGGCCTTCCTTTTGGGAGGGTGTGGGCACAGCTCTCCAGACTTTGCTGGCTGACCTACTTTTGCTCTTTACTTTTGAATTGGCTAGAGAATCTGGAGTTTGACTGGGTCTCCTGACGCTCCAGTTTGCTTCTCAGACTCCCAGACTCATTCCTGCCCTGCCCAATTTCCTGCCGGCCTCTGGCTCGGACTGAGTCCTGGTCTGCAACTATTTCCCTGCCCCACCACCCCCCGACCCCACTTGGGTTCTATTCTTATCTTTCAACTTCGGCTTTCCAGCTTGGGCCATCCTTGGGCTTTTGATCTTACATCAACTGATGTTTCTGGTGAGAGCTGACTCCACCGCTCTCCCAGTGCTGACAGCTGACATCCCTGCTGAGTCTTGATTTCCACCAGCTGTCCAGCATCCTGGAACACTCCCTAGTGACCAGCTGCTCCTGGCCGTCTTCACCTGGACAATCCACAGTAGTTTTGGCAAGCAACTCACTGCTTCCAGTGCCAGACTGGACCTACCTTCGATCTTGTTTAACATGTTTTCCCCAGTATCACATCGATCACTGGTAAGGCTCAAATTGGAATCTTCTGAATATGAAGGCGTTGTGCACAGTACTCACAGGTCAGATGCTTGTTTCCCTTTTCTCTAACTATAAATTTTGTGTTTAGAATAATCCTGGCTAGGAAAAGAAAATAGGTGAACATTCTGCACCTCCCGTGCCACCACACACACACACACACACAATCTCTTAATCTTTCAATTTATTAATTTTCATTTTTCTTTCATAATGATTTTTCTTTCCCCTATTGTGAATTGTTTTTCTTTTCTCATTTGCTAACTTTGGAAAAAGAAAAATCCAGACATTGGAATGTCTGAGTTTATTTAAGTCTCAGTACTGTGTTCAATTTAATGAAGGGAAACAAAAAAGGAAAATCAGAATGCTGGCCTGGATCTTTGTGGCTCTGGGATTGGCCCCTTTTGGTGGCCATTGATATATACTATATTTGGAAAATAAGAGTAATTGGTGGTTCCACGCTATTTTTAAACACATCAAAGTACAGAAACATGTTCTACAATAAAAAATTTAGAACTATGAGAAAGAGAAATTGTGAGAAACATAACTTTTGTAGTGATTAACATACTATTTTCTAAAATAGTTAAATAAAAAGAGGATTTATTTATATTTAATGAGGTGGCAGTAATAGATATATGTCACACGGCATACTATGCCAACAGAGAGCTTTTTCTAGTGTCTATAGAACATTTACAAGCACTGATTACAAACTAGGCTACAAAGAAAATCTTAGCTTCAGGAAAGAAAACTAACCACAATGAAATATTCTAAAAATTAATAACAAATTTAAATATTTAAATATAGTCATAACTACAAAACATAGCATGCAAGCCAAAAAAATTTAATATGGGGTGAAAATTTAAAAATCATAGTTAACTATCATGGTGTAGTAAACCATCCTAAAACTTATTGCCTTAAAATGTGTCTGAAAACTTTTTCTGAAAAAATGTCAATAGTAAATAGGCTTTGCAAACTATGTGGTTTTCCTTATAGCTACTTAACTCTACCGCAGTAGCGAGATGGCAGCCATAGACAATACTTAAATGAGTGAGTGTGACTGTATTCCGAAAGGCCTTTTTCTGTGTATATTGAAGGTTGAATTTCATGTTTTTCATGTTATGAGATATTATTCTTTTGCTCTCTTTCAACTATTTAAAAATGTTACATCCATTTTTGTTGTTGTTGAAAACTTACAGGATTCGCTCTCTTAACAATTTTCTTGCACATTATACAGCAGTGTTAGCTATAGTCATCATGCTACATCCTTAGTAAAAACTTAAGTATTTTTTACTAGGAAGTTTGTGCCTTTTAACTACCTTCTTCCAATTTCCCTTCCTCTCATTCTTCACCTCTGGTAACCACAAGTCTGATCTCTTTTTCCTATGAGTTTCTGTTTGTTTGTTTGTTTTATTTTTTATTTTATTTTTTTTACTGCCACATATAAGTGAGATCATATAGTATTCATCTTTCTCTGTCTGACCTACTTCACTTAGCATAATGCCTTCAAGATCCATTCATGTTTTCACAAATGTTAAGATTTCCTTACTTTTTAAGGCTGAATAATATTCCATTGTCTAAGTATACCACAACTTACTTGTCCATTCATCTATTGATGGACACTTAGTCTGCTTCCATTCCTTGGCTAAAGCAAATGATATATATTCTTCTGAAAATGGGGATGCAGATATCTTTTTGAGTTAGTGTTTTTGTTTCCTTTGGATATCTTCCAGAAGTGGAATTGCTGGATCATGTGGTAGTTCTATTTTTAATTTTTTGAGGAGCCACCATCCTGTTTTCTGTAGTGTAGCGCCAATCTACAATCCCACCAGCAGTCTCCAACAGTTTCCTTTTCTCCACATCTATGCCAGCATTTGGTTAATCTTTCCTATTGTTTTTCTGTTCCCTATTTCATTTGTTTCTCTTCCAATCTTTATTATTTCCTTTCTTCTGCTATCTTTGGGCATGGTTTGTTCTTTTTCTAGTTTCTTAGGCATCGAGTTACATTGTTTATTTGGAATCTTTCTTGCTTTTCAATGTAGACATTTATTGCTGTGAATTTCCTTAGAACTGCTCTTTGCTGCATCCCATTAGTTCTGGTATGTTGTGTTTTCATTTTCATTTGTCTCAAGAATCTTTTTTATTTCCCCTTTAACTTCTTCTTTGATTCAGGAGACTGTTGTTTAATCCCCATGACTTGGTGAATTTTCTAGTTTCCCTCTTGTTACTAATTTCTTGTTTTATGCCATTGTGTCAAAGAAGGTACTTGGTATGATTTCAGTCTTTTTGAATATGCTAAGACTTGTTTGTGGCCTAACGGATGGTCTATCCTAGAAAATGTTCCATGGGCACTTAAAAAGAATGTATATTCTGCTGTTGTTGGATATATTCTGTATATGTCTGCTAAGTCTAATTGGTCCTTAGTGTTGTTCAAACCTCCTGTTTCCTTATTGATTCTCTGGGTAGTCTATCCACTGTTGAGAATGGGGTATTAAACTCCTCTTCTATTGTTCTGTTACTTTTTATTTCTCCTCTTAGCTCTGTTAGTTTGTATTTTATATATTTAGCTGTTCCAATATTAGTCACATAAATGTTTTTAGTTGTTGTAGCTTCTTTGATATATTGACTTCTTTATCATTACATAATGACCTTCTTTGTCTCTTTTTATCATTTTTAGTTTAAAGTCTATTTTTTTCTGATAGAAGTATAGCTACCCCTGCTGTTTTTGGCTACCATTTGCTTGAAATTACTTTTTCCATCCCTTCACTCCCAGTCTACATGTGTCTCTAAGGCTACAATGAGTCTTTTATAGGCAGCATATTGTTAGATCTTATTTTTTAAAATTTAATTCAGTTATTCTATATCTTTTAATTGGAGAAATTAATTCTTTTTACATTTATGGTGATTATTGATAGGTTAGGAATTACTATTGCTGTTTTCCTTATTGTGTTCTGGTTGTTTTGTAGATCTGTTGTTCCTTATTCCTTATCCTACTGTCTTTTTTGCATTTTGATGTCTTTTAGTATCAGTATTATTTGACTTCTTTATTGTATTCTTTTGGGTGATTACTACTGGATTTTCCCTTGTGGTTGCTATGAGCCTTACATAAATATCTTAAATTTATAACACCCCATTTTAAACTGATAATGACTTAACTTCTGTAGAATTTATAAACTTTACAATTTACTTCTCCTTCATCTCTCATTTTAGCTAATTACTGTTACAGTTTACATGTTTTTTATACTATGTAACTAATAGCAGATTATTGTAGTTATGGTTATTTTTACTATGTTTTAAAAAAATTTTTTTAAACTAGCCCTTGTATGTGAATTATGCACTGCTATTACCATATTGCAGAATCTACCTATGACTGTATATTTACCAGTACCAGTGAGATTTACACTATCTTTTTGTGTTTTTCTGATGTTAATTAGTGTTCTCTTAACTTCCACTCAAAGAATTCCCATTAGCATCTCTTGTAAGGAAGGTCTAGTGGTAATGGACTTCTTCAACTTTTGTTATCCCTCTTATCCCTCTTTTGTTTCTGAAGGACAGGTTTTCTGGGTATAGCATTTTTGATTGGCAGTTATTTTTCTTTGAGTGTTTTGAATATGTCATCCCATTCCCTCTTGGTCTGAAGAGTTTCTGTTAAGCAGTCCACCTATACTCTTATGGGGGTTCCCTTGTATGTAACTTCTCTCTTTTCATTTGCTGCTCTTTAAATTCTTTCTTTGTCTTTGACTTTTGACAATTTAATTGTAATGTGTCTCAGTGTAGTCCTGTTTGGGTTCAACCTATTTGGCGAATTTTGGGCCTTGTGTATCTAGATATCCATTTCTCTCCCTAGGTTCAGGATATTTTCAGCCATTTTGCTTTAAGTATACTTTCTGTCTCTTTCTCTTTCTCTTCTCTTTCTGGAATTCCCATAATGCAAATACTGTTTCTTTTCATTGTGTCCCATAATTCCTATAGACTTTCTTCACTCTTTTTCTTTCCTTTTTCTCCTCTGACTGGGAAATTTCCAATGTGTTATCTTCCAGGTTGCTGATTTTTTTCTTCTACATGGTCAAGTCTATTTTTGAAACTCTCTATTAAATCCTTCACTTTAGTAATTATATTTTTTAACTCTAGGATATCTGTTTTTTTTTTTCTTTTTTTGGTGGTTGCTATTTCCTTGTCAAACTTATTGTTTTGTTTATGCATTGTTTTCCTAATTTTGGTTAGTTATTTGTGTTTTCTTGTAGATTACTAAACTTCTTGAAGAGAATGTTGATATTTGTGCATTTGAGTAATCAAGGTCCTTTTCCAGACTTACACAGATTAGCTTTGGGAGAGATAGTTCTTCACCTGTTAGCTCAGTTTGGGTTTCTGAGTGTGTCTGCTGGTAATGTTCTTGGGCAGGTCAGGCTTGATATTATGGTCTGTTTCAAAATACTCATCTTGATGCCCTAGTAAATATCTTTAGAGCAATCAAGATAAGTACACTTGCAGATTCTTCACAATAATGATATACTGCCAAGCCCATAAACATCTAGCATTAAGAAAATAAGTGAATACTTTGGAATATTGTACATTCATCAAAAATTAAATTTACTGATAATTTTTCATAGGAAGGAAAATGCTTGTTACGTAATATTAATTTGAAAAGTTAAAATTATAAACTGTATAAACAAGGACAACATAAAGGAATGGCACTAAAAGAGGAAGTACATTTGACCCTTGAACAACAGAAATTTGAACTGTGCAGGTCTACTTATATGCGGATTTTTTTCAGTAGTAAATACTGCAGTACTGCATGATCTGTGGTTGGTTGAGTCCACAGATGCAGAACCGAGGATATGGAGGAATTGCATACAGAAGAGCTGACGATAGATTATTCTTGGATTTCGACTATGCAGAGGGCCTGTGCCCCTAACCCCTGTATTGTTCAAAGGTCAACTGTACAGCTAAATATTAACTGTGGTTGTCTCTGGATAGAATTATATGTAAGATTTGTTTTCACATCCCTATATTTTTCTCTGTTTTTCAAATGTTCTAATATGAGTATCTTAATACTCAATACACCGATAAAACTAACAAATAACTTTGCAATATACATCAATTTTTAAGAGCACAAACAACATGATACCAAAAATAGCCACAAAATAAAAAAAAAAAATCTGTGTTCTGACCTAGTTGGTAAACATACCAGAGATTTTATTACAAGTTTTTGATTATTAAGGGCCAGGAACAGCATAGAACATAGAGGTCAAAATACGTTGTAGAAGTTTATGTTGTTTAAGGAAATGTTTCCTGTCATTAGTTCATGTTCTTAATTTCACTTGGTGTGAATATCAAAATCAAAGGTATTTTTAAAATTTTTTTCTAACTTTTGTGTTACTCCCGATAAATAACTAAATTTTAATGATAATGCCCTTTACATTTCAACTTGTTTTCAGTTGTTGTTTTCTCCTTTATAAATTCACTGGGAAAGTTGTATATTCTCCTTGCTTTGACTATGGGTAGGGAAAGTGTAAACTTGGTAAGAAAAAAAAGGACCATGTCTTTTGTTTGTGTGCTACAAAACTTCTCATTTTTTGGGGGAAAGAGAAGGTTTTGATGAAACACAGTCCACCAATGAATTCTGCCATAAGTAGCAGAATCTACTAACAATTTACGCATGCTTTTTGTGGTTGTTTATTGCATTATTCAATAAAACGTGCATACTTATTTTAACTGTAACCATATGAAGCATCTTAAAGCAACATGTACATGCAAAAGCTGTATATTTGAGAAATGTCAATAATTTTATAATAGTTGGTTACCTTACTTTTTTTCATACAACAATAGCAGTTGAATGTGACATTTGATTATTAAAATACTCTTTTTCAGTATAATGAAATAGGTTAAAAGTAAGATCGCATTTAGGTTAGGTTCTTAAGTAGCCTTTGTTTTCCCTGTTCCTAAAGTGTTTCTAAGTCTGGTTTCTAAGTCTGAATTGTTCATTCTGTAAGATTATAAGAACACCCTAGTATTACTGACTTATCAATAGCACTTTTTACCATCTCCTGAAAGTACTCCTGGAATTAGAAGACTATGACTATGAACTATAAATGTGGTAACAAATGGTAGAATGAGTTTAACCAAGGACAAGAAGTGGTTTTCTAGTTTGCCAGCCTAGTTTGATTTATATTTCTAACTACCAATGCCTTCTTTTGAGCATCTCCAAAAAGAAAATGAATTAAGGAACCCACCCCTCTCAGAAATATTCTTGAAAATGAGCCAGTTTTATAATTTGGTGCTAGGAGTCCACGGATGATGGGGTGGGCAAAGACCTAATTTTTACTTGAGTTCTAATGGTTAAGTTCAAAATTCCTGTCTCATAGTCCTCTCCCATTATTTTGCCATTTTCCCTTTCCTTTCTTTCTCAACTACTTCTCAGTTTGGTTGGTGCTTAGAGGAAAATCATGCCAGCACCTTTTATTTTTCTCCAAGTCATACCCTGCTTGAACTCATAACATAGAATGATCAAAGAATGTATGATTACTGCCAGAGCTATCTATGTTATGCTTAAAAATATTTAGATTTATAAAGTAATTAAATCAAGTAAATATTTAGTTACTTAAAGTTAGTGGAAGATTTAAGAATGATTCAGAAACAGCATAGGATGGTATGTTAGCTCGTGTTTCCCCCGAAGCAGATCCTGATCCAGGGACTTGGGTGCAAGTAGTTCTTTAGGGAAATGATCTCAAGAAACATGATAAGCAGCAAGGAGAGTGCAGCAGAGAAGTGTGCAGCACAGCAAACTCCCGTGGTGCTGGAGGAAGCCCACCTACAAGGAAGAAGAGCACGCATTTGAGATGGGAGCTGTCAGCATGCGGGACTGTCTTTGGCTGCTGTAGAACTCCTGTTGGTCAAAGGCACACAGGGTGGGGCGTCTGCAGCCTCTGCAACTGTTGGTGTCAGAGGGCAGGAAAGACCCAATAGAATCGTGGTTAACATAAGTGGAAGCTCGAGTTAGACTGCTCATCTTTCAATACTCGTCCTGTCCTGTTCCTTGTAAGATATTAGGCAAATTGTGTGACTTCTTTGTTTCCCATTCTTTTCATCTGTAAATGAAGGGTAATAATAATCCTTACCTCTAGAATTATTGAGAGAATGAACTGAGTAAATACAGGTAGAGCCCTCAGCAGACTGCCTGGCATGTAGTGAACACTGGGTAGATATTACTTATTGCAGGGCTCTGCTGGGCAGCAGAGTAGTGGGGTGGTCGTCAATTTGTTTTGAGTAACAGGGTTCTGTTGGTGAAGTCTAAGGGTTCGCTCTTATTTGGCAGCCATGTGACATGTTGACTTGCATTAAGTAACCAAAAAAAATGCCTTAAAACAAAAAAACTTTGGATGCTACTAAGCCTTGTTTCTCTTTGTGTATTTATTATTTTTGGACTTATAAACATTTTTAATTAATTTTGCTTAAAACAAAATTGCTTTGTTTCAACCAGCTTGGTTGCTGTCTCTACCAGCTTCTTGTTATTCGGAAATCTGATCAACATGGCATCACCCAAGCCCTCATTTAGACTCAACAGCAGAAACCACACTTACTCCCCAAGACTGAAACTGGACTTTCTGGGTTTATGTTTACTAGCTTCCAATTCAAACAATTGTGTCATTATACAAATTGCATTTCTCCATCTTACCCACAAAGATATTTTGAATGGCCTTGTTAGTAGCTTTTTTGAAATCTAGGAACATTTTGCCCACTCTATTTCCCTCAAATACCCATTTAGAATCCAATCAAAAAAAAAAAGAGAGAGAGAGATTGGCTTGGCATTAATTTCCTCTAAGAAAACCATATTGGCTACTAATTCTTACTAATTCCTTTTCTAAGTGTTGAAAAGATACTTTGAAATCCTTCAATCAACAAGTATATATTGAGCTCCCACTCTGCCATGTCATTGTGAGTCCCATGGTTATTTTTCGAGATTCACCATCAAATGAACAAAACCCAGTTTCCTTGTATTTAAAAATGGGCAATAATCATGCATCCTTGCAAAGTTATTACTAGGATTTAGTGAGGTAACTTGTGAAACCACCTAGCACATGCCAGAGTGGAGAAGGTGCTCAATATATCAGTTTCCTTCTCCAGGTTTTGAGAGACTAAAATCAAATAACTCATAGATTCACTGATTGATCAATCCATCCATCCCTTCATCCAGATATGCATACATTCAGCCACCTTTTATTACTCACTTCCTCATTTATTGAGATATGTAGCATGCGAGGAGGGAGGGGAGAGCTTGGATTTTGGAACTTATACTATTTACATTCTAATCCTGGCTCTGTCTCCTACTAACTATGTGATCTTGGCAAGTCACTTAAACTTCTTTGTGCTCCAGGCTCCTCATCTATCAAATGGGAACAATGATAGTATTTATGGTATAGGGTTGTTGTATTAAATGTGTAATCTATGTAAAGTGCTTAAACCAGTGTCTGACATATAGTATATGTCATATAAATGTCAATTATCAAATGTCAGGCTTTGTCTTGGTAAAAGGCTACAACAGAGAACAAGTCAGACTCATTTCCTGTCCTATAGTACCTGCAGTTAGTGGTGATCCCCATATGCTCTGTGAAGCCATGAGATTGCTTTAATCAAGCCTGCTTTTTTTTTTAAGGGTTTGAAAAATTTTGAAAAGAAAAAGAATATGATGAACATTTAGTTCTATTTATATCTTGCCAAATTGTTTTTAGAGTTTTGTTAATGTATATACATAATTAGATATAATTATATGCACATATAATTGTGAGTTCTGCTTTTGCATTTGGTAAAGTATTTTTGTTTATGTTGTATAAAGCATTTAGTGTGTATTGGCTATATATTTACTTTAAATTGCTCATGTACTTATCTGTTGTATAAATATTCTGTAGTATACAAAGGTATGTTGCTATTTTCTAGGCATTTAGAGTATATAAAATGGTTTTGCTGCTGTTGAAGGCTTTGATTTAGTTATCGCTATACTAGTGGAGTCATTCAAACTGAGTGAACAGACTTGTAGTTCTTATAACTTCTTAAATTGTTTTCAAGAAAAATTTGAGTTAATTTGTAGCACCTCAGTAATGCATAACTATTAATTTTTTACCACTTCTTACATTATCTAATGATACTACAAATATTTTAACTTTTGTTTCTTAAATGGTAAGTTTAATTTGTAAATTGTGTTTCCCTGTGTTGACTTACTTTCATGTTTTCCCTTTGAATGGAATATTTTCTTTGTTGATGAGTGGGCTGTGGATCGTTTAAATTCTTTTACATGCCATAGTGAGGAATAGGTAAAGAATGTAGGGGTGTATAGCTTAGGTAAGAGAGGACTTTGTGGAAGAGCAGGGCTGTTGTTTTAAAATACTGAAGGACTGTTATGGGGAAGATCATTGCATGAGGCTTCTCAGGACTCAACAAAGATCAACAGGACAAAGTTTCTAGGGGCAGATTCTAGGATGTAAACATTTGTTCTAATGTTTACAACATTGGTTCTCACCTGGAAGGTATCTTAAAATCTCTATCAGGGAAAGGAGACTAATTTGGGTGGAACCTGGGAGAAATAAGAAAGAGGAGAAAGATTGGGAAGCTGGAATTCTTATTAAGAGATTTCTAAATGTGAAGTGAGTTGCTTCTGAAAGTACTGTCTTCCCTGGCTGAGCACGTCCTCTACTGTGCACCTACCAAAGCAGGTTGGATGACCACTCTTCTGGGTTTCAAGGGCTGGAGGAAATTGCCAGTAAAATTCATTCCACTTCTGGGATCCTTTGAAATCAAAAATAACTTTTTGTATTCTATCCCCCTTTTCTTTATGCCGTTCTCATATTAGTGTACTGTGTATAATAACAAAATAATGTTCCCTTTCCTAAAGCTATTCATGGAAGACACCAGATGAAAAAAATGGGTAGATTTGTGAAGCAGTAGATTTTCATACTTCATTTGAAAATTTCCTTTGTTGAATGAGTTTAAATTAAATTCAGTGGAGATATATTAAAAACAGGATTTTGAAACAGGAAAATGAAGGAGAAGTTGCAGCCTTGCATTTCATGGTGTGTTGCTTTCTATTATCATATATTTGGAGTTAGATTATGTTTGATATGATGCTGATGGTCTCAATGTGTATTTTAAGTGACTTTTGGGTCTAGAGGAGGTGGAGCTCATAAATCACTTGGGTGATACATTTTAATCCAGTGCAGGACTGGAAGCACGTAATGGAAAAAAAAAAAAGACTGTTATTCAGAGGATAGGAGGTTATACCAGGAAAAAGAATAAAAATTGAATCATAAATAAATATTTTTTGAGCTCAAAGTGGCACCTAACTAGCATCTACCAGGAAGCTTCTCTAATTTTCTTAAAAATAATATCCTTAAACTTCTTGGAAGATGGTGGTGGCAGTGGCAGCATAGTTTTTGGATCTTCCCAAATCTCCTCATAAAAACAGAGCTACTGGTGAACAAAATGAGAAAAAACATGGAAAACATTTACAACAAAATGACAAGGAATTGTCTTGAATTCCAAGGTACAAGTGGATGGGAACAAACCACCAAAAGCTATATGAGAACTGACCAGTATCAGAGATGTTCATGCAGAATGCTAAAGGATAGGTCAAAATTATTTGTATGGTAAGATTATAGTTGATTTTATTTCTTCTTCTGTGCCTGTCGAAATTAAAAATTTTTTGTACAATAATTATATATTGCTTTACTAATAGTTCTTCACAAGGAGATCTTGATTGAAGAGGCTTGCCTTTTTGGCATGAGCAGCCCTGGTGTGAGGTATCACTGGCCCTTAGCAGCGTGAGCAGCTTTCCGCATCATGTGTACAGTGGTGCTGCTTAGGCTGCAGGGACAATCATAGCAATGCTGGTCAGTCCAAACCATTAATATAGGACCCACTTTTCACTTAAAATCTGTACAAAGCAGAATATGTTGTGGAATTGTGAGTGATCATTAATACAGACCCAAATTATTAATGTGGTAATAATTAGTGTGAATCTTAAGGCATAGTGGCCAATCGGCTTAGTAAGTGTCCTGGTGTATTTCAGAGCATGTTGTGTGAAAAGTCCATAGTGACCCTAGCCTAGAAGTGACTGGATTTCCTGGATGGACTCTTTCACCATCATTTGTGTGGCCTGTGAATTGACATGCAGACAAAGGAGAGAGAGTTAGTGAATGCTAAGGGGTGGGGGGAAAGATAACTTTAATCATAATTTATCAGTAATATGTAGAGATAAATTCCTAAGAGGAAATAAGTTCTGAGGAAATTACAGGAAATATTAAATCTGTGATTCTGTTTACGGTAGAAACGCTGACGAACAAATTCCAGCTGTTTCTCTGTGGGTTACAGAAGTGTCACGGGCCTGTTGATAGTTACTGCATTGTAGACTCCAGCCTGGTTCTTATGAATCCCACTGGTTTGGTTTGGGTTTACTCAGATTTGTCCCAAGAGACATTTCCTATAGGCAATACATTTATGGAATGTAGCCCTGTACCAAATTTTTCTTTCTATAACTTCTGTTCTAGGTTCTTCCCCTTCCTGCCAACAGTTTGCCTTTCCAGAAATATTAGTGTAGCTTTATTTATTTAACAGTTACATAGCGCTGTTATATCCTGTACCGTTGGACTGTTCTAAATACCTTCAAAATATTAACTCATTGAATTCCTTATGACAAGGTTATGAGCTAGATCCTATTTCTTAAACCAACACAAAAAGCTAAAACCTTAAAGGACAAAAATCATAATTTGTCTACATTAAAGTTAATAGTTTCCATATGAAAAAATAAATACTGATAAGCTAAAAGACAAGCTATAGTCTAGGAGAAGAAATTTGAAATGCATATAACTGATAAAGGACTTGTAGCTAGACTATGAGGATATTCTTGTAAGTCAATAAGAAAGGAAAAATATTTCATCTCAAAAAGGAGCAAAGGCTATGAAGAGAAAAGAAACAAAAGGAAAGTCTAATAGCCCTTAAGCTTATGAAAAGATGCTTAATTTCTCCAGTTGGGGGAAATGCAACTTAATTTAAAGTAACCATGAGATACCATTCCACCTCTGTCTGATTGGCAAAACTTTGATCTGACAGTAAGAAAAGTTGGGGAGAATATGGAGCAGTAGAAGCAGAAATTGACATCAACCACGTTGAAGAGCAATTTGGCCAAATCTGAGGCAGCTGACAATATACCTGCTTTATGACTTTGCAATTCCACCTCTGTATGTATACCTTAGGGAATCAATCTCACATGAATAGACAGAGAAATGTATAAGGTTCCATTGAAGCATTGTGGGCAATAGTAAGAAACTGGAAACAATGAACCATTAATAGCAGAAAAGATAAATTGTGGAATATTCACACAGGGATGTGCCCAGTGGGTAAAATGAATAAGCCAAGTCTATATGTATGGATATAGATAGATCCTGACATTAAAATGTCCAATAAGAATAGCAAGTTGCAACGTAAAGGTTAAAAACACACAGCATGATACTTTAAATTGCTTATGGACTCATCTAAACAGTTAACACACATATCTAATATAAGTGCAGTAATATGAGGAGAGAGGTGCACAGGGTCTTTAGGAGGGTGGTTACTTCCAAGGAGGAAAAGAAAAGGGGAAGAAAGTCAAAGAAATGTTCAAAAGGGGCTTTGTCTGTTCTGTAATGTTTTGTTTCTTAACGATATGAAGCAAATATGCTAAGATGTTATTAACAATTGAGTAGGGGACATAAGTATTTGTTATTTTCTTTTCTATGCTTTTCTATTCCTATACTTTTTTGCATATTTAAACTATTTCACAACAGTAGAATAAAAGATAAACTAAAAAATTTAAAAACTAACTCTAGCAGGTAATACTCCTAAATTTTCTTTTAAAAATCTCTGGAAAACATTGCTATGATATTGAGATAAACTCTTCCCCAAACTTTCATGTTATATAGGCAGTATGTCTTTACAAAGTTTTATACGCGATTCTTAACTGGCTTACAGAGTAATACATTTTGTAATTCTCCATTGTTTTTGTTAAGTCTCTGTGACATATTTGTTTAGCTTTCTAGGTTTTCCACAAAATTATTTTGAATTTAAAAACACAGCTTTCTAGGTCTCGTCTTCTGTATATCAAGAATGCTGTCTGTTAAGAGAGTTTTCTCCCCATTATCCTGGAGAGCCACCTTCATGGTCTGAAAGAGTAATCCATCATTGTACTCATAGTTATTTGTGTAAGGGGATGGAACTAATGTGTGCAAATTTAAAAAGATTATGGGTTTGGAGTTTCAGGTGTATAAACATCCAAACTGATTTTCCAAACACTGTAGTTGGCAAATCCACAACTCTGCCATAGAGATGGTATAGCAACAAGACACGTATACCTCTCTACTTATGCATAAATATATGAAACTTGTTTTTACAAATTGATTCATATTTTCAATTATATGAAGAAATCACTGTGTGAATTAAAGAATACTTTATAACATTAAGTCATATGCTAATATGCTAGTATGTTACATTTGAATTTTCGTATAAAACCTCTCTGAAAAGACAACTAACTAGACTCCAGATTGGAGCCCAGAATTTTTTTTTTAACATTTTTTTATTGAGTTATAGTCATTTTACAATGTTGTGTCAAATCCCAGTGTAGAGCACAATTTTTCAGTTATACATGAACATACATATATTCATTGTCACATTTTTTTTTCACTGTGAGCCCGGAATTTTTTATGTGGGAAAATGATTGACAGGACCCAGAGATTTAGAGTATTATCAAAGAATCTCTATTTATAGTTTATCCTTGAAATACTCTAATGTTCTGACCCCAAAGTGGAGAATAGTTCATGAAACCAGAAGGAATATGGTTTCATTTTTGCCCCACACTTGCCCTATTCTCTGCTCAAGGAACTTTGAAAATCCTGGAGGAAAGTGTCTTTGAGCATCTCACAAAGTCTAGCAGGAGATTAAGGTAAAGGAAACTTTTCATTTGCTCCAAGTTTCTGTCATTGACTTTTAAGTCACCAGATTTTGTCCGGGGGGCAGCTTGGGTCTTTTAGGGAAATGAAGCCTTGTCCAGATCAGGACACGGCATGAGCCCCAGCAAGCATTTTCTTTCATCACTGACAGGAATTGAACTTTATCTTAACCATTAGCATGAGACAAAAAGACAAGGTCTTTAACCTCTGTGGCTTCTCCACAAGCCTTGTTGATGTTGGTACCTCTTTCAACTGTTTAAATGGTCGTGATTGTTACCCTCGTAAAATATGTCTGTTTTATTACTCCGTGCCTAGTTTGAAATCTCTGTATTGTCTCTCCCTCTTATGGGATCTCTAAATGCAATGAAGACTGGGATTCCCGACAGTGGTGTCATCACCAATCCCCTAGAGGCTTCAGTGCACTGTTATTTTGTAGAGAAAGAAAGAAAGAAGCAATAACAAAATAACATATAAATATATTTTAGAAATCCCAGAGGCTTAGACTTCAATTTTTAAAATTGAGATGTAATTGATATATAACATTGTATTGATTTTAGGTGTGATTATTTGATATGTGTATGGTTAGACTTTTATAATCACAAAATATCTGAGATATGATCAGCAAAAAATAGGAGTTGCTGTATACATTGTTAAAGTTACTTCCTTGAATTTGCAATTATAGACATATTTTATTATTGTTCTCATTTTTATTATGTGACCTTACTACTAAGTAAATACCATTTTGAGTACTTACTATGTGCTAGGTGATGTGGTAAGCAATTTACAACTAATTTTAATTTCCTTATAACAGATTGGAAGATTGGAGTGCAGAGAGATTAAACAATTTACTCAAGATCACAAAGCTAAGTGAGTTTAGGAGTTTAGGGTAAAAGCAGGCTTGTATTTTTAATAAATTTTATTTACTGGCTTATTTGTTGATTATCTTTTATAATTGGCAGCAGTGTACGGTGAGATGAGCTCTGAGCCTGAGATGCAAGGACTTGAGTGTGAGTCCCAATAATGCTTCAATTTTTTCCTCTTCAAAATAAGGACACTTTGTCCTTTCTCACAATTCTTGAAAGGATTGGATTGAAAAATGATAGCCAATATTATGAGACATTATGGGACCATAGGGTTCATCAATGGTCAGCAGAAATTATGAATGGTTGGAGCCCAGGCAGTTCACCCAGTGCAGTTAACCTCCCTCTGCCTGTACTTCTGTGGGCAAACAGTAGCTGAGTTGCCAATGGCCTACGGGTAGCACTGTGTGCTAGATCTGATTGCACTGATGCTGACATCTAGTGTTTTTACCTTAGTGAAGGAGCATAGGCAAAGACCAGTTCAAGATCCCACCAGCTTCAGCTTTGAGCCTTCTGATCCATACATTTCTTTTTTTTTTATGTTTCTTTTTTTATTGAAGTACAGTCAGTTACCATGTGTCAGTGCCTGGTGTACAGCACAACGTCCCAGTCACACATATACATACATATATTCATTTTCATACTTTTGATCCATACGTTTCTACTCCTCTATGCCCTAGTTTGCTCAATCATGAGGATCATAAAACTCAACCCAGGGGATTTCAAGGACCATAAATAATATGTGCAAAGTATTTCTTGTGGTGCCTGGTACATAAAAGGCTCTCAGCATTTTGTTTGCTACAGTTAGCAGTAGCACTGAGATGCTGTACTGCCTTTTTAAGCCCTTTGTGCGCCTGGTCATCAGCAGCCCATCACTCACAGAGCTTTGTCTGATCTGCTGTCCTGGACCCTGCTGCCCAGGGTCAAGCAGTAGAAAGTGGTGGTCAACACATGAGCTCTGGACTCAGGATAGACTTCCAACTTGAGTATTGATATGTGTTAAAAAGGTTACTTAAACTCTCTAAACCTTGATTTGCTCATCTTTAAAAATGAGCATAATGATGGTACCTAACTCATAGGATTAAATGAGATAACGTGTGTAAACTGCTTAACACAGAGCCTTGCACTTGGTAAATAATTAAGAAATGTTTGCTTTGATTTGAAAATCTGTGAATGCCTATTAATTGATATTTTTATTAATGTCACATAGCTAGGAGGTGCCCGGGCTGTGACTCAGACCCAAGTGTATCCACATCTCATGCCTTTTCCATTGTAGTACACTTCCTGTGTGTGAATACTTCCAGTAACGGAAATGCCAGTATGTTCCCTATTACTAGAAATATTTTCAATATACATGGTATGATGATTTTGTAGGATCATAGAAAACAATAGATGATTTTTAAGGTCTTTTGAATTCCTGAGATCTTATGATTCTCTGGAGAACATAGGAAGTCCCTAAATTGAAACATTCTGTCTTCTTAAGCATTTGTTCGTAAATAGGTTTTTAGGAACATGAAATCTATTTTCCATAAGACATGCTTCTCTATACAGAATTGAGAGACCAGTGCAGAAGAAGGAGGAAGAAGAGGTGCTGTGATATTACATTTAAAGCTGAGGGCCTCAAATTGTCTTCCTTCTCCCAACCTCGGTATCTAAATAAACCTAGTCGCAGCAAGGTTTTAGGAGAAGATAATCCACCCCACTAATTCAAGCTAATGTGACTGAGATGCAGCTGAGGGTCGTCTTCAGTGAGCCGCTGATAAATGGTGCTGTGACCTGTCTTCACTAGTCAGGCCTGCTTTCATTGTTTTTATAAAAGCTTGCCTGTCCTCCGAGTATCATGTTGCCTAGGCGATAGGGTGTGTACCCATTAGTTTTTAGGAACTTGGAGTCAGCTGTGTCCAGTTTGAGCATGAGATGACTAAGACTGGTTAAGCTCTCCGACCCTCCATCTGGACATGCACGAGTGTCCTCTCCGTGACTTTTAGATGTCAGAGGCTCAAAAACCCCACCCTCAGGGCATACTAATGCCGCTATTTTCTGAGCATGTGTCCCATGAAGAAGCCTGTGGCTTGGCTGCATCTGCACAGAGTGACAATGGCCTCACCTTTTTCTTATCTCTAATTACCTTTCTCTATGCTCCCCATGCCTCAGTTTTTATCCCATCAATATCTCCAGCCCCTTACCTCTGAGGAGGTGGATTTGAGACTTTTCCCCCTATTTCCTGAGTTGGCTGCCTCAGAATGAACCCTTTCTCTGCTGCAAACCTCATGGTCTCAGCGTTTGGCTTGCTGGGCACCAGGCAAATGAACAAGACCCTCTTATTCTTCCCAAATAGCCATACATTCCTTCACTTAGCAAATACCGAGTGCAACTGTGTTCTAAGTTATGGAGATACAACAACAGTCAAGAAATAGCCTGTTTCTCTAGTGTGAGAGAAGATAATGATCTCGGGGAAGGAGAGAGTTGGACAGATTTGAGACTTACCTAAGATTTGTGATTTATGGAGAAGAGGAAACTTAGAGGCAGTGAGTTTTTAATCAACTATTGCCGCAGTCCTCCATGTATGAAGAACCAAAGGCCTGAACTGTGATAGTAATAGTGGGAACAGAGAAATAAAACTTAACTTTTGAAAAATTGGTTCTACAGGACAATTATGTATAAATTATAAGAAATGATGAGAAGAAGGTGTTCCAGATTTAGCCAAGCCTCTGAGCTCAGGCAAGGGAGAATGCTAGGTAGTTTTATGGGGCAAATGGAAATTATAATCATCCATGGGCAAGCTGTGTTTACGGAGACGATACTGCATCTGAGTGGATATATCTTATGGTAACTAGAAAAAGGGAACTGGGGAAAGGTCGAGGCTAGATGTGTAGATTTGGGTATCATCTGCATATGGATAACAGGATTACTCAAGTGCCTAAAAGAAAATGAAGAATATTGGGACTGGAAGAAAAAGGTAAAATAATAAAAGAAACAGAAATGGCCAAAGAGGTATTAAAAATCCAAGAAGGTATTGTATCATAGGACCCCAAGATAGTCTAGTCAGCAGTGTCAAATACTGCACAGAAAGCAGGTAGGATGAGGACTCTGAAAAGAACATTGGGTTTGACAAGTGGTCACTGGAGACCCATGGAGATTGTGTAGGAAAAGGTGTTGGTGACCAAGTCAGATTTCAGAAGCTCAAGCAGTAATGATAGATTGGAAACAGATAAATTGGATAGTAACAAAAAGGGGGTAAGAATCCCAAGGAAGCTTATTTTTTTCAAGTGAAAGCTTGTTTATGGTTGACAGTAATACGGAAGATACTGAAAGACAGATTTAAGAAGCATCAGAGGGAGACATCACGGTGTCTCTTGTCAAGTTTCTTTATCTCTAGTCTCATTGATATAGTTCCATTCTCTGTATCAGTGCTGATTATGTCAGTCCCCTACTGAAAGAACTCTCTGGGTTTCTCATCGCCAGGAGAAATCCAATATCCTTAGCATAGACGACAAGATGCCTTGCACCCTGGTTCTAACCTGTGTTTCCCATTTCATCTTTTGCCACTCAAGGCACAGATTTCAGATTCTTTCCAGGTTGAGTCTTTGTCCACATTGCTCCTTCTGCCAGGAAGATCCTTCTTCCCATCTTCCACATGGAAAATTCTAACTCATCCTTCAGATATCATCTGGCTCAAGTATCACCTTTTCTTACTCCCCAGGCTCAGTTTGGGTCTCCCTCTTTGGTGCTTCAACTGGAAATTGTCCATTCATATTTTTGTCTCAGCATCCTGCATTGCAATTCATAAATTCCCATAGCTGTTTTCTCCATCAGACTATATGATCTCTGAATATAAGGACTGTCTTTTTTGTTGTTGTAATCCCCATGACTGGCGCAAAACAAACTCTTGCTAAAAGCATCAGAAATGAATGAGAAAAAAAAAAAAAAGAAATGAATGAGTGAGTATTCATATAGAGAGATGTATCTTGAGGTACATAGGATGGAAGTGAAGAAGCGTCCTAGTGCTAAGTGAAATAAGCCAGACATAGAAGTACACATACCTCATGACCTCACTTATGTGTGGGATCTAAAAAGAGCTGAACTCAGAGAACCAGAGCATAGAATGGTGCTTGCCAGGGGCTTGGGTGTGTGGGAAATGGGGAGATACTGATCCAAGGGTACAAACTTTCAGTTATAAGATGAAAAGTTCTGAGAATCAAATGTACGGCATGGTTATTATAGATCGTAATACTTTATTGAATACTTAAAATTTGCTAAGAGAGTAGTTCGTGAGTGTTTTCACCACAGACAAAAATGGTAACTGAGGTAATGGATGTGTTGATTGACTTGATTGTGGTAATCATGTATATTATATATGTATATTAAATTATCATATTGCCTTCCTTAAAAAATCATGTTATACAAACTAAATATATGCGATTTTTATTTGTCAATCATACCTCAAAAAAGTTGGAAGGGGGAAGCTATATGAATTTGAGTAAGCTAATTTCTCCAAACTTGATTTTCTTATTGGTCGAAGGAAGATAATATTTACCTTACAGTGTGCTTGTGAGAATAAAATCTACAAAATATAGACCAAACGGTTTAATGACCAGCATTTAGTAATCATTAATGTTGTAACTATTTCCATCTCCCACCTTTGTGGTGCAGATCTCCTGTTCGTTGCTCTCTGGTCTTGGTTTTTGGCTGCAACTTTAATCTGTTCTCTACAGAGAAGAATTTTTATATTTTTAAGTTAAAACTTGATGTTAAGAAATTTAAACTCAAGTCTATCTTTATACAGTAGTGTTTCGTCTACCTAAATGATGCCATCTGATTAACAATACCCATTCTGGCATCAAATTAATTCAACAAAAATCTAGAGTTGAATTATGCGTTGATTTAGTAAGTTTGCAATTAAGTCTGAATTGTTTTACGAGTCTCCAAATAACTTCCCAGAGACTCTAGCTTCAAGGCTCACTACACTGGATCCAGTGACACCCTCCTTGTCTTATCTTTGGGGTTGTGTTGCCCTAAGTGATTTAGATCATCTCCTTCTGTTGTTTTTTTTTTTTCAAGCAAAATTTTTGTGGTTAATAAAAACATGTGCTTACAGCTTTTTTTGTGTGTAGATAAAGGCAAGGATTCTACATCAGATTTAGATCAAGAGAGATTTTCAGAAGAAAATGATGGATGTGTCCTCTGGGGGAAGTGGAATGCAGTGATGTTCGGTCTCTGACTGACTGAGTTTAAGGCATTTATGAACACTTCCACGCCCACACCCACGCACATACACAAACAGTGGTCACAACTGCAGCCCCAGACGCTGCCTCTCTCCCCAGTCTCATATCCAAAGTGCATCTGTTGTTTTCCATAACATGAAATAAATCCCTCTCTCTTGCCCAGTGGTGAAAAGCTTATATAAATACTAAAACTTCAGCTATTCCCCTGAGTTTTCCGTTGGCAAGCCCACAACTATGGGTTTGTTTGGATATTGACATGCATTTTTCTGTGCAGATCTTTCAGGCAACTTGGGTGAGTCTAATGGTGATAAATTCACTTGTCCTGAAAATTTATCTGACTAAACGTTATAACACTCTGTTTATGAAAACTTAAATAATTGGCACCCTGATTGAAAAGACTCCAGGTTCAAAGTATCTCTTTTAGTCTTTCAAGATATATCATTCTTGTGATATGTATCTATTATATCTCTATATCTCTATATATCTATCTATATCTATATCTTAGGCAGTCTTGGCCAGGAGATGATTTTCACAGTCATTGAAAAGAAAGCATGGGTGTGAACAATCGACTGATGCAAGACATCTAATGTTGCATTGTGCTATTCCCATGAAAGGATATTTTTCAATAT